>NW_028258320.1:38092045-38395075 GCF_053883595.1 Heterocephalus glaber | reverse complement strand
GGATCCCCAATATTCAACTGAAAAATAGTTCATGCAATACATTGATTTATAGTTACATGCATAAATATGAATTAGGCTTACAGATGTAGCAAAGAAGTAAGATCTTTAAAATACATTTGGTGTGAGTTGTTTTAAAGAATTTATAACATCTGGTGAAACCTCTCTATGGTGTTAGGTCAGTCCTGGATGGGAGTTCTGGGGATGGTGAAGGAAGGACTTCTCAGATGCTGATGTTATTCTTTTTTTTCATTGGGTGCTGGTTACGTGGGTGTGATCCATTTCTGAAATTTTATTGAGTTGTATATTTATTATGCACACACCTTTCTGTAAGTAATTTGTACTTCAAAGAAATTTTTTAAAAAGTACAAGTAAGCACGTTCCTTTTCATTTTCTCAGTGAATTGTACAAACTATCAGTCTGTAAAGATAGAGTGGATTTGATCTTTCTCAAACTCTTTTTGAATTTGGGAAAAAGCTATAACTCTAATCATAGATAGGAAAGCCAATACACCAAGGTGAATCATTTAAAAATATAACTGATCTATTTTCAGATTTTGAAATGTTTGGATTTTTAAAACAGCCTTTTGAACAAGAAAAGTTGCCTGTTTTGAATTTTATATTAATGTGGAATTTTATTTTATTTTCCCCATTTGGGAGTGGGAAATGTGTTTAAATTCTCCCGCGATAGTATCTCTAGTAACATAATTCAGAATTTGTGTCTACTTTGACAAAATATTATGTACTTTACTAACATTTGCTCAAGTTCAATCCTTTTCAGATGAAGAAGAGAGACATATACTGTTAAATAATTCAAGTTATTTATTTGCTTGAAGTTTTACATCAGTGTTCAAGGTGCCATTTTTCTTAGGTATTCAAAGTCATCTTTCATTGAGCACTTCCTTTGCATGAAACACCATTCTGGATATTTTGTACTCTTCATTTAATATTTACTGCAACCCTGTGGTATGGCTATTTATCCTCATTATACAGATAAGGAAATTGAAGCTATTCAGATGGATTTATCTATCTATAAATTTGACTCCAAATGGGAACTTTCCTATAATATTTGATGACCTTCAGAAACAGCCTTCTAGAAAATATTTCTGCTGGGAAATATAGGACACAGGGTCTATATGTCATCTCACCAATGTGCCATCCTATATTCATATATGGGTAATGTAGGGCCAGATAGGCAGCTATGGAGAAAGGAAGGTGGGCTGGGAATTTACATATAGGCTGGGGGAGTTTGTTCAGCATGCTTAGTCCTTTCTTTTGAGGATGAGGGATAGGCAAACAAAATTCAGTTCATTTATTTTTCTTTCCCCTGAATCAGACATGATTTTGGCTACCTAAACACAGGGAAATTTAGCAATCCTTTTTTTCTGAACAAAATGTTGATAAGAAGGAATAAACTGCAGGGCCCTTTTGTCCTGTGATCTTGACCTTGGGATTTCTAAAGAATGTACTAATATTTCTTTGCCATAAGCCCTGCTAAAACTGAAGAGAGAAGAAATTGAATTCTGTAAACAGAGTTCAGAAAAGCACACTTCAGTTCCAGGAAAGGGTTCACATTGCTCTGGTCTCAACATGGGTTGAATTGGCAGCTTCAACATCTCTGGGAAGCCCCTGGGTAGCTTGGAGAACTGATGTTGCACAAAAGCGTAATTGCTGTTGTTTAAAAGAATTGATGCTTGGATGTCTGGGTGATGCTGTGAGAATAAAAATATTTATTAAAGATTGATCTGTATATTTAAGGCAAAACTAGACACCAGAGATAGTAACTGCAACACAAAAAGAATAGCAACCTCAGCTCCTTCTGTTAGGGAATAGAGAAAAAATTTTAAAAATTGGGGATGATTTACATTTTATTTTTTGTTGCTTTAAAACAAAAATAGACTGAGAAGTGAAATAGTGTTAACTACTTAGTTATTGTTCTTGGATCTCCTTAACCCTTAGAACTGTGCCTGTGACTGCTATTTCCACTTCCAAATATCATTCTGCATTAATTCATTTATTTAAATGCTTTTGTGCAGTGAGCCTTTTTTCCCCCAATTTTCTATATTAAGTTTGAATTGAGCAATGACAAGACCTTGATTTGAAAGGTCAGTCTTCAGAAGCTTTTAATTTCCCTCTGAATTCCACAACTAATCTCTGAGTAACTCCATTAAAGCTGATGCCAAGAAGTGTTTCCAGAGAGGGGTCATGGTTTCCAAATTCTAAATCCAGGCCTTTCATTTCCACCAAAAGTTTTCTTGGTCTGTGAATTTGCTTCCACTTGATTGTCCATTGATAATAATCTAAGAACTTAAATGAAAATAATTTGAAATACATTTGGAAAGCAGCTGCTCAAAATACATTTGTTGAGCAAATATTGAGTAAATGAATGAATGAGCTTGCCTGCCTAAAGCTGGCTCCGTGTCTGAATCTGAAAAAAATAGTGGTTAACACTGACTCTTCTTATCACACTATAACCTACAGATATTTTCATCCGGGGGATTCTTCTAAAATTTCATTAATGAGGTCTCTGTGTTAGTTACTTTCCTCTTGTTGTTGAGACAAAATACCCAATACCCAAAGTTGGAGGGGAAAGGGTTTATTTAGCTCACAGTTCGTAGAGGTTTCAGCCTATAATCAGCTGGCTCCAAGGCAGAGTGGCACATGGCAAAAAATTAAGATTCTGTCACTTCTGGTTCTAGGTTTGCATTTCTCCAAAGTATTATACATGTGGAGTAGGACAGCAACAACCTCCTGTAGACAACACATGGGCCCTACCTCTTACAGAAATCCATATCCACCCTACAAGGAAATGCTGTCAATAGTTTTATTTGCACCATTACTTTTCATATGTATAGTAAACACGTATTTGTTTGCTGTATAATTTGAGAAAAGTGGAAAAGATCATATGTATCTTTTAATATAAAAATTAATTTATATAAAAATTTAATCATTTTTAATCTGTTTGATCCTTTGAACATTTGGATTTATAACTCTTGCATTACTATCCTTTTTTCCTATAATAGAGATTCGATGCTTCTGGTTTTTTTGCAACCTTATAAAAGTCAGAATTGTTGTCTACAAAGTATATCTTCATTAATATTTTTATTTTTCCTATCCGTGATTTAATCAACACAACCTGGGAGCTCATCAGAGAATGCTAATGTAGGGCAGACACTGAGGAGATGAAGCCATGGGTCAGTTCAATCAGAAAGTCTGAGAAAGTCTGCAATGACCTGGAGACAGGCCCTGGTGCCAAGCCAAGCTGGGGTCAGGCAGGAAGCCAAGGACCTGAGTACCAAGATAGGACAATCACCATGGGGGCCATGTCAGACACTTACTGGAACATCCAAGTCACAGAGCAGGAAATTCAAAGAAGAAAACATATTCGGAAACTTTGTCCTGCGTAGGTTCCAAGACCTCAACACACAGAAGTTTGATCAAGGTCAGTTTTTGGTAACTATTTTTACATTAACAACAACAAAAGCAAAATAATTTTATGGTGATCTAATTTGCTCTTCTACTAGGTTACTTGAGATGAGGATATAAATGGTTTCTTTGGCAATTTTTCTTAAAATATAAATTTTATTAAAGTGTAATATTTATACGAATGTTCAAGGTAATGTTATTTTATAAGTGAAAATGCCATGTAGTCAACCCTGTAATCAAGAAAGATGGTGTTATTAGTAACTTTATGCTCCTTCCAAGGATAACCACGTATGCTGATATATAACACATAGTTTACTAGGATTAGTGCAGTTTATACTGGTTTATCTTTTATGATATTGTATTTGTGAAAGTCATTCATGAATTATTGTCTCAGGACTGTCGTATGAAAATTTCATAATTTATGTACTTATTTTACTCTTTGAGAACATTTGAGTTAGCTTCAGTTTTGGGTTATTAGAAATAATTCTGCCAGGCACAGTTTTGCACGTTTTATGGTAACTATATGTACATATTTCTTCTGAGTATATATTCTCAAGTGAAACTGCTGAGTCACAAATAATGCTTATATTCAGCTTTTCTAGATACAACCAAACAGTAACTGAAAAATACTTATACCAATGTGTATTTCCACCAAGAGTCTAGAAAAGTTCTGATTGGTCCACAATCTCATTAACACTTGGAGTTGCTTGTCTTTGCTATTTTAACCATTCACGTAGTTGTGAAATGATACTTAAATTGGTTTCAATTGGCATTTGAACCTGTAAAGAAGAGAAGGAAATGAACAACCATCAGAAAGAGAATACAGCATTAAATCACAGCATAAAATATACTCCTAACTTGAAGGAGTAGATATATCTATATGAATGAATACTCAAATTGCTGCAAAAAGGAAATTGAAGACAAATGAATTGACTTAAATACAATGGACCCTCAAGTTAAGACCGGCCTGACATATGAACAACTTGGGTTAATTAGGTTAATGGAAGATTCATCTGCCTCTTGTTATCTATAGTGTATACCCAGGTAAACATCCAGATCTTAGTTGTATTGACTTAGTTCCAACCAGCCCTTGGGAACCAATTGAGTTCATAAGTCAAGGGTCCACTATATTATGGAAACATACATATAGAACTTTAATTTCCTTTCATATTATAATATGTATAGAAAATTATATTTTTATAAAATTCAGAAGTCAAGGATTATTTGTGGCCCTAAATAATCAACCAATGTCCTCTCTTCCCAAGCTCCTTCCCTCTATACTACAATTCAGGGGTAAAAGAATAATTGTTTCAGCACAGCTGTAATCCTATTCTGACACTGCTTTACCATAATATAACTTATTTTTCTCCCATAATAAGCATCAAAGAGCAGGAACCCAAAGAGCATGGACCAATATAGATTCTATAAATGACTCAGTTTGCTTCCATATTTTTTCTGTGAGATCCTTAACATAGAGTTTTGCTCATTGTCACCTCATGATCAGAAGGTTCCATGTTCAGTCCTTCATTTTGACTGCAGACAGAAGAGAGAATGAAAAGTAAAGAGAAAGGAATGCTGCCTACATTAAGATAGTGAAACTTTCAGATATTCTCAGGAGATTTTTGCTTCCATTTTATTAGTTAAGAACCACATCATACAACTGCCCCTAACTATAAATAAGACTAGGAAAAGTAGATTTTAAAGTGGGTACATGATTGATTTGAACAAAATTAGAGTTTCTATTAGTGACTATCAAAATATCTAGACTATTCCCCTATTACTTTGTAAAACCAAATTTATGTGTATTTATATTACATTTCTATACATGATTATGTATATAACATGTATATATATATATATATATATATATATCCAGAGAGAAATATATAGGAAGAGTAGAATTCTTGTTAAGAATAGAGAACCTCTGTTTTTACCTTATATGTACTAAAACTACTTCAGCTTTCTTATAATAAGCATTTATTACTATAATAATTTTACACTATAAAGCTAGTTCTAAAATAAGAGAAAACAAAAGAGAGAGTTGAAAGCTCCTCAGGGTCCAAATTCAGACATTGAGGTGATAGTTCTATTATATGAAAGAATAAATCCTTCCCAATCAGGACTCATTTATCTAGCACCACAGCTCTTCAAGCATATAAGTAAAACTTAGCAAATCTTATGTCTTCAAACCCTGGTATCTCCATGATCTTCGAAGTAGTTCAAAGAACAATAGGTCAATCAAAAGTATAGGCAAAGATCAAATCCATCATCTACAATTTTTGTAGTGTTCACCAAAGAACGTATTATGCATATTCCTTTGGGAAAGAAAGGAGAAAAAAAAAAAACAAAACAAAACAGGAACTCTGGCTCTCAGAAGTCAGCAAAAATGTTAGGAAGAAGAGACTCCCTGAGAAGGATCTATAGACAGGTCCCACTATCAGATTCTGTGATTTGAAATGAAATGTGACATATGAATAATGAAAGGGATGAGACAAGTAAAATATCTTGCTGAGTGCTTACTATGAACTAGGCATTATGCCAAATGTAATGTATGATTCAATTCCTTAATTATATTGTTTTCATCCTACAAAACACAAAACTCGTAGAAAGTTCGTAATGACTCGCTGAAGTCCACATAGCTAATAAATGACGAATCCAGGATTTGAACACTGCCTTCCAGATGGCATTGCCTAAGCACTTAGATGGTGTGTTCTGCTTCTCTGTGTTTCATGCGCCTTCTACGTAACCCGCAAATGAGCATACCTTTGCTGAGATGCCCCTAAAGATTCATTCCTTTAGGTAGACGACAAACTTGCTAGACTTTGTTTAGAAGATGGATACTAAACTACTTTTGTAGCCTCTAAGGTGAGTAAAGCTGGGCTGGGGATTTAGCTCAGTGGCGCCGCGCTTCCCTCGCAAGTTCAAAGTCCTGAGTTCAATTTCCGATATTGCAAAATTAAATAAATGAATAAACAAATAAATAAATAAAGTGAGTAAAGCTCTATGGCAAAAGCATAGCTCATAGATGAATTCATCAGAATAACACTATTGAAGGCATGGAAAGCCTGACATAGATGAGGAGAGCAACAAGCCTAGGCCCATGCTGGGGGAGCCTTGAGACGGAGTGAGAGAAGATCCTCACAAAGCAGTAGTGCTGGGAATGTTGGGAGGCAGCTTGTACACATAGGCTTGAAGCTGGAAAAATGGAGAAGAAATAGTTAGGTCCCAAAGACTATAGCCTAATTATACAGTAAACAGCCTAAGCAAGTACTTTTCCTCCCTCTCATTCTCTTTATGCCTTTCTTCCTTTTTTCTATGACAAAAATGCAATAGGGAGGACCAAAGAAGAGTAAGCCAAAGAGATGAAGGGCTGCTGTCAAGTGTGTGTACATTTTGTATAGAGAATAGTGCTAGGGTCGCTATAGATATGGAACTGCAAATCATAATTCAGTTCAACACAATTTATTGAGTGCTTAGTTCAGCGGAGGTCAACTGAATTCCTCTACACATTTTTCCATTTACAAATGCTCACTGATTTATACAAGGCTCAAATATAAGCAAAAGCACAACAGTTCTTTCTACCACTAATATCATTCATTAAATATGTCACTTTAACCCTTGAAAAAATACCCTTGTGTGTTCAGGCTTTTGAAAGCAGTTGCTTGTAAGAGGAAGCTCTTCTATAATGAGAGTGTGGGTCATGTGCTACATAAAACAGATAGATACTGAATCAGGATCAGCCACTTCCTTTGAGGATCTCCCAATGTGTACTGACTATTTCAATGTAGGTGATAGATAATACCATGAGTAAATAAGGGGGATCACTTATCAAGCCCTGTGCAGGATCTGAAGTTTTACCCGCCTTGCAAGAAGACTGCAGAAGACTCAATACTCCTGGGTCAAAGACAATGGACCATTGAATATTGTGTTTGCACCAATCCTCCTTTCCCAGGTTTCCTCTGATGGTGAAGCAGAAGGTTCAGGGGGATGCCGCTTAAGCAGTGGGTTTGTTCACAGCTAAGAATCTCTAAGCTTAGGGAACTTCCATACTGCACAGTAATTCTGTGATTTCCTGTGAAGGGGTGCACTTATCTATCTTCCAAAGTTGTTCACTACATAAACATCATTTAAAGACAGGAACAAAATGACAGTTAGTCCCTCATTCACAAGGCATGCAGGAATAAGAGAGGAATAAGGAGGGCTTTCTAGAGGAGTTGTTCGGTTTTAAAAAAAAAGTAGTTAACCAGACAGAGAAGTAAGAGGAAAGGCATTTTAGAGAATGGAAACTGAGTAAGCAAATACCTGGAGATAGAATAAGGAAAGCACAAGGAGAATTTGGAATTACTAGATAGAATAGTACTTTTCCAAACTTCAAAGAGTTGAAGAAATGTTGATCCTTATTTATATTTATTTTTGCTATAAACTGATGTCATTGTGATGTCCATGACAAATCAGTGAGTGGTGGGGATAGATAAGGTTGCAATCTTCATCCCTTTATTTTCCAGAGCAACATGGATTAATTTCCACCCAACTCAGCTTCTCCAACTGACAACATGAAGCTCTCTGAAAACAGTGCCCTTTCCATGGCCCTGGAGTCTTCAACTTCCAGCCACTCTACACATGTGAAGGTTTTCAAGTCCTTCATCATCTTGATCGGCCTTTTCTGAACATCTTGAGATTTGTCCAAAATTGGGAACAATTTTTAGATGATCTTGAGTCCATCTTTTAAAACAATGAAGATGCAAATGGCTAAAATAAGTTGATTGTTTATGCTTTTATTGGAAATTTCAATATTGAAAAAGTCTTCCAAAAGAAGATCCTTAATTAAAGAAGTCCTTTTGTCCTGAAGAAGTTAATAGACCTCCCTAAGGAACCCATATAATTCCCAGGAAATTCCCACCAGTTCCTGCCAGTGTTCCTGCAGCACCTCCTCAGAGGAAAGGAGAATTCCTTTTCTTTATCACACCATTGGGGGTGGGGTGGTGGCAGAAAGTGTTTCCTCTTGCTCTGTCATTAGCTGTCACAGTAACATAGGTCTTCATTTATTTATTTATTTTTTAAAATATGAAACACTTCACGAATTTGCGTGTCATCCTTGTGCAGGGGCCATGCTAATCTTCTCTGTATCATTCCAATTTTAGTATATGTGCTGCTGAAGTGAGCACCAGCCTTCATTTATCCAACCCAAATGTGGCAATCCTTGGAAGGTTTGGAAGTGTGGGCAGGTTCTGTGCAAGATAGATATGGTTCATAGAGGTAAGCAACACACAACACATTTCAGTATCTAGAGAAAGGCATTAAAAATAAAGTGGTTGACATGCAAAAAAGCATGCATGAGGTAAATGTAATGAAGGGAATAAATGGGGTTATAGTGAGAATAGAAATAAAAGATACATTGGATTTATTTTATTTCAAGAAGAAAGGGAAGTACGTTTTGTCAATCAGCAAAGAAAATTTACTTAATTTGCTTGAAACTAAAAGGAAGGTAAATACTTATAGTATGTCCTGAAATAAACCTTTTACATTTTAGATGATTACATTTAATACTTCATGCTGTTTAGTCTTCACAGTATTCTTCTAAGTTAGAAATAATTTTACCATCTTAATAGATGAAGAAATACACTTAGAGCATTTGCTTATTTTTTCATCCCACAAACATCCTTGAAGCACCTATCAGGCATGGTATCAAGGACCTGTAACCAATCAGTGGTTGAACCATGATTCCAAGCCTGGCCTCTGTCTTCAGGATCCAAGCTTTCTGGATATCTGTGGTCAAAATATTCACAAGATGCTTTAAAAAATACAAACGTGGAGTGTAATTTACAATGCAATATGTAAACTAAATATGAGTCATTCTCCAATAGTACACAGCACATTTCCAATAAATTAGTATATGGATTAAAAATGCCAGTCTGTGGTTTGGAAAGCCTTAGAAGACTTCTCATACAAATATGTACTTCAGGGCTGGGGATTTAGCTCAGTGGTTCTGTTGCCTGCTTCGAAAGCACATGGTCCTGAGTTTGATCCCTGGTGCCAAAAATAAAAAATCATATGTGTATATTAGACTTTTAAATACTAATGGGATTTAGAGATAGTCTCAGGATAAGAATAGAGTGTATTCACTCTAAGTTAATACAGAAAGTTTAAAAAGACATAAAAAATTATTCTCTCAAACAATGTTTTTATTGAAGTTTTACAATGTGCAAAACTTAAGTCACTGAGTCATGATACCCAAAGTTAAAATAATACCTAAGGTCTTATTAAAGAATTTACAACCCAGCTGAGATAAAACATGAAATTGTAAAATGATTAGTGTTAAGACTTGAGGGTATCATGGAGTTACATGACAGACCATTCAACTGCTTACATCAAGGATTACAATAACAAATGCCAAAACGAAGGATGCTTAGACACAAAGGAATTAGAAGCAAAGTAAATCGGACATCTTGGTGATTCTGGAAGTTCCCAGAGGAAACAAACCCTGTGGCAGAATTGCGAGGGTGTGTTTGTGTGGGTGGACAGGCCATGACTGTGTTTTTCCAGGAAAAGCAGATCAAAGGTTGTGCAGTCTTCTGCATTCTTTTGTAGATTATTTCCTGACACTATAAGCGGAAATTTGCTATATTTTCCCTTACATTTAAGTGTACAGATTTCTATTAAGTTCCTATTTCTGAGTTTCACTTTGTAATTGTCATTTTGCTTTTCCTGAGGCTGTAAAACTTAACTTCCTAGTTAATTGAAGCACAATGATAAATTCTTAGAATGGAATTTCTTGTTTAAGTGTTTTATATTTTTCTCTGGGCACATATTTTCTTCTTTCTTTGAAAAAAATCTGAAATAAATATGACTACTGAAATCTGTTACACTTGGATAACCAGTACATGAACATTTATTATATTGTATTATTGCTTTATAGTTCAGGATAGTGTACAAATATAAAACATATAAACAGTATTATATTACATTTTAGTTTTTCAAACTAGAAACAATGTTTTTCTAGTTAAAGTAGTCCCAGATTCTTGGCACCAGGAACACTTCTCACAGCAACATTCAGCCTCTAACATCAACAGACAAGGAAGATCAGCTAGAACTGGCAGTTACAAATCCTTTTTATTATGAAGTAGAAGGCAAGATTCTACCTGCATTTTAAGCAAGTAACACTGTTACGTTAGTAAAAAGCATCATTCAGAGAACCAAATAAAGAAATGGTTCCATTCACTACTTCTAGTTCTCCCTCTCTCACCCCTTTCTCTAGACTTCCAAATACATAGGCATAAATCTTCACATTTAGATTGCAAGCTCAGAAAATCCTTTTGGAACTAAAGGCATGAAGTGACTACCTTGTTGCATAATAGTTTGGGAGAGCTACCTCTGTGAGTGACTCTCAGGGCATAGTCTATAAATTCTCCTCTACATGGACAGTTTGCCCTGGACTTCCATCAGAGTTTTTGATGAATGATTGCAGATTTGTAAGTTTTATTTTTCAAGGTTGTTGTAGTCAGAGTTCACAAGGGAATAGATTTAATATAAGACACATAAAGTTATAGGATTATCTTATAATATTTACCCAAAAAGTCAAATTCAGAAGAGAGTAAGAGATCTGTCTGAGTGGTAGAGACCCGAAGAATCCAGCTGAGGGCCTAGATCCCACAGCCATGTTCTCTGTGAGTCTAGCTGAAGGCCTAAAGCCCAAGTCAATGTCTCATGCAAGTCCATATCAAGAATCTGCACTGGGAAGGCCCAAGGGCCAGCGGTGGAAGCTAGAAAGTCTGCACTGGTGGGGTGAAGGATCTGTGCCACCAGCCTGAGAGATCTGCACTGAAGCCAGAAAGTAATGCTCAAGGTGAAGTCCAGAGCTCCCCTGAAGACAACAGCAGCCATCCCCAGTGACAGCAAGGACCCGAGCTCCTCCAAGGATGGGAACAACCAAGTTTGTATCAGGAAAACCAGCCACAACAAAGCTGCTCCTGGGAATTCACCAGCATAGAATCTCCCACCCATTCTCCTTTTATGCCATTCTGGAAACAATCCTCAAGTGGGACTTCCACACCTAGAACCATGCTGACTCAGGTCAGCTGGGCATTTCCACTCAAGATGACCATTAAGTAACGCACCACAAAGTACAATGGGTCATTTTGGATATATAGTACTTTGCTTTTCTCTAATATTGAGAAGGTATTACTGAGAATTCCCATATACCTAGCAGCTAGTTCCCACATTCTAACACCTTACATAGTGTGATACAACTGTTACAGTTAATAAAGCAAAATTGATACATTATTATTGTTAACTGATGTCCACACTTTATTCTGACTTGCTTATGTTCTGCCTAATATCTTTATTCTTGTCTAGGATATGATACAGGATACCACATTTCATTTATTTGTCATATTTTCTTAGGTTTCTCATGGCTGTGACAGTTTCTCAGTCTTTCCTGGCTTTTAATGACTTTGACAGTTTTAAGAAGTACTGATCAGATATTTTGTAGAATATCCCTTGAATGGAATATGCCTAATGATTTCTCCTGCTTAGACTGGGGTTATGGGTTTGGGGAAGACAATCACGTAGGTAAAGTGCCATTCTCATCACTCAGTATCTAGGGTATGTATGATTAATATGCTTCATGACTTTGATACTGATCTTCATCACTTGCTTGGCCATGAAAGTTTTGTTCAATTTCAATTTCTCCACTGTAATGTTACTTTACTGTTTTTAAGGAAGTCACTATGCACACCCTATAGTTGAGGAGCAGAGAGTACAGTGCTTCCATCAATTATTGGAATTTTTATCACAAGAGATTTCTCTTTTTTTCTCCATTTGTTAATTCATTTAATCATTTGTTTATAGCAGTATGGGCTTGTGGATATTTATTTTCTAATTTGGGTTATAATCAAATAATGTGTTATTTTGTTGCTCAAACTGTGTGGTTCTTTTAGTTAATCTCACCTAGGAGTATATTTTTAATCTAAGTATCACTATTGTATGTTTTTATGTATTTATATAGAAACCATATTGATCATTTAAGTTTGCTTAACATAGTCTTTGGTTCCTCAAGGACAATATGCAAAAGAGCTTGAGGAAAGAGAATTTGTTTCTCTGTATGGCTTAACAGTTTCTTCCCAATTAAAAAGAGGAATAGGATGATCAATGACTCAATTCACTTCATACAACATATTAACATGAAAAGTATTTTTTTCAAATTCCCTAGCAACTAAAATGGTTACTACATCTCTGCTTTGTAGTTTAGACCAATACCTATGGATATAAAAAGCTAAATCATTGTTAATCTACAGCCATTTAATAGAATATTACCCACAAGATTATTGTAATTTTTACTCAAAAATGGTAGGGGATTCTTTCCAGGTAATCTAATAAAGAATATGATGCCAGAAAACACATTTTATAATACTGAGAAGAAAGTAAAAGCAGAAGAGAAACAGCTGAGAGTATTACAATCTATCCAGCACCACCTGGAATTTTGAGTTTTACTTTGACAGTGAAGATAAAGAACACTTGCAACTGTATCCTCTCATTCTTATTCATAAGTTCTTGACTTTGAGAAATGTCTTTGTCATTAAAAGTCCATTTTTAAATTATTTTTACTCTAAGAAAGGTATATAATTGTTATATTTTCGAGTTCTTGTAAAATCTTGCCCTGTCCTTTTGATTTCCTCATGAATGACTTATTAGGGAATAAAAGGCATAGGACATTATTTTTTTTTCCAATGTTTTTGAGCATTTAGCATTGAAGAGGACAGCCTGATCTTTTTTATTTTTCAGTTTGTAAAATCTTTCCCCTGGTCAGATGCTTATTCTCATAATTTATGAAGTTTGCCAGCTTATGTTAAGATGAAGTGTCTTTTACTTTTGCCTTCTTCTGAATTCCCACATTTCAGCTGTTTTCCAACATGAGAAAATATAATTCAATCATGTTTGGATTACTTCAACTCCAGTCTTCTAGATTCAAAAATCATATACTTATCAAATTAGAAACATAGTTTTTTACCTCCAACTTTTGTATTTAGGGAGAAATGCCTACATTTAAATAAACTATTTAAAGCTATCTGGATTTTAAATTAATATTCAGTTTTTTTAAAGTAATTAGAAATTAGAAATTTTTTAAATTAGAGTTTTTTAAAGTAATTAGAAATCTAGTTTTCTTCAAGCTTTTATGACTTTTGCTAATCTCATAAATTTATTGAGTCAATATTATACAAACAAGAACTATTACCTCTGGGAAAGACTTTGGTCACTTCAATATAAACATATTAAACTATTTAAAATCTTAGTAAATTAAGTTATTTAAATATTATGAAAGCATTTATAATTATTACATTCAATTTTGTTAAATACTTTGAAATTTGCAATCTCAATAGGTTGTCATGATTTTTTCATTGTACTTGTAATTCTCATGTAAATTAATTTTTCATTGTAAAACTTTTTTTCATTTAATTTGACTGTGCATCATAAATTACCCTGCCCCATCTGCCCTATAAATTTCACTTTATAAAATAGCCACCTTAAGTTACTGTTCATGACTGAATTTTTTTTAAAAAGTTGAAACATACACACACACCTAATAAGATCTCTTGTGAGTTGAGAGTTGTATTTGTTCCAGGAAATTCATGAGGTATGACCTAAATCTAAGGAATTCTGGATCCTGACTCCGAGCCACCACATAGATTCTTGCCAGTCTGCCCTAAAGATTTTAGCATGCCGTTACCTACCTCAACCAACTGCATGAACCAATTCCTTCAACTGTCTCTCCTCTATGTGCCTTACAAGGCTAGGTCAGGAAAGGTAATGGAGTTTTGTTCCTATTTGAGTGCTCTTGGTCAGGAAGACCCAAGCCTATGCTGTGAGGATGGCGAGTAGCCAAATGAAAAGGCTGTACTTTGGTGCTCTGGTCATAGTTCAGATGAGGTCCCAGGTCACAGGCAGCCTCAGGCACTGGAACGTTTGTGTGTGTGTGTGTGTGTGTGTGTGTGTGTGTCATAGTACAGGTCCAGCTCTCAACCACTGTACTGCACTGGTGTGATCAGTGGAGGAGAGAAAAACTATCTGCGCCACCCCCCCCCCCCCAAGTCCTGTGTGAATTGCAGATCTGTAAGGATCCTAAAGAATCGTTATTGCTTTAAGCCTCCAATTTTGGGGTGGATTGTAAGTAGCAATAGATAACTCAAAAACTATTAAGATATGGATCAGCCTATATTCGCCTACAATGCAGCATAAGCAATCCTAAATTCTCAGACTTAGAACAGGAAATGGTTACTTTCTCACTTATATTACTTGGTCCGTTGCAGGTCAGCTTGGTCAAAAACTCCAAATAGTCTTTGTTGTAGATCCCAGCAGGAAGACCAGCCCCATCTGTGACAGGATGATCTCATAGGAAAGTGAGAAGAAAAGAAAATGGGGCCCCCCTCCTGTGCGCACCCGCCTCATCCGCGGGAGTGCCGCCCGCCCCACTGGCCCACAGCCCTTGATCTCCCCTCCCGGCCGGCCTAGAGACAGGGCAGTGGCAGCGGGAGGAGGAGCCTGAGATGGTGGCGGCCCCAGGAGCCCACCGTGTACAGTCAGGCAGGTGAAAGAAGAAAGTCTGCTACTACCACATGGTGAGGTTGGAAATGATTACTATGGACAAGGTTATCCCATGAAACCTCATACAATCCGCATGACTCATAACTTGCTGTTAAATTATGGTTTATACAGAAAAATGGAAACGTATAGGCCCCATAAAGCCACTGCCGAAGAAAAGACGAAATACCATAGTGAAGGGTATATCAAATTTCTAAGGTCCACATGACCAGATAACATGTAAGAGTACAGTAAGCAGATGCAGAGGTTTAAAGCTGGGGAAGATTGTTCAGTGTTTGATGGACTGAATTTTGTCAGCTTTCCATCGATGGCTCAGCTTCTGGGGCTGTGAAGTCAAACTGGCAACAAACTGATATGGCTGTAAACTGGGCTGGCAGATTACATCATGCAAAAAAATCAGAAGCATCAGGAATCTGTTATGTTAATGATACTGTGCTTGCCATCCTTGAATTAGTAATGTAACCTCAGAGAGTCTTATGTATTGACATAGACATCCATCGTGGTGATGGTGTTGAAGAAGCTTTTTATAATACAGCAGTGATTGTTTCATTCTATAAATATGGGGAGGGCTTTCCTGGCACAAGAGACTTGAAGGACATTGGTGCTGGAAAAGGCAAATGCTATACTGTCAATTTCCCAATGAGAGATGGTATAGATGATGAGTCTTATGGGCAGATATTTATGCTGATTATCTCAAAAGTGATGGAGATGAATCAGCCTCATGCCATGGTTTTGCAGTGTGGTGCAGACTATCTGGTGATAGGCTTGGTTGCTTCACTCTCACAGTCAAAGTTCACACTAAGTGTGTAGAGGTTGTATAAACTTTTAACTTACCATTGCTGAAGCGTGGGGGAGATGGAATGTTGCTCTGTGTTGCACATATGAGACTGCAGTTGCTCTCAATTGTGAGATTCCTAATGAGTTCCCATATGATGAATATTGTGAGTATTTTGGACCAGACTTCAAACTGTAAATTAGTTTTCCAAATAAGAAAATCAGAATGCTCCAGAACATATTGAAAAGATAAAGGAGTATTTAGTTGAAAATTTGTTCATGTTACCTCATGTACCTGGTGTCCAAATGCAAGCTATACCAAAAGATGCTGTTCGTGAGGACAGTGGAGACGAAGATGGAGAAGATCCAGACAAGAGAATTTGTATTTGAGCATCAGACAAGCAGATAGCTCATGATGAAGAATTCTTAGATTCTGGGGATGAAGGGGAAGGAGGTCATAGAAATGTGGCTGATCCTAAAAAAGGAGCAAAGAATGACATAACTGAAGAAGGCAAGAAGAAAAGGGAAGGCAGAAAAGCAGATGTAAAGGAAGAAGATAAATCAAAGGACAAGAGTGATGAAAAACAGACACCAAAGAAACCAAATAGGAACAACTCAGCAAAACTTGAATTTGAGAGCCTTCCCAATTTTAGAAACTCATTAAAAAGCTATTAAACTTTGGGATAAAAACTGTTGTCTTTTTGAAGACTTCTGGATTCATTTTATACCATTTTGGCATGGACTTATTTATTTGCAAAATGGCTTTTTTGTTTTGTTTTGTTGTTTTTCTAATTATGAAGCAATTTTTTTCTTCACCATGCTTTATGTGATATTTAAAATGGAGGTGAGTTATATCAAAAACTGATCTATTAAGGTAATTGACCTTCTGAGCTGATTTTTCCATCTTTTGTAATTATCTTTATTAAAAATTTGTACTTGAAAAAAAAGAAAACAGAAGGCCCACACCATGGTTCTTGAAGCTACTCAGAAGAAGTACATACCACTTTCACTCACATTTCACTGGATGAAGGAGTCATGTAGCAAATTCAGTTCAAGAGGGGCAGGGAGGATCTAATTCTGTTGCAAAAAACAGGTTCCACTGCAAGCCACAACAGGACATGCAGGCATACTTCTCCCACAGGGAGAATGAGTATGTGAGAGATCTTACAGTAGAGGAGGAGGAGGAGGGGAGGAAGACGGAATGCTTTGAACAATAATGTGATCTACCAGAGTGAACATCCTATTATAGGAGAAGGAACAATGCTAGAGTAGAAGAGTTGGACATTTTTCTAAATCCACTTTTAGGAAAGATACTGCTCAATACTAATATTTCCTTTAAATTGCTCTCCATTATACCAGCTAAAGTATAAAACTGTCATCTCTCTGTTTTTGTATCACTGAGCATGTCCCAGTTCAGTATTTATCATACTGTATTCTGATTGCCCTGTACTAGCAGGAGAGGTAGGCAGAAGATGCAGAATGATCCTAGAATGAGTTTAATCTGAAGACTTTCTCTAAAAGGCAAGAGGGATTACTGAGGATTCATGAGTACAGCAGCCAACTAATCTGTCTTATCATTAAGAAAGATTGATGTGGTAACAACTTAAAGAATGAATTCCAGTAGGGTAAGACTGGAAGCAGGCAGGACAGCTGTTCTGAGAATCTTGTCCAGAAGACTGATGAATCTGAACTATGTTGTTAATGGAACAAAGAGCAGGAGAGTACTTAAAAAAATTTAACTTACCTTGAATAGCCAGGGCAACACAACAGATCGTAGAAGGTGACAAAAAACAGAAGGTGAGAATGCTTGTGATTTCTGGCTTAAATGATTGCTCATCAAGATGGAATAAATAACTAGGCTCTCTCTGTGTGTGTGTGTGTGTGTGTGTGTGTGTGTGTGTGTTTTACTATTACAAACTTTACAGAAAGCCTGGGCTTTTGCAAAAGGCTTACAGGAACACAGACATATATTCAAGGACTGAATTTTCTATTAGTTGATCCATGTTTGTGTCATGGGCTTTCACGGCTTCTTACCCCAAAATCTGGGTAAAAAAATCTTAGACTGACACAAAAAGTGATGGCAATATTAAGTAGACCTGAACTCTGCTTAAATGTATGTCTGAGAATTCTTGACACAGAAGGATGTAATTCAAATGATGCTGACTACTGTTCCATGAGAAGTCATGAAAAGATAAGAGGATTGCCTAGGAGGCATTTCTGTTGGGCAGTCTCCGTTTGGGCAGCAAGGAGAAACTATCCTCTAAGGAAAGAGAATGGAGAGAGGGTTTATCCATTCAAATTCCAATTTCAATTCCCCAGTGGTCACATTTCCCCACAAGGAAAAAAGACCCCTTCACATTTATATTGTGCCTTCTAGAACCTTCAGTAGACTCTTGAGGTGATAGATCTCAGAGCTTGTGGGGGTATTCTATCTAGATCCAGAAATAGTGATCGGAACAATACCTTTTAAATGTACTTGTGGTCATCTGAAGTAGAAGATCCAGTATACTCAGGGCAAGTTAATGGGAAGTCTCAGAGAGCAGAGCAAGAGGATGAAATGGAGGTTAGGGTACACCAGTGGCAGAAGAAGGGACAACTGGGAGAAAAGGTGGAATTAAAGAAATCTGAAGGGGTACATACAATTTCTACACTACACACAAACCATTCTTCATCATTGCTGTGAGTATCGCACTAGTTATTTGAGTTACAAAATCCCTACATATTTTTTTTACATTTGAGGAGATTAAGACTCAGCTGTTACATGAGTTGGCCAAGGCTATCCATGTGA
The DNA here is from genome assembly GCF_053883595.1 of Heterocephalus glaber. Classification (NCBI taxonomy): domain Eukaryota; kingdom Metazoa; phylum Chordata; class Mammalia; order Rodentia; family Bathyergidae; genus Heterocephalus; species Heterocephalus glaber. The sequence goes on along the minus strand of NW_028258320.1, from coordinate 38,376,496 downwards.
CCAGTTGTATACAGCAAAATGGTATGTCATTTACCAGATGAGGTTATATAAGATTGTGGATTTTGTCTTGGTGACTCTATCACTCTTGGTTTCCTTCTCTTGGTTACTCTCTATGGGGAAAACCAGCTGGCATATTGTACAGACATTCAGAGAGCATATGGAGATGTAGATGTGGAAGAAGCCTGCAGTTTGTTTGGTTTTTTTGGTACCAGGGATCGAACTTGGGACCTTGTGCTTGCGAAGGAGGCAGTGGAACCACTGAGCTAAATCCCCGGCCCCAATCCTGCGGTTTTTGATCAGAGAGGAACCAAAGCCTGCTAATAATATTAATACTGATCTTGGAGATGTACATCCCAACACACTCTTGCCTTCATGTGAGTTTGCAGCCTTAGCCCAGACTCAGAACCACCTAAGCAGGCCACTCCTAGATTCCTGACTTTCACAAACTATGTGACATTTTTAAAATCTTCATTATTTTAAGTTGTTGTTTGTGCATGGGGAAAATTTTGTTACACAGCAATAGACAGTTAATACAGTTAGGGAAGGTATAGGCAATGAAGAAACATGATTAAGACATTATTCCTTTCTGGAGTGGTGGCTCATGCCTGTAATTGCAGCACTTGAGAGGCTGAAGCAAGAGGATCACTGCATGATCGAGGCCAGTCTGGGTTACTTAGGGAGTTCAAGACCAGCCTGAACTACACAGTGGAATTTTGTCTCAAGAAACAAAAGGCAAACAAGCAAAAAGTATATTATTCCCACTGTTAAGGGGCTTGCACACTAAGTAAGTGGGAAATCAATATTTGTTGAATGACTATTGGGTTGAATAAATGAATGAAATGAACAACCTCAAACAAAGAACCTAGTTTTTATAAAATTTATTTTATTGGTACATTTTAGGTATACAATATAATGACAGTCATCATTGGAAATTTGCACCTTTACATAATCTCTCTTGGTTCTTATTTTTCCCCCTTCCCCTGCCCTCACTTCAACCCCTCCATCCCTCCCTATTTACGGGCTTTATTTCCATGTTTTCATTTTCTCATATTAATTTCATTCCCTTGTTTCCTTTCCCCTACCCCTCCCACTTCCCCTTCCCCTTTGTCCCTTTTCTTCCTATTTTGCATTATCTATTATAACTTTAAGTCTTTATTTAATATTTAAATTTCTCACACTGGAGAAACTGTTTGGTATTTACACATGTGATTCCTATTTATTACACTTAAGAATAATAATGTGCATCCATTTAGCTATAAATGTCTCTAATTTCTCATTTTTTATGGCTGAGTAGTATTCCATTTTATTTTTTTAAAAACATATTCTCATTATCCAGTTTCCAGTTGATGGGCAATTGGGCTGTCTCCAAGTTTTAGCTATTACAAACTATGCCACTATAAACATGGGTGCCCATATATCACTGTGGAATGATGCTTTTAATTCTTTTGGGAAGATACCCAGCAGAGAAATAGCTGGGTCAAATGGGACCTTTACTCCTAGTTCTTTAAGGTATCTCCATACTGATTTCCATAGTGGTTGCACAAGTCTACACTCACACCAACAATGGAGAAGGGTTCCTTTTTCCCCACAACTCCATCAGTATTTGTTATTGGTTGATTTCTTGATAGCAGCTATTCTTTCTGGGGGTGAGGTGGAATCTCAGGGTTGTTTTCATTTGCATCTCTTGAATGACCAGTGATGTTGAACATTTTTTCATATGTTTATTTGCTACTTCTGCTTCTTTGTGTGAGAAATGTCTGTTCATTTCAGATGCCCATTTTTGGATAGAGTCTTTAAATTTGGGAGATCTGATTTTTTTTTAATTTCTTTATAGATTCTAGATAGTAGACCTTTGTCTGAGGAACAGCAGGTGAAAAATTTTCCCAATTGTGGGTTGTCCCTTCACACTGCTGGTGGTTTCTCTTGCTATGCAGAAGCTTTTTAATAAGAAGAGATCCCACTTGTTGATTGTTTGTGCTAGTTCACGTGCAACTGAAGTTTTGTTCATAAAATCTTTTCCTATGCCAATGTCTTCAAGAGTTTTAGCTAACCTCTGCTCCATCCGGTTCAGCGTTTCTGCTTTTTTTCCCTTAAATTCTTTTATTGTTACATTTTAGATATGCAATACATTTACACTGATAATTGGGTACTTGTACCTCTACATGATGTATGTTGGTTCTTAATTTTTCCGCATTCCCGGTCCTCCCTTCACTCCCTCCACCCTTCCCTATTTATAAAGAGTTCGTTTTCATGTTATCCTTTTCTCCTAATTTTTCCTTTCCCTTCTTTCCTTTCCCCTATTCCTCCCACTTCGCCTACCCATTTGGACCTTTTCTTCCTATTTCAAATTATCAATTATTCATTTTAATCATTTTAATCCTTATTTACACTTTCAGTTTCTCACAGTAGAGAAACTATTCGGTATTTACACATGTGTGTCCTATTTATTTCACCTAAGAGTATGGCCTCAGTATCCATCCAATTAGCTATAAATGTCTCTAGTTTCTCATTCTTTATGACTCCATTTTATAAAAAAAACCACATCTTCTTTATCCAGTTTCCAGTTGATAGGCACTTGGGCTGTTTCCAAGTTTTAGCTATTACAAACTGTGCCGCTATGAACATGGGTGCACATATCTGTGGTATGATTCTTTTAATTATTTGGGGAAGATACCCAGCAGGGGAATAGCTGGATCAAATGGGACCTCTAGTCCTAGTTCTTTGAGGTATCTTCATACCGATTTCCAGAGTGATTGCACCAGTCTACACTCCCACCAACAATGGAGAAGGGTTCCTTTCTCTCCACACCCCCACCAGTATTTGTTATTGGTTGATTTCTTGATAGCAGCCATTCTTCCTGGGGTGAGGTGGGATCTCAGTGTTGTTTTCATCTACATCTCTTGAATAACCAGTGATGTTGAACATTTTTTCATATATTTATTTGCTGTATTTACTTCTTTGTCTGAGAAATGTCTGTTCATTTCAGATGCCCATTTTTGAATTGGGTCTTTGAATTTGAGGGGTCTGATTTTTTTCAACTCTTTTATATTCTAGAAAGACCTTTGTCTGAGGAACAGCTGCTAAAACTTTTTCCCCACATTGTAGATTCTCTCTTAGCTCTGTTGGTGGTTTCTCTTGCAGTGCAGAAGCTTTTTAATAAAATAAAATCCCAGTTGTTGATTCTTTCTGCTAGTTCCCATGCTACTGAGGTTTTGTACATAAAGTCTATTCCTATGCCAAAGTTGTCAAGAGTTCTACCTAACTTATCTTCCAGCAAGTGTTTCAACCTGAATATTTAGATCTTTAATCCACTTTGATTTTAGTTTAGTGCATGGTGAAAGGTATGGGTCTAGTTTTAATCTTTGGAAGGTTGAAATCCAGTTTTTCCAACACCATTTATTAAATAGACTATTATTCCTCCAATGAGGGTGGCTGGCTCCTTTGTCAATGGTGAGGTGGCTGAGTATGTCTAGAGTTGTTTCTGCATCTTCTAATCTATTCCATTGATCCTCAGGTCTGTTTCTTTGCCAGAACCATGCTGTTTTTATCACAGTGGCTTTGTAGTATAGTTTCAAGTTGGGGATTTTGATACCCCCAGCCATGTCTCTGTTGCCCAGAATTGCTTTAGCTCTTCTATGTCTCTTCTGAGTCCAAACGAATTTTTGGATTGTTTTCTCTAGTTCTGTGACATATATTGTTGGAATTTCAATTGGCATTGCATTAAATCTATATAGTAGTTTTGGAAGTATGGCCATTTTCACTATATTAATCTTTCCTACCCAGGAGCAGGGGATGTCTGTCCATTTTCTGATATCATCTTCAATATCTCTTTTCAGAGTGCCATAGTTTTCAGAGAAGAGGTCTTTGATTTCTTTCATTAAGATGATTCCTAGGTATTTCAGTTTTTTGGATGCTATTGTGAAAGGAATTGTTTGCCCTATTTCTCTCTTAGTGAGTCTGTCATTCGTGTGGAGGAAAGCTATTGATTTTTTATGTGTTGACCTTGTAACCAGCTACTTGACTGAATTTGGTTATTAAGTCTAGAAGACTTTTGGTGGAGTTCTTGGGGTCTTCTATATAGAGTATCATGTCATCTGCAAATAATGACAATTTGACTTCTTCATTCGCTATCTTTATTCCTTTTATTTCTTTCTCTTGTCTAATTGCCGTGACTAATGTTTCCAGAACTATATTGAACAGGAGTGGTGATAGTAGACATCTTTGTCTTGATCCTGATTTTAGTGTGGAGGATTTCAGTTTTTGACCATTCAGTTTGATATTGGCTGTTGGTTTTTCATAGATGGCTTCTATCAGTTTCAGGTAGAGACCATCTATTTCAATTTTTTGTAGAGTTTTTATAATATGCACGTTGGCTTTTGTCAAATGCTTTTTCTACATCTATGGAGATAATCATATGGTTTTTGTCCTTGTCTCTATTGATATAATGTATTGCATTGATTGATTTTCATATATTGAACCATCCCTGCATCCCTGGGATGAATCCCAATTGATTGGGGTGTATGATATTCTTGATGATCTTCTACATTCTATTTGTGAATAATTTATTAAGGATTTTTGCATCTATGTTCATTAGTGAGCTTGGCCTATACTTCCCTTTTTCGGTTGGGTCTTTCTCTGCTTTGGGGATCAAGGTGATGCTTGCTTCCAAGAACTAACTGGGGAGTATTGCTTCCCTTTCAACTTCATTGAAGAGTTTAAACAGTAGTGGCAGTAGTTCCTCACTAAATGTCTTGTAGAATTCAGCAGTGAAGCCAACAGGACCTGGGCTTTTCTTAGTTGGTAAATTTTTTATTATCTTTTCAATTTCATTGATTCATATTGGGTTGTTTAGAATTTTTAGATCTTCTTTGTTCAGCTTTGGTATTTCATATGTATCTAGGAATCTGTCCATTTCTTCTGTGTTGTCCATCTTATTGGTGTACAGGTTCTCTAAGTAGGTATTGATGATCCTCTGAATTTCTGCTGGGTCTGTTGTCATTTCACCCTTTTCATTCCTAATTGCATCGATTTGGGCCTTTCCTTTCCTTTTTCTGATAAGGTTGTGTATGGGTTTGTCAATTTTGTTCATTCTTTTGAAGAACCAACTCTTGGCTTCACTGATTTTTTGTATCATTCTCTTAGTCTCCATTGTTTTGATTTCTGCTCTAGTCTTTATAATTTGCTCCCTTTTATGAGCTTTGGGTTTGTCCTGCTCTTCTTTTTCTAGAAGCTTAAGGTTCAATATCAGGTTGTTTAATTGGGCGCGCTCTGTTTTCCTACTTCACTGCTATGAATTTCCCTCTTAAGACTGCTTTCATTGTGTCCCATAGATTCTGATATGTTATATTGTCATTGTCATTTAATTGTAGGAACTGTCTGATTTCCTTAATTTCCTCTGTGACGCATTGGTTATTCAAAAGTGTGTTGTTCAATTTTCATGTGTTTATGAAATTTTTGCAGTTTCTTTTGTTATTGATTTCCAATTTCATCGCACTATGGTCTGATAATGTACAGGGGATAACAGTTCCTTTGCACTTAAACACATTCTATGAGTGAGCATGTGGTCTATTTTGGAGAATGACCCATGTGCAGCTGAAAAGAATGTATATTCTGATTTTGTGGGTGGAAGACTCTGTAAGCATCTGTTAAGTTCATTTGTTCAAGAGTTTGAGTTCTAGTATTTTGTTGATTATGTTCTGCCTAGTTGTTCTATTTATTTGTGACAGTGGGGTAGTGAGGTCCCCCACTACTATTGTATTAGTATTTATTTGATTTTTCATATCCATTAGTATTTGTTTTATATAGTTGTGGACAGTAGTATTTGGTGCCTATGTATTTATGACTGTCATCTCTTCCTCTTGGATTGTTCCCTTTACAAGGAAGTAGTGTCCTTTGTCTCTCTTAATCAGTGTTTGTTTGAAATCTACTTGATCTGCAAAGAGGATAGCTACTCCTGATTTTTTTCAGTTTCCTGTTGCATCGAGTATTGTTTTCCACCCTATAACTTTCAGTCTGAGTTTCTTTTTGAATTAAGTGTGTTTCTTGTATGCAACATATTGTTGGATCTTGCTTCTTGACCCATTTTGCCAGTCTGTTTCTTTTGATTGGTGAATTGAGATCATTAACATTGATAGCTATAACTGATATGTATTGACTTATCATTGTCATGACTTTTTCTCTTTGTTGGATTCTCCCCCTTTGTATTTAATTTCTTGTCTCGCCTGATGGATTCATTCTGCTGGGGTTCCTGGGGTTTTGATCCTCATTGTCTTTTCCTAGGATATTGCCTAAAATTTTTTGGAGTGCTGGTTTGGTATTCATGAAGTTCCTAAGGTGCTCTTTGTCATGAAAGTATCTTATTTCTCCATCAATTTTGAAAGATAGTTTTGCAGGGTACATCCATCTGGGTTGGAGGCTGTTTTCTTTTAGGGCTTGGAATATGTCACTCCAAGCTCTTCTTGCCTTGATGGTTTGCATTGAGAAGTCTGCTGTGATTCTGATGGGATTTCTTTTGCATGTGATTTTTTTCTTTTCTCTAACTGCTTATAGAACTTTGTTCTTCTGTTGGGTTTCTGGAATCTTAACTATTATATGTTTATGTGTAGGTTCTTTTTAATCAAGGCTAGTTGGAGTCCTAGACACCTCATATATCTGTATGTCAAGTTCTTTTCCCCTGATTGAGTTTTCTGCCATCACTTCTGTGATCAGTTTATGTCATCTGCACTCTTTGCTCTTTCTTCATTGACTCCAATCAGTCTTTTGTTATTCTTCTTTGCATCATCTAGCAGCTGTTGGATTGATTTCTCATGTTCACTTACTATTTTATTTATTTATTTTCTTGGTACCAGGGATCAAACTCATGTCCTTGCTCTTGCAAGGCAAGCAGCGGAACCACTGAGCTAAATCCCTGGCCCCATCCCTTACTATTTTAAAGAAATTTTTCTTTTCCTGGTCACTAATTGAAAACTTATCTTCTATATCTGAAATTCTGTACTCACATTGGCTCATTCTGCTGTGTAAGCTTTCAGTGGAGATTTTAATCTCCTGGAAATCTGTTTGTGTCTGTTTCATGGATTCTATTTGTTTCCTATGTTGGGATTCCATTATGTTCCTCAGCTCCTCTATTTTTTTAATCAGTGTCCTCTCTAGATTTATTAATCACGTCTTGCACTATGGGCACAATCTCTGCTGTTATCTGAGAAATTATTTCTGATTTCATTTTTTCCAGATCCTCTTTTGTTGCCAGTTCAGGGAGTCCAGGTGGTTGGGTATCAGATTGTCCCACTCATTTCACTTTGGGATTGCCTTAGGCGATATGGAAGTCTGGTTTTGAATCTTCTTTATGTATTTTCTCATTTCAGTGGGGGAGTGGGGGGGGATGTGTGCCACTGGCACCCACATTGCCCAACTCCTCTGCACTCTGGGCAGTTGTATGGTGGCCCAGAATGTTCATCTCCTCTGCCATGCTGGTTTCTTGATGTGGGGAAAGGAGACCAGTTGGGAGAGCTTTGATCTTTCTGGTTAGGAACTCAATAGGAATGGAATGTTCTGGGGGAAACATGTGCAAGGAAGTTTAAGGTGGAGGAAATTTTACTGGGGGGGATCAGGAGTGTAGTGCTAAAAATGCATTTGACACCCATATGAGATGTAGTTGTTCATCAGATGAATAAGAGAAATCTCAGAGAGTTTACACAGCATGCCAAAGAGGGCTTGGACTGAAGCAGAATCTGACTAAAGTTTAGTTAAAGGAGAGAAGTTTTTCTTTTGGTACCAGGGATTGAACTCAGGACCTCGTGCTTGCCAGGCAGGCCCTGTGCCTCTGAGCTAAATCCCTGGACCAAAGGAGAGAATCTTGGTCAAGAGTTACAATGAATAGTTAACAACTATGTATTTACCTTTTATTATAAAGAGTCACAATGTTTTTTTTCCCCCAGTCCTGATTATTTGAACCCAGGACCTCAAGCATGCTAGCTGTACCATTGAGTTACATCCCCAACCTTTTTATTTTTATTTTGAGACAGAGGCTTGCTAGGTTTCCCAGGCTGGTCTTCAATTTAAGATCCTCATGACTTGGACTTCCAAGTAGTTGGGAGCATGTACCACCATGTCTGGATCTGTTCTGGTTTTTAAACAAGGTTAATTTAGGATTCATTAGTTTCTAGATGGTGAAAAAAATCCCCCAAATCCAACCTGTAAGAAATATAGGTTAGGCCCCAAAGCAGCAGAAACCAGTAGAAGCACTATGAGATGTCTTAGCTATTTAGGATGAGTGTATGCACCTGGCTCCACCTGAGAAATGGAAAAACTCTAGTGGCTAATTTCAAAATTGGAAGCAAGGGTTCTCTTCTAGAAGGAGAGAATACCACACCAAGTGGAAACTTCTATAAGCAGTGCAGTAATTGCCCTCATATTCCTGGAGGATGTGTTCCAAGACCCTCCCAATGGATGCATGAAACCTTGGATAGTACAGAACTCTAGACATACTGTGTTTTCCCTATGCATACACACCTGTGATACACTTTTACCTTGTCATTTTAAAAGAAGCACTGTGTGGCTCTCTTTGGTATAAAGTAGTACCTTGGTTCACAAACTTAATTCTTTCCATGATTCTGATTGCAAACTGAATTGAATGAGAACCAAGTCAAATTTCCCCATAAAGACAACATTGCACCTAACTGTTGAATTTGATTTGGTTCTCATCGAATTTCGTTTACAACCAGAATCGTGGAATGAATTAAGTTCATGAACCGAGGTACTACTGTATTTGAATTGCCAGCATCACTACTCTCATACTTTGGGATCATTAATAAGCAAACAAGTACTGTGAAGCCATGCCAATAGACCTGACAGCCGAGAACTCTCCTCCAACTTCAAGACTTCTCAGGGCGTCCTTCACACTCCCATTCATCTGCCAATTCATTCTCCCTCTTTTTCTAGAGAACAGTCTCTTTTGATGGAAGCAGTGGCAGATTAAACACTCAATAAACTAAGAAGGGAGAGGAGGATATGCCACAGAAAAGGGCACAAACAACAGTGCAAAGCCAGGATTCAGATCATCTTTAAAGCACTGGACCCTCAAGTGGACACATCACACCAAATGAAAAGTCACGATCAGTATGGATTAAAATGCTTCTCATCTCCATCTTTGTTAGCCATTCTACATTTATTTTATTTTTTTCTCTCCATTTATTAATGTAGCAAAAAATGGCACATATTTTCTGGCACAAATTATCTCCTTAATGCTAATCGTAATCTAATTAATGCTTAATCTTTCACACAAGTCATTTTCTCAAATGTATTTTATACAAGCTGCTGTAAAGCCACAAACAATTGTTGACAAAAATCTCTTCCAGTTTGTGTATTTCCATTATGTATATAGGAAAAAATACTATATATATATATATATATATTTTTTTTTTGGTACCAGGGATCGAACTCGGGACCTTGCACTTGTGAGGCAGGCAGCAGAACCACTGAGGTAAATCCCTGGCCCCCAAATACTATATTTTATATAGAACATAATTATATATTCTTTTAATTTTATATAATCTACAAAGGTAATCTTATTCTATATTGAGTTATGTAATATAAAAATTTGTATGGTGCAGGAGCCAGCCTGCAAACTGACCTGGGTGTACACATGAAGAATAAAGAGACAAAGACAAATTTCTAAGCAAGGGGGACCAGGGGATTCCTGTCTCAAGATGACATGAGCACAGGGAGTCTGGAAAGCTCTGTTTTTATTAGTAGAACAAGGTGATGTAGCAAACACGCTATTCAAGAAACGAAGAGCTATAGATGATTAACAAGGAACATAACAACCCCAAACCCAGAAATGTAATTTTCTTTGTTTAACCCTCAGCTGATATTTTCCTGCCCAAGGGTGTTTTGGGCATCAGCAACCCTGAGTGCAAACAAGGGAGGGGGCAGCCTTCCACTCCCTCTCCTGTCCCCAAGGCCTCCTCGGTATCTGCAGCTGATCATATAGCCCACTCTCCCACAGTATGAGTATAAAATTATGACATTTAAGTATAATTTACATACAAAATGTAAATATTTATAGCAATATGCATACATGCACTATAAATTATACATTTTTCTATAATATGTAAAAGCAATATAATTGTTATATAATATGCTAGTATATAATATACAAGATATATCTGTATATATATTTCATGTGCTTCTATTATTACTGTTTGAACCTTAGACTTTACATTTTTCACAATTCAGTTATATTTTCTGAGATCTATTGCTCTTGCAAAGCATAAAAGAATGATTTGGAGCTTATCCTTGTAGTTATGCATTTTTAACTAATATTTCAAACTAATAAAATGTTGTCAGATCTTCCAGCTCTGAAGTAAAATAGGGTAGCTTCCTAGATGTGTGGCCTTTCTGCCTCTGGTCCTGTTCCATATATTTATTATAAGGATTAAATGAGATAAACTAAGAAAATCCCAAGTGCTTGGAAAATTGCAAGCTATTAATAAATGTAAGTGGGCTCCTCATACTTCCCTGACACAGGCAGAAAGATAGGTTTTGCGTACAGACCTTCTGGGCACGCTGGCTCTATTCTCAGCTATTCTTGCTTTCGATTTTAGCTTCGGACACAGTTCAGCTGTGGAGAGCAATAGTCTTGTACTTACTCTTCTTTTTCTTTCAACATAGATATGAGAGATGAACTGAGAAATGAAATCTGCTTTGTTATTGAGCCCTGAGAAAAAGAAACTTGGTAAATTACTTTAGTAAAAATTGTGCTTCTTTCTCCAGCTGTGACCCTCTGGCTGGTTTTACTAAAGCTCTTGGCCCTGAGCCTCATTCACATCAGGTACATACTCTAATGGGAAAAAGGAAGCCGAGGGGCAGGATTACACGAGGGGTTCTCAAAGTAGCAATATGTCTTCTCTTCTCTTTCACATTTATGTGACCAGAACAGTTGTAAAACAGAAACGGTGTGTGGGGGGGGGGGGGGGATACTCCCACCAGTACCTCAGGGAAGGTTTTAGTTTTTGTTTGCTGTTTGGTTTGAAAAAATAATCACAAAGTAAAGATACCAGAAGAATCTCGCTCGTGGGGAGCCCCTCTTTGCAGGGAAGCGGGCAGTCCAAGGCCACCACCCACTTGACTTCCCTCTTGGAGCAGCTTCTGGCCACCAGGGGGTGCTCTTCTGTCCTGTGCTCAGGGCTCTTCCATTGCAGTTTGTCCCAGTCTCTTCAGCAACTGGGAAGGGGCTTGGTTTCACCTGTGTTCTCTGAATGTCTCCTGAACTCTCTAGCCTTGGTCTTGGGCCCTGTGCCCGAGCCTCTGGGGTCGGTGCGGAACCCTGGCTCTGGTCCACACCGCTGCTTTCCGTGATCTCAGAACTTAGTATTTGAAATGTATTTCTAGTTAATTCATTATATTATTTAGCTTTCATCCCTTGCTCTTTCTACCATCTTCTCCAAAACTTTTTTTTTTTAATTCTTTTATTGGTACATTGTAGGTATACAACACAATTACATTTCTCATTGGGAATTGTAACTTTACATGATGCATCTTGGTTCTCATTTTTACCCCGTTCCTAGCCCTCCCTTCACCCCCTCCACCCTTCCCTATTTACAAAGACTTTATTTCCATTTTTTCCATTTCTCATCATTTTTCCTTTCCCTTCTTTCCTTTCCCCTGACCCTCCCACTACCCCTACCCCTTTGGACCTTTTCTTCCTATTTTGCATTATCGATTATTCATTCTAATCATTGGTACATTTTAGGACTACAATATAATGACATTCATCATTGGCAATTTGCCCCTTTACATAGTCTCTCTTGGTTCTTATTTTTCACCCTTACCCAGCCCTCCCTTCAACCCCTCCAGTCCTCCCTATTTACAAAGATTTTGCTCCTATTTTCCCATTTTCTCATATTAATTCCATTCCCTTCCATCCTTTCCCCTACCCCTCCCACTTCCTTCCCCATTGCCCCCTTTCTTCCTATTTCACATGACCTATTATACATTTAGTCCTTATTTACACTTTCAGTTTCTCACACCAGAGAAACTATTCAGTATTTATACATGTGTGTCCTATTTATTTCACTTAAGAATATGTGCATCCACTTAGCTATAAATGTCTCTAATTTCTCATTTTTTATGGCTGAGTAGTACTCCATTTTATAAAAAAACCACATTTTCTTATCCAGTCTCCAGTTGATGGGCATTTGGGCTGTTTCCAAGTTTTAACTATCACAAACTGTGCTGCTATGAACATGGGCCCACATATAATACTGTGGTATGATTCTTTTAATTCTTTGGGGAAGATCCCCAGTAGTGGAATAGCAGGGTCAAATGGGACTTCCAATTCTAGTTCTTTGAGCCATCTCCATACTGATTTCCACAGTGGTTTCACCAGTCTACACTCCCACCAGCAGTGGAGCAGGGTTCCTCTTTCCCCACAGCCCCGCCAGTATTTGTTATTGGTTGATTTCATGATAGCAGCCATTCTTTCTGGAGTGAGATGGAATCTCAGCGTTGTTTTCATTTGCATCTCTCAAATGGCCAGTGATGTTGAATGTTTTTTCATGTATTTATTTGCTATTTCTACTTCCTTGTCTGAGAAATGTCTGTTCATTTCAGATGCCCATTTTCGGATTGGGTCTTTAAATTTGGGAGGTCTGATCTTTTTAAGTTCTTCATAGATTTGAGATAGTAGACCTTTCTCTGAGGAAAAGCAGGTGAAGATTTTTTCCCACATTGTGGTTTTTCTCTTCACACTGCTGGTGGTTTCTCTTGCTGTGCAGAAGCTTTTTAATAAGAAGAGATCCCACTTGTTGATTGTTTGTGCTAGTTCATGGGCAACTGAGGTTTTGTTCATAAAATCTTTTCCTGCACCAATGTCTTCAAGAGTTCTACCTAACCTCTGTTCTAACTGGTTCAGTGTTTCTATTTTAATATTTAGATCTTTAATCCATTTTGATTCTAGTTTAGTGCATGGTGAGAGATACAGGTCTAGTTTTAATCTTTGGCAAATTGAAACCCAATTTTTCCAGCACCATTTATTAAAGTCTATCTTTCCTCCAGTGAGGATGTTTGGTCCATTATTGAAGATGAGATGGCTGAGTGTGTCTGGCATGTTGCTGCATCTTCTAATCTGTTCCACTGGTCCTTAGGTCTGTTTCTTTGCCAGTACCATGCTGTTTTTATCACAGTAGCTTTCCAGTGGAGTTGCAGGTTGGGGATTGTGATATCCCCCTGCCATGTCTCTGTTACCTAGAATTACATTTGCTATTCTGGGTCTCTTCTTGTTCTAAATGAATTTTTGGATTGTTTTCTCAAGGTCTGTGAAGTATGCTGCTGGGATTTCAATTGCAATTGCATTGAATCTATATAGCAGTTTTGGAAGTATGGCCATTTTCACTATATTAATCCTTCCTACCCAGGAGCAGGGGATGTCTGTCCATTTTCTGATATCATCTTCAATCTCTCTTTTCAGAGTGCCATAGTTTTCAGAGAAGAGGTTTTTGATTTCTTTCATTAAGATGATTCCTAGGTATTTCAGTTTTTTGGATGCTATTGTGAAAGGAATTGTTTGCCCTATTTCTCTCTTAGTGAGTCTGTCATTCGTGTAGAGGAAAGCTATTGATTTTTTGTGTGTTGACCTTGTAACCAGCTACTTGACTGAATTTGGTTATTAAGTCTAGAAGACTTTTGGTGGAGTTCTTGGGGTCTTCTATATAGAGTATCGTGTCATCTGCAAATAATGAAAATTTGACTTCTTCATTCGCTATCTTTATTCCTTTTATTTCTTTCTCTTGTCTAATTGCCGTGACTAATGTTTCCAGAACTATATTGAACAAGAGTGGTGATAGTGGACATCCTTGTCTTATTCCTGATTTTAGTGTGAAAGATTTCAGTTTTTGACCATTTAGTATGATATTGGTTGTTGGTTTTTCATAGATGGCTTCTATCAGTTTGAGGTAGAGACCATCTATTCCAATTTTTTGTAGGGTTTTTATCATAAATACATGTTGTATTTTGTCAAATGCTTTTTCTGCGTCTAAGGAGATAATCACATGGTTTTTGTCCTTGGCTCTATTGATATAGTGTATTACATTGATTGATTTGCATATATTGAACCATCCCTGCATCCCTGGGATGAATCCCACTTGATCAGGGTGTATGATCTTCTTGATGATCTTCTGCATTCTGTTTGCCACTATCTTATTAAGGATTTTTTCATCTGTGTTCATTAGTGAGCTTGGCCTATAGTTCTCCTTTTCGGTTGGGTCTTTCTCTGCTTTGGGGATCAAGGTGATGCTTGCTTCCAGGAATGAATTTGGGAGTATTGCTTCCCTTTCAATTTCATTGAAGAGTTTAAACAGTAGTGGCAATAGTTCTTCACTAAATGTCTTGTAGAGTTCAGCAGTAAAGCCATCAGGGCCTGAGCTTTTCTGAGTTGTTAAGTTTTTAATTACATTTTCAATTTCATTGGTTGATATTGGATTGTTTAGAATTTTTAGGCCTTCTTCATTCAACTTTGGTAATTAATATGTATCTAGGAATCTGTCCATTTCTTCTGTGTTTTCCATCTTATTGACGTACAGGTTCTCGAAGTAGGTATTGATGATCCTCTGGATTTCTGCTGGGTCTGTTGTAATTTCACCCTTTTCATTCCTAATTGCATGGATGTGGGCCTTTTCTTTCCTTTTTCTGACAAGGTTGGCTAAGGGTTTGTCAATTTTGTTGATTCTTTCGAAGAACCAACTCTTGGCTTCATTGATTTTTTTTTGTATCATTCTCTTCATCTCCACTGCATTGATTTCTCCTCTGATCTTTATAATTTCCTCCCTTGTATGAAATTTGGGGTTGTCCTGTTCTTCTTTTTCTAGAAGCTTGAGGTTCAGCATCAGGTTGTTTAATTGGGCTCATTCTGTTTTCCTAATAGGCATATTCACTGCTATGAATTTCCCTCATAAGACTGCTTTCATTGTGTCCCATAGATTCCAATATTTTGTATTGTCATTGTCATTAAATTGAAGGAACTGTCTGATTTCTTCTTTAATTTCCTCTGTGACCCATTGGTTATTCAGAAGTGTGTTGTTCAATTTCCACATGTTTATCAAAATTTTCGAGTTTCTTTTGCTATAGATCTCCAATTTCAATGCACTACAGTCTGATAATATACAGGGGATAACTTCAATTCCTTTGCACTTACTTAAACATGTTCTATGTTTGAGTATGTGGTCTATTTTGGAGAATGACCCATGTGCAGCTGAGAAGAATGTGTATTCTGATTTTATGGGGTGGAAGACTCTGTAAACATCTGTTAAGTTCATTTGTTCAAGAGCTCGATTGAGTTCTAGTATTTCATGACTTATTTTTTGTCTAGTTGATCTATCTATATGTGATAGTGAGGTGTTGAGGTCCCCCGCTACAGTTGTATTACAATTGTATTAGTGCATATATGACTTTTCATGTCCATTAGTATTTGTTTTATATAGTTGGGTGCACTAGAGTTTGGTGCATAGATATTTATGATTGTCATCTCTTCCTCTTGGATTGTTCCCTTTACAAGGATGTAGTGTCCTTCTTCATCTCTCTTAATCTGTATTGGTTTGAAATCTACTTGATCTGCAAAGAGGATAGTTACTCCTGCTTTTTGGGGGGTTCCTGTTGCATGAAGTATTGTTTTCCACCCTCTAACTTTCAGTCTATGAGTTTCCTTTTGAATTAAGTGTGTTTCTTGTATGCAGCATCTTGTTGGATTTTGCTTCTTGACCCATTCTGCCAGTCTATTTCTTTTGATTGGTGAATTGAGACCATTAAAATTGATGCTTATAACTGAAATGTATTAACTTATCATTGCCATGACTTTTTCTTTTTGTTGGGTTCTCCCCCTTTACATTTAATTTCTTGTCGTGCCAGATGGGTTCATTCTGCTTTGCTTCCTGGGGTTGTGATCCTCAATGTCTGTTCCTAGGATATTGTGTAAAATTCTTTGGAGTGCTGGCTTGGTATTCACAAAGTTTCTAAGGTGTTCTTTGTCATGAAAGTATCTTATTTCTCCATCCATTTTGAAAGATAGTTTTGCAGGGTACATCAATCTGGGTTGGAGGCTGTTTTCTTTTAGGGCTTGAAATATGTCACTGCAAGCTCTTCTTGCCTTGATGGTTTGTGTTGAGAAGTCTGCTGTGATTCTGATGGGCTTTCCTTTGTAGGTGATTTGTTTCTTTTCTCTAACTGCTTATAGAACTTTGTTCTTCTGTTGAGTTTCTGAAATCTTAACAATTATATGCCTATGTGTAGATTTTTTTGACCAAGACTTGCTGAAGTCCTATATGCCTCACTTATCTGTGTGTCAAGTTCTTTTCCCCTGCTTGGGAAGTTTTCTGCCATTATTTCTGTGAAGAGTTTTTTATGCCATCTGCACTCTCTCCTGTTTCTTCATTGACTCCCATCAGTCTTATGTTATTCTTCTTTGCGTCGTCTAGCAGCTGCTGGATTGATTTCTCATGTTCCCTATAATTTTGAAACAATTTTTCTTTTCCTGGTCATTAATTGCAATGTTATCTTCTATATCTGAAATTCTGTCCTCACATTGGCTCATTCTGCTGTGTAGACTTTCAATGGAGTTTTTCATCTCCTGGAAACTATTTGCATCTCTTTTATGGATTTCATTTATTTCCTATGTTGGAATTCCATCATGTTCCTGAGCTCCTCTCTAGATTTATTAATCATGTCTTGCACTAGGAGCACAATTTCTCCTGTTAATCTGAGAAATTATTTCTGATTTCATTTTTTCCAGATCCCCTTTTGTTGCCAGTTCAGTGGGTCCAGGTGGTTGAGTATCAGAGTGTTCTGTCTCATTTCCCTTTGGGGTTGCTGTAGGTGATCTGGAGTCTGGTTTTGAGACTTATTTATGTGTTTTCTCATTTCCACTGGGGGGGCAGGGGGAGTGCTGTTGGCATCCACGCGTCTCACCTCCTCTGAGCTGGGAGAGGTGGGCCAGGGGCAGGGTGGGGTGGTGGGGATGGTGGCCCAAAAGCCCCTTTCTCTGGACCAGGAGCAGTGGGACAGCGGCTCAGATGCCCTTACCTCTGGGCTGGGAGGGACAGGATGGACAGTAGCCCAAAAGCCCCTTCCTCTAGGCTGGGAGCAGTGGGAAGGATGGTGGCTGGGCAGCCCCTTCCTCTGGACCAGGAGCAGTGGCACAGTGGCTCAGAACACCCTACCTCTGGGCAGTAATTCTTTAAATGCTGAGAACTTGATTAGCTCCAGTACAGTGATCTGGTGGTCCTGTGTCCTCTGCGTCTTTGTAGTGTGGAACCAGGTGGCTGTACAGAGAAGAGGCCAAAGGAGTGTGGGGGGGGAGGGTCCAGTGGATTGCTGCCAGGGTGCAGGCTGATTCGGTGTTTTCAGCATGACTGGCCACCTTGGGACCGGACCGCGTCTGCAGACCTGCCTTCTCCAAAACTTTTATTACAGAAGTGGGTCATATAAGTAAATTTTAAACTTAGTGAATGATGCATAAGATACCTAATGCCCACCTACCAATCCTCCTTTCTAGCTCCATAATCTACTGTTATAAACCACTGAATTATTGCTTATTGCTTATTAGGTATAAACTAATAGTACCTTAATTTACTTCACATGAGCCCACAAATTTAAGGAAGTACTTCACTTACTATTTTATGCAGTTCTATGTTTCTATGTACTTGTGTTTTCCCCCCAGGCTTTTTATTCCATGGAAATTTCAGTATAAAACACAAACACACACACACGCAAATACACACACACACAAGCATAGACAAGCACATTATACATCGAGTGAGCCTTATTTTTGCCTTAGTTTGTGATCTCTGACAACTATCCAGCATTGATGACTTCTTTCCAAACATAAATGACTTTGAGCTGCAAAAGGAAAATGTTGAAAAAGAAAGTTCAAGGAACAGTTAGAGGACCTGACAGAAGTGTCTTTGTAATGGCTCTCATCTTAACAGAACTGAAATCAAAATTATAGACACTAGAGGTTATGCAAATAAGATATACTATAGTGTAGTTTCCTGAATCATTAATGTTGCTTGAAGATAGAGTTACAATAAGAAACATAAATATATAAATTTTGCTTTTATAATAAGATGTACATACAAATAATTATGAAGCTAAAGAAAAATTAATATAAACATTTCAAGTATAACCTAAATTTGACCTGAAAAATCATATGCTTAAAAGCCTTTTGTGCTTAGGGGTATTCTTATGGAAATACTCAAGATAAAGAATCCCTTTGACTTTGTCCATAGCTACTGGATGCAGACATGAACTGCCGTGCCTGACTAGGTGGTTCTATTATTATTAATCAATAGTTTTGAGCAGAAAATCCATATAAAGAGTAGTAATAATATGGGATGGGTGAGGAATTTGGTGAAAAATTTTGAAAACAGAGTTACAACTAAAAATGACTGTTACACTTTTATTTTTTAATTTTCTATCTTTTCAATCTGGTTGTGAAGAGAAATAAATCATAAAAGTTTGGAGAAAACACAAACTAAGGACTCACTTAGCTGCAGATTTTTTTCTCTAAGTGTGGAATTGTGTGTGAGAGACAAAACAAATAAGGTTTAAGTCAATAAGTATTCTTGGGCCAAAGAAAAAAATGAGAACAGAAGGTTGAGAAAAGCTTAAATAAGTTTATATGGTGGTCCTAGTAGATGTAGGAGGAAGGAGGAAAGATTTGGGGAGAATTTACAGGTTTCCAGTATAAATTTCTAGGCTTCAAGGAAAATCTTCACTTGATTCTCAGCATCATAGAGATAATATAATTCATACATTTTCAATTCATCCATTTAATGTGTGTACTTCAAAGTTCTTTAATACATGCATAGAATCAGTTAACCAATATCACAGTCTAAGTTTAGGGTTAGACTTACAGTTATTGTTAGGATTAGAAATATGCTACAATATTGTTGAAACTTTAAAACATGCTAAATGAAAAAATGAATCAGTCACTAAAAGCCACATATTGCATGATTATATTTACATGAAATGGCCAGAATACAGAAAGAAAATAGATTAGTGATTGCCTGGGTCTGGGAGGGGAGTCACTGGTGACTGGTAAGAGTTTAGGAGGGGAAGGTGATGAAAATATTATAAGCTTTACCGTATTGGTTGCAAAATTCTATGATTTAAATGCAATTTAAATGTGTGAATAGCATGTATGTGAATTTTGTCATAATAAAGTTGTTTACAAAATTAACTTCACACACATATACTCTAAGTAAAAACACAAAGGGCTGGAGTTCAAATTCTAGTTTTACCTTAGGAGATATGTAACTCACAGATGAGGAGGGAGCTGGGGAAGGGAGGATATTCAATTTCCCTGGGCCTCAGTTTTATCATTTGTAAGGCACAGACATCAATATTTAGTTTACAGAGTTTTACTGAAATGGAACATTATACAAGGTGTGATTGAAATATATAGTAAAGGTTTAAATTTGTAAAAAAAAACACATTAAAAGACACATTCCCATTAATCTCCCTAAAAATACTCTCTCGTCACTTGAACATGCTCGTCTCACCATTTTTGCCACTTTCTGAAGCTGTTGTGGAAATCTGCTTTTGTGAGTGTGTTTGTGAGCTGTAATTAAAAATACAGTGCGTGCTGTTTCTGCATGTTATCCAAAGAAAAAGCATTCTTATAAAAACATTATGTTGTGTCCCATTCAACTTATTCAACAGATCTGGCATCATATGTCTTCTGACTCTTCCCCAAAGACAAAATTATCACTGAAAGTAAATGGTTTGAATTGAAGTAGCCACCACAATACCGCTTAAGTACCCAGCTGGGGCTGAACATTTGGTACATGCATAGCAATATCTACTCTCCAAGGAGGGGATTTTTAACCCATTTCCAAAATGGGTTTAGAGAAGCTGATGAACAGAACAGATTATTTCCCAGACATATTTACATTAACATCCCACTTTAATATATCACTATTTCTCAGAGAATCTTTCAGAATTTAAATTTCTGTGCTGCCCCTGTACATCATACCCTGAGGTAGTGAGCACAATCCTCCACTTTTTAAACTTTCCCTGTCAGGTGATTCACACACTTACTTCTGTGGAGGTTAAAGGACCACAGCTGTGATGTCCTGCCTGGCATCCTGGGTTATTTTGCAAGAATGAGAAAATGCTGCCCACATCTATGCAGCATGTGTTTTACAGGTTTTGCTTGTCCTTCCAAGCAGTGGGAACTCCTTCTACTGTTTTCCTTTGGATCCACACATAGTGCAGATGCTCTGACTAAGTGGGTGTTTCATAAAGAAGACTGACTTCCTGGTCTTTCGAAAAAAGAAGCTTTGAGTGCTGTCTTCATGTAGGTTGGCAGACACTGCCTGAGTTTGAGATTCTAATGAATATTTTGCAATCTATTCTTCGGGAAAATGAAGCATCTGAAATCGTGTAAGCCCATTGGTGACTATCAGATACTTTATTTTTGAGTCAGACCTACAAAGATACAAAATCAACAAAGTTTAACTCTATTGCAGGTTTGATTTGATTGTGCTTGAATTTAACTTTCAATAAATGCCTAGATACCTTACCTGTGCAGTGAGTGCCTTTAAAAATTACTTGTAGATATTGATGGGGTTCAGAACACATTATACTCAAAAATAGCACGTTGGCCTTTGAGAAAACAGCAGAAGCAGGAAGGTCAGTCTCACCTTCCTCACCCTTCTCCTCAGAAGCAAGTTATAAAAGCTGAAACTGACCTACCTCTTACCCACTAGATCATACCCTTTCTGTCCACTCCTACATCTCCATGGTATCCACTTCTCCATCAGGCTCAGCATAAAATGTACACAGGTTTACCACTGTCTTTGGGTCTTCATTTCTTCATTACATCACATTAAACTTACATAAAATCAATTTGTACACTTTCTTGGTCTGTCTTTGTTAGGTTTATTTTCAGACATAGCCAGGGACCTAAAAGGTCAAGTAAATCCTTCTTCCAGTTCTATATAGGTATTTATAGACTTGCATTTTACCTTAGGAGCTATATAGAATAATTCTACATTAGCCCCATGCCTGGAGATACTAATTATTAATATCAGTTTATATCTATATAGAGATACAACTATATATGGAAAGAAAATAGTCAAATATCATTTCCTTGGGAAGGCTTTCCCTGACCCTCTACACCATGCCAGACTAAATCAGGCTTCCCTTTACATCAGTTCATAATGTGTATTTTTTATTTGTATATTTCATATTCCATTATAGATTAGTTAATTATTATAGATATTTTCTGATATACATTGTCATCTAGAGAAAACTCAATGTGGAAAGACCAATGTCCAGCCTATTCATTACTCTATCTCTAGCATTTGGCTAAGCTTTAGGTTATAGTCAAATATATATTCAATACATATTTGTTAACACAATGTAATGTTAAGGGTGTGGTGCGTGCGTGTGTGTGTGTGGGTGTGGGTGTGGGTGTGTTTCTAAAGCCAGTGGCTATTTTGATCATTTTGTCAAGTACGGTCATGATGACTATTGCTCTTGTTACAACACTTTTGTAAACTTGAAACAGAGTAGAGAATTCACACACACACACACACACACACACACACATGTGCACGTGTGCACACTTTATAAAAAGCAAGAGGAGGATAGCAAATGCCCGAAAACCTTGAGCTCGAGCCTGCTCTGATCGTCTTTATAAAGTTGCTCAAGTACCTCCTCTGAATGGCAGATTCCTCCCCTCACCCACTATCTCTGCCAGACCTGCTGGAGCTTTCAATGAAAGCTCACTAGGCTTCCCATGAGTACACGACTCCAATACTCTACAAATGAAGTGTTTGTTATTTTAAAATCTCCTTGAAGCATAAAAACTCAGGCTGAACTTTTAGCAGAAATAATTGCAAATTTGTATGGTCATTTTTTCTCAGATGGTACACATAGGCTATAGAGTATACATGTTATTGATTTATTTGTATACATGTATATGGACTGAGCTTCAAAGCACAATTTTAGATGAAACACAATGAGACATAACACTGCATCAGTTACATAAATTAAAACCCAAGTACAAAAACAGGATGTTTTGCAAGACTGTATACAAACAAGAAGGTGCATTGTAAATACCCTCATGTTCCATATAATGCTTTGGTCAAGAACAAGCCACATACACAACTGTGGTGCCATAAGGTTATGTTGACCAGCAACATCACAGCTTTCTTAATTTGTGTGAGAACACTCTGTGGTGTTCACACAACAGAATCATTTAATGAAACATATATCAGGATATATCCCTATAGTTAAGGGACACATATTACAATGGCTACTTAGAAAAGATAATGAAAGATGAATCTGGGAATAAAATGCATTCAGGAAAGTAAAATTTATAAAATTCTTATAGATCAGTGACATTCCATCATAAACTGAAGAGTAAGACCACCTCAAACCTCTCTTTATCCTCACCTCCCACAGGAAAGGAACAGGAGTTTGGTCAACTTCCCGATTCTAACCTGTGCTCTTACTGACAGAAAGTGTAATAGGACTGGGAGATGACCTACCCAAGGTATTACCAATGTTATGTATCAGTTTTCTGAATCTTTATGTGAAGCCAATAATCCTAAGAAAAACAGAAGTCTGTGTTTCATTTTCAAGTCTTTCTGACACCAAAGAATCCTGAGAAGCCTTTGATTGTTGCTGTCAGAGAATAACCATTACATTGCAATAATAACTGTTACATTGCCCTCTTCCTGTGTCTGTGCAGTACTTAAAATCTGCACCTTCACATGACTGCTCTTACTTTCAAGAAGGGCACATTTGTGAAAGATGCCAGCCGCAAAGACTGCATAGAATATAATTCCATTTATATAAAGTATTCTGAATAAGTAAACCTGTAGACACAGAAAAAAGATCAATAGTTCTAAGGGCTCAGGAGAGGACAGTGGGCAGAGACTAATTAATAGGTACAAGCTCTTTTTTGTGGTGATAAAAATGTTTTGGAGGTTATTCAAGAGATGCAGATGAAAACAACACTAAGATTCCACCTCACCCCAGAAAGAATGGCTGCTATTAAGAAATCATCTAATAACAAATGCTGGCAGGAGTATGGGGAGAAAGGAACCCTTCTCCATTGTTAGTGGGAGTGCAGACTGGTGCAACCACTGTGGAAATCAGTATGGAGATACCTCAATGAACTAGGCTTAGAGATTCCATTCAACCCAGTTATCCTCCTGCTGGGTATCTTCGCAAAAAAATTAAAGAATCTTACCACAGCGATATATGCACATCCATGTTTATAGCTGCACAGTTTGTAATAGCAAAAGCTTGGAAATAGCCCAAGTGCCCATCAACTGGAGACTGGATAAAGAAGATGTGGTTTGTTTATAAAGTGGAGTACTACTCAGCCATAAAGAGCAAGAAACTAGAGACATTTATAGCTAAATGGATGCATATTGAGGCCATCCTCTTAAGAGAAATAAATAGGACACACATGTGTAAATACCGAATAGTTTCTCTAGTGTGAGAAACTGAAAGTGTAATTAAGGATACACAGAGATGAAATGGCCTAATAACATATTTCTTGGATTGTGTTTCCATCACGTGTCATATGACTGTACCGAAATTTAAATTAAGGAGAAGTTTGGCTTATGTGGAGTCTGCTAGCTAATTGGAGTTTTTTTCCAGATCATTATTTGTTCAGTGTTGGTTTGGGGGATCTTTCTGAAGCAAATCACATCCTCTGGTGTCTTGTTGGTGCTTGAGAGGCTTTTTTAAGTTATATGGGAAAATGTTTACGTGCTTTTCAGTCTTGCTTTGGTTGAGTTCTACTGTATTTGAATATTATTGTAGTTTTTTTCCCCTTGCATTATTCCTCTTTGAATGGTTTTAATTTTTTGTATGTGTGTGTGCTTGATAATAAAGTTATTTAAAAATTTTTAAAATGTTTTGGAACTAGATAGAAGTGGTAATTGCACAATATAACCAAGTACTAAGTGTCACTGAACGGTATATTTTAAAATGGTTAATTTTTATGTTATGTGAGTTTCATCTCACATGGAAAAGAAAAGAAAGGGACTTTCCACATTCCAAGTTCTTAGGAAAACCTTTCTTAGTGGAAGGATGAGTCAGGTGTAATGCATATGTTAGTTAAATGGTGGGGGCAGCAGCCAGGGTAGACAGGCAGAGTATAGTCCGTACAGAAGGATTTAGGTTATGAAAGGCTTCAGTAGGACCCCTTTATTTATTAATTCATTGATTGATTCAGTAAATGGTCTTTGCCAGCCCTCCAAAGTGCAATATATATAATATAATATATAATATATACATTTATAATATATTTTACTGCTAAAATTTCAACTCTCTCTCTCTCTGTGTTTTTCTCTCTCTCTTTCTGTCTCTCTATTTATTGGTGGAGCTGGCAAGTGAACACAGGGCCTCACACAAGCTAGATAAGTGCTCTGCCACTGAGCTATACTCCCAGACATGAATATTTAATTAACATTTAATCAAAGGGCTTAGTATAGTGATTGGCTCCAAAAATAAGAAATGTTAAAAAAAATTTGTGGAAAGAATAAAAATCCTGTTGTTCGATATAAACATCTTCCTTTCTCTACCAAAATGCAGTTTGAAACACAATCCTAGAAAAACAAGTTTGTGTAGCAGCTTCTGCAAAATTTGGTAACATCCCTGTCTGCTTTCACTTAAGGCAGGGTGTGAACACCACATCAGGTGCTGAGAATATTGCATCTAAGCTACTGCAACCTGACCACAGCCAACTGCCTGTCTCTCCTGCTGCAGTCACCCTCAACCCAGAACTTCTCTTCTGGGACAACAATCCAGCAGGGAGTGGAAGGTCTCAGTCTTGCCTAGAGATGGGAAAAATCCTGCCAGAGTTGATCAACAAGCCTTGGTTGTATGGAATTAGCCTTGGTGATGAAGAACCCAGGATATTCATGGAGTTTCACTGCTAAACTTCCTGCACATCTGGCTGTGTCAACAGAGTGAAACCCAAGCTCTAACCTTTACCAGAAGGCACTGGGGCCCAGGTTTTGAACCAAAGATGAACCCTTGGGGGTCCAAGGGAAAATTCCAGGATGATTCTGAGTCCGTTGGGTACTATTACCCAAATATACCTGTAAGTGGGCTAACACACTGAGGATGTGCTATGAATTGTCCAAGATCATTATCTGATTTGTCATCTGAGAAACATTTCCAAGCACTTTCTATAATCATAAGAGGATAAATAAAATACAGATCTCTGCCCTCAGTTAATTTTATATAGCATAGATTTTGTATAACTTTTTTTCAAAATAGGAAAAAAAGGATGTCATTATAAGAGAAACTAAGAATAACTTATTGGCCTTGGTATTTGCATTATACTGTTTCTTAAATTGGGGTCTGAGGGTCTTCCATGTCTTGATAACTACAGATTAATATGTAGCAATATTCATATTCCCTGCTACAGCATTGGGTTTATTGAAGCATATTTGGTAGCTGGGTCAAGGAACACGGATTTAAAAATGTTCACATTATGGATTAGAACACAGAGTCACAATGCACTACAATTTATTAAAGTCGCACATGTATCTTTTTCTTGTGCCTCATAATTATATGAAGAGGTAATTAGGTGAGTCTTCATTTATAGATTAGGAAACCAGAATTTAGAAATGTTAATGCAAGCTTATATAGTTAATTCTTGGAAGAGCTTAGACTTTGAACCTAAACTTGCCTGAATCTGGGTGCAACCCTTGACCTACTCTATACTGGACTGTCCCTCTGTTGCAAAAAAAAATAATAATCAAAATATGAAATGACTTGGGTGTACTTCTATAGAAATGTCTTTTATATAAGCAGGGTCTAATTCAGTACTGGAGAAACACTCCCATCTTGTGGCAATCTGGACACAAAGCACAGTCTTTCTAAATGGGGTTTCAAGTATTTTGTGTTAAAACTTCTGTCCCTAGCCTGAGACACCAGGGGAGGGTTCTTAAAGAGGTGACCTTCAACTAAACCATGAAAGAGGGGTAGTATTTGACCTTCATAGATTAGGAGTAAAGAACTGTAGGTCAAAAGACATCCAACCAGGGGCTTTGTAGAAGAGAGGCATTTATGAGGCCAACTTCCTGAACCACTTAGTTCGTTAGAATTTCTGGGAAGACTTTCAGGTGAGATAAACTACACTGAAGGCTGACTGAGGGAGAGACATCTTTGGGCCCCAGATTTAGGAAGCAAATCTAAAGTTTGAACAATTCAGAGTTTGCTCTTTGTAGTTCAGACACAGGGTTGTGATGGGTGGGAGGAGATCACCTAGAAGAAATAACTTTCTTGATGCTCTCTATGTGGTTTGTTCGTATAGCTAGGACAGGTTTCTCGCACTGATGACCCTTCTTTCCTATCAAGAAAGTGAAAGAAAAGCATGAATCTTGGGGAGACAGTATTTTACTTGAGACCATTTCATTTGTTATTGCCTTTGACTGCCCTGTCCTGGCCATTTTCCTGCAGACAAGGTATAGCATATTTGTTATTTTTAAAACAGGTAGCCAGAAAAATCCCATGGCTGGTGAAGTCAAAAGCTGTGTATGAGGTCTGATGTATATTCAAACATCATTCATTCTTCATGTGATCTCCCCCATCAACCAACTTCACACAACATCAGCATCTCTTCAGTCCAGGGCCACTGAATCCTGGAGATTACTGCAGTTACCATCATTATCTTTAGCACTTCCCAAATCTCACACCTGGACTCTAGGCAGAGTATTTCATTTAATTCTCAGACCAGCACCACATGGCAGATATCATATTATTATCCCCCTTCTAGAGGTGAGGAAACTGAGAACCAGAGAGGTTAAGTGAGTTGCCCATGGTGGCAAGATCCTAAATCTAGAAATAACAGAAATTCAAGTGTACTGCTTTTCAGAGCCTGCCCTTTCAACCATTTCTTAATGGCTGCTTTAGAAAGAGAGAGAGAGAGAGAGAGAGAGAGAGAGAGAGAGAGAGAGAGAGAGAGGCCTTTTGGTGACAAGATGTCTGCATCTACACAAGTCAGTTAATGAAGGAGTGGCTCAGGCAATGCTAAGAGGAGGCTTCCCAGAAAGGACAGAAGACTGTGGAAGAGATGCAAGGTTGCTGAGTTGGGGAGAGCCCCCTGGGAACCTGTGAGTTTTTGAGAAGAGGGGGAGGAGAGGACAGGGTATAGATAAACAAGAGCAAGATTTGAACTGAGAGTAGAGATGTGGGGAATACAGAGGGGCGAAGGCACGAGGAAACAAGAAATGAGGCTGGAATGATCTAGGATAAGGGTCAGGAAATCTCAAAGGACTTGGAGCATACATGATAACTTAATGGTAACTGAGTGTATTACCTTAACATAATCTTTAAGTCATATCACATTAATAATTCCTCTCATTTTTAAAGAAAAAGATCAGCCTGTAATTTTCCTACCAATCACAAAGTGACACAAATGACTTCTGAACACACGGTTCTTCATTAACTGATTCACTCAAGAAATGCAGATTGAACACCTACTCTGTGCTAATCTTGATTCTAACTTGGATGGCTTATGGCCTGTGGAGGTAGAGATACCAAAAAACTATCTGTGAAACTCCATAGATGTGAGCAGATACCAGAAGTGCATGGCTTAGATGGCATAGGGTAGGAATTCCATAGAACCTAAGACTACAGGAATAAATTGGAGGTAGCTAGGCTAAATGGGGTGGGGGGAAGCAAAAGTACAACAGCTTTAAAGAACAAAAAGTAGTTTGACATGCCTGTGGCTCTAGACTTGGAGGAGAGCAAGTGCTGAGAAAGGATCTAGAGAGATACATATCACCGGGTCTCATGAGACCTACAGTTAATGGTGTGGCTCTGTTCTGAAGCAATGGGAAGCTACTGGAGAAATTCAAGAAGGAAATAACCAGGTTTGTCACTTAGCAAGATCACAATGGCTTCTGTTTGGAGTGAACTGTAGGGCAAAAGTGATGTAAGAGCACCAGTCAAGAAGCTAAATCTTACTCAGGCATGGTGGTATAAACCTGTAATCCCAGCACTCTGGAAGGCCATGGCAGGAGGATTGCAACTTAGTGAGATCCTACCTCAAAAAATGAAAAGGGCTAAGATTATAGCTCACTGGGAAAGCCCTAGGATCAATCCTCAGTACCACGGAAAAAGGAGGAGAAAGAAGGAGAGGAAGAGGTGGAGGAGAAAAAGAGGACAGGAAGAGGCAGAAGCAGTTGCATCTTACTAAATTTGAGATAAGATGGCCAGGAATAGTGTGTTGACAGGTATTATACAGACAAAAAATGTGTGGATTCAGGAGGCATTTAAGAAGTCAAATCAACAGGACCTGATGACAGGCTGGATATGGAAGGTAGAGAGAGTCACACTCCTATCACTAAGACTTCCTCTCATGGGAGCCTGTGTAGAAGAGAAGGGAAGAGATGCAACACAAGGGTGAGATGGAAGAAAAGGGAATAAAGAAAGAAAAAGAATGCTGAGGGCAAGATAGTTATGATTTCATGCCTTCCCTATTTGAGAGGGGAGAAGCAAGGGAGAAGAAAGAAAAAGAAAAGGCATGTCATGAAGAGGAAAGTGTCTCTCCACTCTCCTGGTCTGGGAGCCACCTGTGTAAGCCAGCTTCTGTGCTTTTGAGGTTGTGGTTCAGATAGATACCGATAGCTGATGATGAGAGGATTTTCCAAGGGACCTAGAGTTACCAAAGATTTGTCTTCTCTATTTAAAAAAGTAATTATCTCTACCTTCAAGCTAAGTGTGGTGGTGCATGCCTGTAATCTCAGAACTCAGGAGGATGAATAAGAAGGATTGCAGTGAGTTGGAAGCCAGCCTGGGCTACATAATGAGTCTAAGTCCAGCCTGAACTACATAGTTAGACCCTATCTCCAAAAAACCAAAATAGTAATAACAATCTCTCCTGTCAAGCATTATTATAGAAGAAAAGGAGATAGAGATTGACTAGAGCTTTATTGATGGCAATTGAGAGTGTCTTCAATTGTATTCCTTCAAAAGAACACTGGAGACGAGGTGTGGGAAGGTCATTTTGGTGGTAACCCCAGGATATGTGGAGATGGTGGTAGAAAGTAAGACAGTAAACTGAATATCTCATAAGGCAGGGTTTACTAACCTTTGATTTAGTGAAGCTTGCCTTGTCAGTTAGAAAGTAAACGTCCTAACAGCCTACCAATAACATCCATCCCAGCCTCAGGGATCTGCACAGCCTTCCTCCCTGTGTTCTCAGACTTTGTGGTCTTTCATTTAGGCACCAGGAGGTTCCCCTATTGTTCTAATGGATGGGAGCCCCCTAGTGGAAGTCCTTCCCCACTGCCTCACCAGGCACCAGAGGCTTCAGTCTGACTACAGTGGAGCCCTCATTGCACCAACACAAGACGGTGGTTTGGGCAACAAGAGTGTTTAGAGAAAAGGAGGGGTGGATGCTCAGACAAATCTGATTACATTTTGACCCAAGGATGAGAGGGCAAACGTTTTATGGGACGTAGTAAAACAACTCTCAACATGCTTTATCAGCTTCTTTTTGCCTGGGACCCAAGTATTCAGCCACAGACAAGCTGGTAAGAAATTTAAGCAGTAGATGCCAACCAAGACATTCTTACCAAATAAAATTCAGCATGCCTATATCTTTTCCACCAGAATAAGTTCTCCTATCAAACTGCTTAGTCCTTCTATGCCAGGACATCTCAGCAGTCTGCTCAACTGTAAAATGATGACTTCAACACAAGCCAGACTCCCAGTGATTCAATACCTGGGAAGCAATGAGACCTGGTCTTAGATTTAGGAGAGAACAAAGTGCCCCACATGAAGCTGAAAACAGCATCCAAGCTCCCTACCTAAAATGTGGGACTGGGCTAGAGGTGTAGTTCATTGCAGAGCACTTGCACAAAGTCCTAGATTCCACACCCAGCACACAAAAAAAGAATGAAAATAAATCAAGCTACTGCCTGGTTCTCTGGCTTACATAAAGCCATGGCCTTAAGAACTGGGAAGACCTAAGTGCAACCTTATGACCAATAGCTGAGCTAAGGCACATGATGGAATGTTATAGCCCTGATATCACAAGGGATACAAGTCCCAAGATGCCTATATTAATTTCTGGCACACAAATAGGGACTATGGAATATCTGGTAAAAGAACCCATGTAAGTACTATACATGGAGAGGTTAGTGCTGAGAGACAGAAAAAATCTATGAAGAATCTACAAACCAAGTTCAAAAATACATAAAGAAAGTCACCTGAGGAAAACTAACTTACAAAACCGACAAAATCACTACAATTAAAATGGGTAACAAAGCAGTTTTAAACAGGACTCCAAGGACCAGGGATTTAGCTCAGTGGTTCCACTGTCTGCCTCACAAGCACAAGGTCCTGAGTTCAATCCCCGGTACCAAAACAAACAAACAAACAAACAAACAAACAGGACTTCAAGCCAGGCACCATGGTACATATCTATAATCCCAGGCAATTGGGAGACGAAGGCAGGGAAATCATTAAGTTCCAAGCCAGCCTAGGTAGCATAGTGAGATCCTTGTCGGAAAAAAATTTTTAAAACCCAAAACCCTGGTATACTGTTTTTTGTGGGATTGTTTGTTTTTACAATGCTGGGGGAAAATATCTAAATTTCATTCATTATATGCATTATTCAAACAGTTGTACAGAAACTGATGATTCAGTACCTACAAAATGTCTGATCAAATCATAGATTGGAAAATATCATGAGCATATCAGTGAGGAAGACCAAGATGTTTATAAATAGTATTTTTCTACAGCTCATAGATGGCATCTGGTTGATACTTCTATCCAGGATGCTGACTACAAACAACACCGGATTCACCAGAATGAGGGTAAATTCGAACCAAAGGGTCACCTCAACTCAGGAACATGCTGTGATCCTTGATATAGAAGTTATCATGCTTGAGGCCATGGTGTGAAGCCAGGAAGAAAAGAGCCACACCTCATGTACAAAGACTTCAACTTCCTCCTTCTACAGGAACCCAATGTTCTTGGCTGGCACTCATCAGAGTGGGCACAAGATATTCTCTAAGTCAGTTTCACCTTGCAAAGGAGGAGATCCACTACTGGCTAGGAAGAAGTAAGACTTGCCTCCCTGTTGTCTACAAGTAGAAAACTGGATGAAGTGGCACAAACTTTGATCCTTCAAAAAGAGAAACTAATGAAGACACTATGATCACTGAGACTTTCTGCCTTAAGGCACATTTTAGACCATAGCACAGGTGGGGCCCCTAAGCAAAGCACAACCATCTTGCTAACATGAAGAGCAGAGATTGAAATATAGGAGGTTGAAGCTTCTGGACTTTTAGAACCAAGTACTGACAAAAAGGGAGCTATGTGGAAAAATAGCTCCAGATCTCTACAGAAGTTCTCTGGAGTCTTTGGATAAATACTATGTGGGCATGAGGCTATAAGAGCCAAGTAAAGAACAATTATAAGGGGAAGAACTACTGCTCACTGTAAGCAGGACAATTCCCCAAGCTAAAATACGGCCAGGAAATGTTCTTCCAGCCAATCAGAGTACAGACCATATACAAAAGACCTAGGAAGGGCAAGGCATTAGTACTATACTAAACCAGTCATGGAGTTAAGGCTGTTCTAATAAAGTCTTTGTTTCAACCTGTTGAACAATGATACAGACCAGAACTATCTAATATGGTAGCCACTAAGTATATGTGGCTATTGAACCTGTTGAAATGTGGCTAGTCCAAGCTGACATGTGATTGTAAGTAAAAATAAAATACAAACTAGATTTTTAAGACTTAGTATTAAAAAAATGTAAGTTATCTCATTAATAGATTTTATACAAATTATTAAAATGTCAACACTTTGCAAATATTGGGTTAAATAAATTAAAAATAATGAATTTTAAAATTTATTAAAATTAAATTTTTAGAAAGATGGAAGTGAAGTTAGTGTTGACAAAAAATTGTTTTTATTATATTAACTTTAAAGTGTTAGACCAGCAAAATCAACTTGGGTTACTTGATATAACTTATGAGTTATAGTCACACGTTCCTTAGATCTTGTTACTATCGTATTTATTATATTTAACTTTATAGTGTTAACTAATTTTAGAGTTAACATAAAAGCAATGGCTGTGAGACTTTTGTGTTCAAATTATGTTGCCAATATAAAAAACAAAAGAATACATTTTAAGGTTTTCAGGGGGAGGGAATCCAGCAGCCAACAAGTAGCTAAAATGTAATATTAATTGTCTTACCAACAAATCTTACCCTTTGAAATTTGTACTTTTAAAATCTACATTTCAGTGTTTCTAATGTGATGCGGTGTAATAATCATGTACTATTTGGAAAATTTTCTTGGCAGTAATCTATGAAAATAACTTCTAAAAAGGTTTTTAAAAAGGAAGTACCTTCTGAAAGACCAAAGAACACTTTAAAGATTCATGACAGGTTACGTTTAGCAGTAGTCAGAGAAAAGGAAAACAACAACAACAAAAAAACAAATCCCCATCAAAAACCAGATAACTCAAAATACTGAAAACATTACTTTAATTAAGTATTTTAACCTACATTGTATATTCCCAAACATAAGGGAAAAATAATCATCCACAAATGGTAGCTGTTTGGGCAGTTTTAAATACCTATTTTATTTTATAACTACCTTCAGTTCACTGTACATCTATTTAAGTATAAATATTATTTATTGAAATTCACATTTAATACAAACTTTCAGAAATGTTTGAATGTAAAACAACAAAGTAGTGGTGGGCACAAAAGTTTGTTTGTCTAAGTTGTAGAGAACAAGAGCAGTTCTCAAAACCTGATGCTGATGTTAGCTTTGCTGGACACAAGCAGCCATTTGTAGCCAAGTGAATACATGGAGAGTTGATGAACATTCTGCAGGACAAGGGCAAAATAAGAACTGAGCTTATTACTACCGGTGGTAGACATGGACTCATGTTACATCATAAAGCTACCTCCAGTAAGAGGAGTTTAGTCTCTCCAGACGGTCCACAATTTCTAAGGGCAGTCTTGATTTGTATGGGATCACTAAATACTTCTTTGGCAATCTTTACAGGTTTTAGGAGTTTATTATGCTTATCAAGATGAACATCAAAGAGAAAATGGAGAAGTAACAAAGCTCTAGTCATACCCTGTTGCTCAAAATGCTTATGACAGATGAGTAAGAGGTAGATTATTTTGTCAAGTAAAATGGTACACAAATAGAAAATACTCAAGCATTGTGATTTTATCTGCATTTTCCATACAAGTTCAAAAGTGAAATATTACACAATAAAATACCATGATCTATGCAAAGATCTTTGAGATAGAACCTTATTAAATTCCTCATTCAAATATACATCCAAGTTTTGCCTGAATATGCTCCTCTCAGATTGGCATGTAAACAATGTTTACAAATATGGTAAAATCTCTAGTCATCAGTGTAGGTAGTAGGTAGGTAATACAGTGTAGGTAGGTAGGAGTGTAGGTAGGTAATACAGAGGCAAAGTAGCTACTCCAGTGATTGACGTTGCAACAAAAGGATGCATGGAACAGAATCACCTTGTCGGTAAATATTTGTATCAATGTACATTAATTATATTCATTTCTGTAGAATTATATGTTAGATTTTAGAGCATGATGCTAAGCTTTTTCTTTTCCTTTGCATACACTGAAACTTGTTTGAGTATTGAACATGCTATTGCATTTACTCTTGACTTGGTCTGTCTTCTTACCTAGATTTTGAACATTCTTTGGCAGAATTACAATGTCTTCAAAATTTGTAAATACAATATACTGGCTCTACAAAGCTAATAAATGGAAAAATAAAATGCACTCACTAAATAGCCAAGCAGGGCCAGGGATTTAGTTCAGTCGTTCTGCCACCTGCCTCGCAAGTGCAAGGTCCCGAATTAGATTCCCAGTACCCTCCCCACCAAAAAAAAAAAAAAAAAAAATCAAAGCAATTTTTACAGCCTTCAGCTATTGAAAACATTTTTCACATTAATTTTTCTATTTACTAACTGTACATAATCAAAACTGAGTTAGTTGTTTTGAACTCTAGGCCAAGCTTTGTCTTTCATTTTCACTTGTGAAGTTTGAATTTTCATGATTATTACTCATGTCTGCCTGGACGATATTCTGAAATTGCTTTGAATGAGCACAAAGTTTGGCTTTTTCAAGGCTTTTAATAAAAGTGGAGCATGCATTTTTCTTCCCATTAACTTGATACCAACTATGAAGCAGTTGAACTTTCTGCTCGGCTGTATCTTGGGGACTGTCATTCTTGATGTCATCTATTTTGGCTTCAGAGACACCATTCTTTCGAACAAATTCTCTAATTTCATTTATTGTCATTAGTTCAGCAATCCTAGGTATATATTTACTAAAGTCAGCATCTGTAAAATAGAAAATAGCCTCTGAAAATTTATTTTTCTACATGAAATTTCCATTACTGAAATCTATGTTTATTTCTCCCCTATCATACTTAAAAATACAAATAAGTCATAGACATCTAAACAACTTATTGAGGAAAAACAAAAACAGTCATGAGCTATAATTCCAACTCCTTCTATGCCCCTAGTAGTTTGCTATCTGACCTGGGCATGACATAGAACTGTTCCTTCCTATCTCAACTATAAGATCTCAAGTTTAAAGATCACCTCTAATGCTTTCTTATGGACTTTATGATCAAAGACCCACAAATCTGAAAGTAAAGGCCAAGAGTTCATGATCGTCTCATCTCTGAACCATAGGTCAAAGACCAGAACCAAGAAGAAGCATGGATGTTGTTATAGAGTAGGGACAACCATAATAACTGTCTGCAATTCAGTTTAATCTCTACATCATTTTAGCCAGGAATTCTGTAATACATCTATCTGGTTTTGAAGGAAAACAGAATATAGTGTCCCATTGTTATTTATTTTCAACTATGAGTATTGTTATAGATTTAAACCAACCATTCAATTAACCCTTGATGGTGAGGAGGAATACCTGTAAGTCCAAGGAATACCAAGGCCCACAATGCATCACTGAATTAGTAAAACTATTTTACTCTAAAATTGGCCTATTCCTACAAAGGAAGCTATCTCCATAAAATAAAATGCTAAAAGCCTTACCTGAGACATTCAGTGGCACTGTTTCTGTTTCCTGGGGCTGGGAAGCAGAAAAAAGGGAGAGAGATAAATAAAAATATATTTAGAAGGTTATAAATGTCACCTTTTATTCTTCCTTAATTCTGAAGGATGTACAATAAGCTGCTTGATTGTAAAAATAAGAAACTAGACTAAATGATTAAGAAGGGTTCTTTTATCATTCAAATTTTGATTCTGAAAGTTTTTAAGCAATATTGGCTCATTTTTACAAAGGCAAAGAACCTAAGGAATTCATGAAATGAGCTGAGATGATTTTTTACATATATTTATTATACACTAAACATAACCAGTCTAAAATTCTCTTCACTGTAACTATTTACATTTTTGAGAAATGAATTCCAAATTGAATTTTTTTTTTTGCTATCCTATTGATTTAAAGAACTCTAGCCTCTTGAGCCCTAGCCTCAAGTGAGAAGATTGTTATTCAATTAATTACAAGTCATTTTTCTTCCCAACATAACGTTTTGCTATTTGAAATACCTTGATAATATGCTGGAAAAAGGTATAGTAAGAGATTGGTCCAACAGTTAGCTGGGAACAGTCTAACTATGCTTTTTTGTGACAGGTTTTAAAAGCAACTTTTTTGCCCAGGCTTGGATACTGAATCCATGCTTTGGTAAAGGTTGTTTCTCTGTGAGGATAACACCAAGGTACAACATGGGGCTAGACCCACCACTTCCTGTTTTTCAACTCACATTCAGCACACATCCACTTCCCCCTTTGTTGCTTCTTACAGTATTTATGCAAAAGTTTACTTATAAATTAGGAACCATATGTTAATTCATTTGTGATGCACACAAAAACACAGCACATCTTTTCTTAAAAGAAAGTAACAAAAAACTGAATTACTACTTTATTTTTTCAAAAAGGCTGATGCATTTTTCAACACCTACAGGATGTAGGAACATATTTTCAGGGTGAAAATGGTTTCTCCTGAAGTACTTCATATACAGCCCTGAAAGATCAAAGAAACATCCATCAGAATCAATCTCAGTATGTGAGAACATACTTTCACACTAGGAGAAGTATTAGAAGGAAGAAGGAGAAATTCATTGAAATTTAAAATGGCCAAACACAACAGGAAATGGCACTGTGCTCATCTCATCCCACTGAGTTAAATGTTCAGGAGACAGGCCACACCTTAATTAATTCATCCAATCACCCTAACCTGACCTAGCATGAAGCTGGCTTTTTGACTTATTAAATGGCCACCATCACACCCACTCCAGCATGGTGGGGTGAGACAGCTGAGGCCAGGCGTGAAAGCCAATGGACCTAGAAAATTGAAGGCAACTTGCCATGGAGGGGCATTTAATGGCTAGAAATCATGACACATACACTCACAGATAACTACAATGTACTCACTCAGAGAGTATACGTCTTGAAGACAGTATGAGATGGAAGAAAGAATCTAAGTCTCTAAGTACAATCATAATATTGAAAGTATAAACATAATATTGAGTATGTACTTTTAGCTAAACAACGCTTAAAGTTAAGACTTCTTCATATAAAATAAAGAAACAATGACTTGTTCCAACGGAGAAGGAAAGATTGATGCTTCTCAGTCACTGAAGCTTGGTGCAACCCTCTACATTATGGATGACTTTTTAAAGGGATTTTTTTCAGATTAACTATGATTATACCCAACTTTGGCTTATCCACTGAATTTACTAAGTAATTCTAGCATAAAACATGTTGCCATAGTATTTTAAATTAAGGAAAATAATTTTCTAAATACAGAATTTGGTACAGAGAGAGGAGACGGAGGGACAAATTGATCAACTGCTCTCTATAATACTATTCCAGCCAAGACCTTTGATTTTTGTGCTCTCAAAATGTGTGGAGAAATCTTAATGTATAGTGAAATATTGCTTCTGGTTTTTGAACAACTCAACCACTGCAGAGAAGCCTTGATCATAAGCAGGTTGGGAACACCACCCAGTTCCCTAAAACTGGTGCTCACAGAAATTCTTATCAGCTCTCAGTAGTGCATTCAGTGGCAGTGATCAGCAATACAACAGAGCTATCTGCCTGGTAGCTTTCTTATGGGTAGGAGATGGAGAAAATTTTTTACGAACAATTACTTCTCAAGTCATTTAAATATATAGTTAAAGCAAAGAACTCACCCAGAGCTGGCCCAATCGGGAGTATGAGGATACAAAACCACCACAACTTATGTCTGGAACCTGTAACTTAGAATATTAGACATTTATATAAAAATGGGCAATCTTCAATGTTAAACAAAATTCCATACTTTCAAATAATAAAAAACAATTGGCTTTTGTTCATATCTGAGAGTGGGGATGGAAGAATGGGAATATTACTTTCTTTTTTGCATTTGGTATTGCTGGTTGGTGTGCATTTCTCAATGATTCCATGTTCACACCTGAAAAAAAATAAACAGAAAATTCAGAAAGCCTGGATAGATTGATTCATCATCTCACATTACAAATTAGGGACCATCTTACTCATCTTTGCATCTCTGTAAATATTTTCTCTTAGGTATGTATAAATAAGCACCTAAAGTTGGTAAAAGTCACAATTTCAGTGCTGTGATGAAGAAATTTCATAGAGTTACTTAAAATATCAAGAGTTAAAGGAAGATAATAAAATTCTACCATACAAAAGAGAATGAAATAGACACAAAAATGAACTTAAAAACTAGTAATAAACCAACCTCTTAAAACATTAGAGTTTAAAATAAATTATCTTTTATAATATAATGGTAAGAACAATTTCAAAAATTTTAAAACATTAAAATGGCCAGACAGCAGCTACTGCCCAGGATGATGCCTAGGAAAGGTAATCAGTTCACCCTACAAGTGCTGCTTTGGCATCAAGCAGTGACTGGGAGACTCCAGAGGCTCATGGGGGATATTCTTGAGACAGCCAAATACTGACAGTCAGATTCTCTGAGTTCACAGTCTATCTTTGCTGTTATAACTAGTTGAGCTTGGACAACAGGTTAACCTTCATGAGCCTCATCAGTAATATAGAGAAAATATTATCTACCTCAAAGAGTTATGATGACAAGAAAATGATATAAAGATTTAAAAGTAATTAGAAATACTATTCTTGTTTTTATCTGACTAGTTATCCCCTTATCCCAATCCCTACCTATTCTATCACCACAAGGGGCTCAGACACTTGGGGGTAGAAAGGAGAGAATAGGATAGCAAATAAGACATAAGCAGCAGGTCCCTACTTTTAAGCCTATTAGATGAATTTCCCAAATTCTTCCAAGGTGGATTATAAGTTTCTGAGGAGTCAAATGAATAGTAATCCTAAACATTTATATTTACTCAAAACAGTATCTTACAAAGCAAAAATTACTTTTATAATACATATTACCCAGTCTGATCTCTAAAGATTGTACTAGATAGAACAAAATAAATATTATCTTCACCTGTGAATAAAGAAACTGAAGTTCAGAGACGCTAAGTGATCTTCTCAAAGTAACACAATGAGTGAGGAGAAAAATGAGAGGCACAGTCAGGTTATTTAGCTTTGGGTCAAAACCAAGCTGTTTAGTATGAAAGACAAGGACCTTGGTGATTTAGCCCTGAATCCTTCTCAGTCTTTTCTTTCTCTAGTTGGTACCCTGTCCTACAGAACTTCCTCTTTACATATTTGGAACCACTGTTACCTTGCTTGAAGTGTTCTTCCACCCAAGTGTATTTGGGTGGTAATGTTATTTCTTTCATTCCTCAAGACTCAAGCTATGTGTCAAACTTCTCTTCCATATCCTCTGGCAGAGCTGAAAAATTTCGTGTATAACCCTGTAATACTTTGGACGTAGTTTCTTCCTATGTTTGCCCCATGGTGTTGACATGTAATCACCATTACTTTTCTGGCTGTCTTTGTCTCTAGACCTTCATGACAGAAATGATGTTTGCTCAGAATATTAACTTAGTGGCCAGATGAGTGTCAAGCACATAGGAAGTGTTCAATTTTGATTCAATGACTAAAAAGTGTTCAACAACCCTGATAATGTTGGAATTAGCAAACGGTCATCCAGTTTCTTGAGGAAAAACAAGACTGAAATCCTAATTCCTAACTCTTGGTCAGTGTGCTAGTTCCTAACTCTTGGCTTCTCTATAGAAAGACAGTATCTTTCAAGGTACATGGAGTGTTTTAATCAGCAAACGACTCAAACTTACGTAATGCAGGGGTTACAGTGTTCACATACAGAAGTGTTACAATAAAAGTTTGATTTACATCTGCACTTGGTATCCTGGATTCGGGTACAGTTTCTTTCCACTTCTAAGCCTAGAAAACCAGTTTGTAAACCATTAATTATAACAGCTAGTTATAAATGAACAATGAAAATAATGCCCAAGAACTGCATGGATTTCTGAGATCCACTACTTTTATCAATAGTCGTATCACCATGTTTTAGTTACACAAGTAGTGTTTTAACAGTAAAACAGGTTGAAATGGCCAACAGTCATTTTGCAGAGTTTTAAGTGACATACAATCCAGCAATCAAGGTAACCCCCACCATTGCACAGATGGCTGACCTGTTCCTCTTAGTCTAGAGCCTCACGACTCAAAAACATAGTTCACAAGCCAAAAGCATCAGCTTTACCCAGAGCTTGTAGTGTCACAATCATCCCAAGTCCCACCATAAACTTGGTCGACCAAAGCCAAAATCCTCACTGAGAGATTATGACTGAATTGCTCTGAGCTGACACCTAAACATTGGTATTCTAATGGCTCTGTAGGCAATTTTAATGCTCAGCCTAAATGGAAGAAGTTCACTTCAGAGCGTGAATAAGGACAAGAAAAGCTTTATGCCCGTTGATTTCCAATGTTAAGCAAAAGTAGAAATACTTCCATTAAATTTTAACCTAGAGCCTCAGAATAAATTGAGATATACATTGAAAATCCAGGTCCCCAAGTAGAATTATTGGGACAAATCAGACCCCACAGAGAAGAAAGAATATTCTATACTCATCTTGCGTTTCTCTCTCTGCCATCTTACAAGGATAAATCAAGGCAGGAAAAAAATAGTTTCCTGTGGTTTGAGTTGGAGCTGATACCCTCTCTTTATAGGGCTGATACTTACTGGTAGTCATTTGCTTTCTCTGGAGACTTGGTGATAATTAACCCTAAAAAGTGACTAGCTAAGTACCTGGTCCTGCATTATCTCAATCAGCTGTGTCCAGCCCCTTCCTGTATGTGAACAGAGCACTAGAGTAGGTTCCAATCTCAAATGGCATTGCAAATAAATCGTTCTACATGAAGTACTATGATTAGTTTCTTTCCATTGCTTTTGAAGATACTCACCATGTCCTCCATCACAAAATGAACATCGTCTGCACTTAGGGGAATAATGTTCCTTGTCTGTGTACTCTTCCCCTTCTTTGCAGAACACACACTCTGGTTCACCTTCATCAAATTTGCAGTCAGCAGCTTTTCTTTTGCCTGTCCAAAAAAAAAAAGGGGGCAAGTACTTGAAGGCAAGCTGGCATATAACAGCATAAGACATAACCAAGAATGGTTAAAAAAAAACCTCTTAAAATTGGGAGTGGAGTGAGATGGATGTTAGGCTAATGATATATAAATACGATTGGGAAGAATGTTATTGTAAAAATCATGTCAAGAGCCAGGAAGCCTTCCAAGACAAAAACTAAAAGAATGCAGGAATATTCCTGAAGAAATAGGATGACTAACAATACGATTTCTGATTTTACTTTCTAAAGTCTACAAATCCTAACAAGTGGGTAGCTGGAGAAAAGAAAACATTTGATGTCCTAATGACCTTGGTCATATCTTTACTAGCTATAAAAGTTTTAACAAAGCACAAAGTCTCTCTCAGCCAAAATTTTGTCATGCACACGATGGAGATGACTTCAAGTACTTGCCCCTTGCATTGCCATTAGAACTGTGCACACCTCGCCTGCTAAATGCTCGCAATTCCCTCTTCTGTCTCTTTTCTTTCTATTCTTTTTCCATCTGGGAACAAAGTGTGTTTTGATGGGCATGCATAAACATATTTATAACAAAATTTATTACCAGATCTACTATCTTAATCGTTCGGTTTTAAATAATATTCAGGTTTGATTTAATTTACTTTTAAAAATAAAGTAATTCACTGTATTGCTATCATTAAGCATTATAGAGTTTCTTCTGGAAAATTCATGTATTTAACAAGCACTTATTAAATGCCTATTGTGTTTGGTAGGTATATGACTTTCTTAATAACCTAATATTCTTTTTGATAACATTTACTACATAAGGAAATTATGAAATATATATATGTATATATATGATATTTTAGTAAACAAAGACAATCTGTCAAAAGAAAAATATAAACAACCCATGGAAACCAGAAGCAAATTCAGTCATAGGGTACCAAGGCTATATAACATTGTAGCAGTATTTTAACGAAAACAGAGCAAAAGAACAACTGTATTTCTTGCTAGTGGTCTTATACTGGTTTTCAAATGAACTGACCTCTTTAATGAAATACCTTGCAGAATATGCTTAACACAACACACACAGCATGACAGAGATACAATCAGGTACAGGTTCTTTTTTTCTCTGAAGTATACAAACTACATTTATTAAAATATGAAAAAGAGTGATGTTTTCACGAAAATAAAATTTTAAGATTTTTTTATTATAGCAACATATCTACTTACTGTAGAAAATTTGGAAAAGAGAAGAAAATATTAAAATATACATTAAATAACTTGAGATATTTATTTCCTATTATTTTGTTACAATGCTAAGCATACATACACAGAGATATATGTACTCATATGAGTATATGTATATGCAGAGATATATACACATATATAGTGTATCAATATACTGTAGAATCCTTATTGAATATAGTGATGTGGTAAAGACTTCTGAGTAATCAAAATTCAGTTCACATATGGAATTATTGAAAGTAGTGTATTTTATTTTAATAAACAATCACTATATGATCATTTGTCAGTGGCATGGAACCAAGTTATTAGAATTTCAGATTCTTTGTTATAAAACTTACATCCATAACATATCACCTATGATTTTGTATTTATGTGTCTCCTTTCTTCCTTTTTACTTGCTCTTCTTCCACCCATTCTTCTTTCCTTTCTTTTTGATTAAAAAAGGCTTAAAGACATCAAGTCTGAATGGCTCAAATTCCTTAAAATATTCAGCTTCGTTTTGTAGAAGTACAACTTATCTTTTCTCACTTATATTCTGTTGATTTATACAATAGTTAATTAAATCGTATATTAATATCACAACAACAACAGTATAAACAGATTAAATTAACTTGAATATTGGTAAGCCTAAAATTTAACAAGCGAGAGTAAAAGTAGGAGGTATCTTTCACTGGATGCCATACAGGGCATATTAGGGAAACATAGAAAAGTAGCTACTCCACCCAGCAAACCAGGTGGAAATCACTAAAGGGGATTTATATAATTGAAGATTGTAGGCAGGTATGGTGGTGCACACAGCACTTGGGCAGGAGGATTGTCATGAGTTCAAAGCCAGCCTAGGCTACATACTGAGTGCAGTGTCAGCCTGAACTAGATACTAAGACTCTGTCTTAAAAAAATAAGAATAATGATTGAAGATTATATTAGAAACATATAAGCAACTTTGATACACTGTGACTTTGATTGATACATACTAGTCCAGCCTTTAATTACTCCAGAATTCACCTAAGCAATCCCACACTACTAGTTATCACAATGAAATACCATGCATACAATACTTTTTATAATTTTCTCTAGGCATTTTCCTATAAATCAACTACTGTTTCAGTAGGCATAAATATTTTCAAGGCTTTGACTCACATCCAAATTTCTTTCTTAAAAATATATAACTGTTTTCATCCTTATAGTGGTATATGAGAGTTCTTATTTCATTAGTAAATTCACCAGTGCTATTATCAATTCTTAAATGAAAATAAGACAAAGAAATTCTTTTTAAAAATCAAATAAATTATGTTTTAGATTTTAAATACATGAACAAAGATTTCAATTCATAGGGCAAACACTATTTGGCAAGTTATTTTTAAAAAGTCAAGAACCCTTTCTCTATTGCTGCCTGGAAAACTGTAAATGGAAAAGGGTTTATGTTACAGATTTTTCTATGAAGTTTATTAAAATCTGGACAGGAGGCCAAGGGGGACTATTAGAATATTTTTTGTACACATGACTTGGTTGCACTTTGAGGGCTGGAAGCCTGGGAGGCAAATCTGAAACTTACTGAAGTCCTTTTTGTGTCTATTAATCTATTGCATAACTATCATATAAACCTTTGTGTTATTTCCTTTATCTTCCTGTCTTCACAAAAAGTTGAAAGAGATCTATATCCCATGCAACACTGATAAATTCCTTTGGAAAAAAAAGTTTGCACAATTGTATTTTTCTTAGTTCCTAATTTGCTAGTGTTTGAAGGATTTCCAATTTGAAATTAGTTCGCATCTAAATGTACTGATTTTTTAAAATGTTGGGTTTTTGTTCATTGCTTTCTTAGTTCATCTAGATATTCAGCTGCAAAATGCAAATATACTTTGCAGGCTTCAGTGGAAGGACAGCTTTCTTCAAGACCTGATTGAAGGAAGGTGTTTAGATGTATTCTTTAATAGTAGAAGTCCCTGGCTTCCAGACCACTACTATTATTTTGACATATCCAAGTCAGTTTTGAGATGACAAGCTGTAACACCCACAAATGAGTCTCTTTTTGGCTCATGAGAAATGGAGCTAAATAGACAAACTTTCCCATTTTAGAGGTACATGTCATTTGTAAATTATACTTATTCATAATCACATCAAACAAGTGTGATAAAGATTAATAAAACTGGTCTTTGGAAAATAATTGCATAGTTGTTTTTCTTCCAGTAATACTATTTACTATAGGAGAACCAAAAACAATAAAAACATTGTATTTATTATTGGTATATGCTACTCCTCAACCTGATTTTTATTCTGAATGTTTTGAGTAACCTACCAGGAGGACATGGCTGACAGCAGAATTGGCCCGCTCGATACAAGCCTTCTGAGCACTGGGCTTCTCTTTTAATAACTTTATTCCTCAATTCCAACCCTTTGGAGTTGATATCAGTCACTCGAGCATTAACAGTTTTAGACAGTGGCCCAGCAATGAAGGTAAATACCTGTAAAAACAAAGCATGAGGAAAATGTTATTGACTTCTGAAACAAGAAACTTGGAAAACAGGTATCACCTGCCCAGAGTAGTTGTATGTGCTGTGCACAGGCAAAGGCACTGCAGGGGCTCCTTCCCAAGCTGACTAGTTGCCTAGAGCAGAGCAGCTCACCGCACAGCAGTTGCTCTAAGTCACACTAGAAACCGCATCGTGCAAGGCAGGAGCCAGGGTTCTGCTCAAAGTTAAGTTGGTTCCCACTTGCTGCCCTGCATCTGGGGGTGAAGGCACTTAAATCCTCCAACTGTCAGTTTCTTTATCTGTACAGCAGAAATAACCTCTTCTTCGTAGTTCTGTTGTAAAAATTAAATAGAGTCATGCACTTGAATAGCTCAGAACAGTACCAGGTACATAACAAATAGGTGCCTGGTAAGTAGTACTAATAGTAATATCAT
Organism: Heterocephalus glaber; assembly: GCF_053883595.1. Classification (NCBI taxonomy): domain Eukaryota; kingdom Metazoa; phylum Chordata; class Mammalia; order Rodentia; family Bathyergidae; genus Heterocephalus; species Heterocephalus glaber. The sequence continues at coordinate 38,331,786 of NW_028258320.1, read as the reverse complement.
AAAGGTCCAGTGAGAGGCAGTATTGTGGAGTAGGAAAAAATGTAAAAAAACAAGCCTGTGGTTTGAATTTCAATTTTGCTACCAACACTGAGTCTCTAGGGAAGATATAAAGCCTCTCAGAACTTCAATTTCTTCATCTGCTAATTGAGAATAATATTTTCTACAGTAAAGGGCTGTTATGAGGATTTAAAAATGGTAATTTCCATCAAACCTGTTACTAAGCTTACAGCGTACCTCCTTCCCCCTTTGTATATCCAAATCACAGAACCAACAATTCTTATTAAATCTTCAGTGTTATGCCAGCATACAATAAACATCTTACTAAATCCCATAGGATTTTCTTCACCTATGTCCAGGAAAAATGGACTCTTCCTTATACATAGCCAATCTTTAATTTACTTTTGATACTTTTCTTCAGCAAAACTCCAAGTGATCTTGTATGAAATTTATTTTGGCTAAATGAAGTTCCTTAGGAAAATGAACAAAAAGCAAACAAAAAGTATGGACACATTTGGATGTAACCTGGTTGAGTCATTTTGTTGGGTTTCCTAAGTATTTTTTATCTCTCTAAAGGTAAATTAAAATAATCATTCATATAATAATATGTAAATTATATAACTAATCATCAAATTTTAAAGTTATTAGTTCTGAACTTTGTTTACTCAAGGCATTTTTTATAGCTTTCTTGTTATGTCTTAATTTTTTAATCCTTCTAATACATATATAGTACAGCTATAACACTGTTATCTGATGAATCAGGAGAACTAAATACTCTACATACATAAGTTATGGCCACAGAAGTCTCTACTTCCATTTCAGCCTTCCCTCTTTATTGTCAAAGCTGGTTATCCCCTTTGGATCCCAGGACACCATGGGACCTCTAATTAGAAAGGAGGGATAAGAGGTATAGTGGTCCACTTTTCTTCCTAGGATGGAAGTATTTTGTGTCTTAAGATGCATTTCTTTCTTTTTTTTTTCCCCATTAAGTTTATTGGTACATTTTCGGTATAAAATACAGTTACATTCATCATTGGGATCTTGTACCTTTACATGAGTATCTTGGTTCTTATTTTTTTTCCCCCTTCCCTTGCCCTCCCTTCACCCCCTCCACCTTTCCCTGTTTGCAAAGACCTTGTTTCCATTTTTTTTTCCTCTTCTCATATTTTTTCCTTTCCCTTTTTTCCCTTCCCCTACCCCTCCCAATTCCCCTGCTCTTTTAGACCTTTTCTTCCTGTTACACAATATCAGTTATACATTTTTTAAATTACAATATTAAGATCTAGGAGACATTATCACAGATTTTACAGAATTTAAAAGGATATAGAAAGCATATTGCAAAAATCTTTTTTGAAATAAATTTGACAGCTTCTAAGAAGTACCTTGGAAGACAAATTAATGCAACTAACTCTGGAGGAAATATAAAATTTGAATAGCACCTATTAAAGAAAGTATATTCTAGCTTGAAAACCTACCTATATGACAACAGCAGGCTCATAAACACTTGAACTGATAAATTATATCAAACAATTAAAGCAGAAAAAAGAAGGAACACTTCTCCCCTCATTTTAGGAAATCAACATTGTGCTAATCCTAAACCTGGATAAAGATAATAGAAGAAAAAAGTATGAACATAGATAGAAATTCGTTTAACAAAACAAACTATTAGAAGGCAGATCTGGCAGGATGTAGAAAGTGGTTTTGTTATAGGGATGGCAGTGTTGGTTCAGCATTGGAAGATCCACCCCCAAAAGTCATCATTTAAACAGAGGAAAGGAAATAGCCATATGATCCTGTCACTAGTTGGAGAAAAAGTATTGGACTAAATTCTACAGCTGTTCATGGTAAAAGCTATCAGGAGACTAGAAGTAGAACAGAACCTTCTCAACAGATTAAAGACATGTACTCCATACTTCCAGCGAGAATGCCTTATATAAATGGAGAAGATGCAATACTTTCTCCTTAAGGAGGGGAACAAGGGCAGATATGCTTACTCTTCATCTGTCCATTAGACTTTGAAACACAGGCCCAAACCAAAATAGTCTGGCAATAAAGTGACACAACTAGGATAGGATTGGCACGGCAGAAGCAAAATCTTTATATGTAGATGAATGATCATCTACAGAGAAAATACTAAGAAATCTCTAGGAGCCCCTAGAACTTGTACTTGAATTTAGCAGGATTAGAAAACACAAGGTATATATAAAAATTCAGGTCTGTGTATACTTGCTATAAATGAAGAATTGGATATTGAAATTTAAAAGTTATGTAGGAATACAAAGGACCTAGAAAAGTTAAAAACAAAAACAAAAACAGTGTTGGAAGATGTTTATAGTACCTAATTTTAAGACTTCTTCTAAAGCTACAGTAATCAAGGCAGTGTTGGTGTAAGGGACAACATATAGATCATTTGAATAAAACAGAGAATCTAGAAATAGAATCACACATATATGGTCCACTGAGTTTTGAAAGATTATTTAACATTAGCATTTTATAGAATATAAACTGAATTCAAGAGCCGAGGAAGTGTTTTCAGCAAACGACACTAGAACACCTGGTATCTGTACATAAAAAATTAATCTCAACTCTTTTTTTCCCATACATGTTAAGATGCATTTCTAACCTCCAGAATTACAAGAGGGAAAATAACACCAAAATATCAAGAAAATGTTTGTTTTGTCCATGGTCACTCACTAGCCAAATGTAAAAGCTAAAACTTGTCTAAGTCTCCTAACTCCTATTATAATTGTCTTTTCCCTACACCCAGAAATGGATGAACTTAGCATAGAATTTAGTTTACATTCTGCTGGTGAACAATTCTATGTAAGGAACAATTGAACTAATATATAGATGAGGAGAATTCTGCCTGAATACACTTGCTTCACTACAAAACAACTGCCAGTTCAATCCAGCAGGCAGTTATTGAGCCAAGTTCTGAATACAAAGATAAGTAACATTGATTGTAACAGGAAATTAATGTTAAATTTCCAAAAGCAGAACCCCAGAGCTCATGCATTCTAGTTGAGCTACCAATAAACTATACCTCCAGCCCATGGCTTTTGCTTTTTTAAACACATTCAAATCTATGATCTTTTCTCTAAGATACAACATGTAGCCTTGAATAAAATATCATTATTGGCATCAATTTCTATTTTCATGATAACAGTTCTCACTTCTTTGTCTGCAACAAAAGGTCATGATCTCATCTCGTTAATATTCATCCTTTTTTATATCACAGAATCAATAGTAGTGAATGGTAATAGAATTGGGTGCTCTAGGAAATAGCAATTTGATTTGAAGTATAATAAAAGGTTAATTGCTAAGATAGGATAATGAAAGTTGTTCATATTTTTAGGACTCTTTACAACTACCTCAAAGCTCTATTTGTCAGTGAGGAATTAATTATATAACTGTTTAGCATTCCAGACATTGCCATCACATGAAAATTCTTAACCCCAGTGTTATGGCTTGTGTTTAAATGTCCTCCCAAAGGCTCATGCTTTCTCAGAAGTGGCTTAATCCAGTGTGATTGACTCATGATGGGGCTTGGCCCAAGGGCACTAGGATGAAGGGTGTGAATCCTACCTGTTCTAAGTAGTCTGAATAAGATAAAAAGGACAGAAAGATGCTGTCAAGGTCCCTTGTTGCTTTTGCTACTTTGTGGGTGCCATGAACCCTTTCTCCTCTGTGACACCCCTCTGCCATGGAGCCAGCCCATTATGAACTGAAACCTCTACAAACTATAAGCCAAATAAACCTTTCCCCTTTAACTTGGGGCATCAGGTATTTTGTCTCAGCATTGAAAGAAAAGTAACTAAGACACTCAGCCAGGGTGGTTGTACATGATCGTTATTCCAGTACTCTGGGAAGCCTGGACAGGAGAATTCCAAGTTGAACCCAGCCCAGGTGATTTAGCAACTTAGTAGGACCCTATCACAAAATTTAGAAAAAAAAATTTCTTTCTTTTAAAGGGCTAGGGATGTAGCTCAGTGTGAAGGCCCTGAGTTCAGTCCCCAGTACTGAAAAACAAAACAAAACAAAACAAAAAAACAGAAAAACCAAAGTTAATGCTGAGATATGACTTGCTTTCCTTCTTTTCCAAGTCTGGTTTCTCATCAGAAACAAGAAAATTACACGGATTTAAATTCAAAGGAATACAATGTACAAGGACGAGCCCAAATTGAAGTCAAAACTACTTAAGGTTGATGCCCAGTTGTGTGCGTACATGTGTCCCCTATAGGGAGAGACCACTGTCTTTCTTGGTATGCAAATTTCACCCAATATCTGAGAGACAGTATTGTGAGCAGGTCCAGGATTCCCACTTCAAATGATCAGGCACTCAGGGGAGCAGCACACTCCATATTTATGGATTGTTGCTATCATTACCATTACAAGCAGAGTGACATCTCAGGGACTAAAGCAAACTGATCACACTGAGACTCCTGTTAAAGGTCACTCCAAAGACAGTGTGGCAATTGGCCTTGAGGGATGATCTAGGATTTGAACAGGAAGTGAAATGAAAATCATTTTTGTCTTTTCTTATTGAAGCTCAAAACAAACAGGAAAAGACTTACAAAGCAATACACACACACACACACACACACACACGCACACACACAAAATGTTGAGTGGTTACAAATGTCTGCCCTCCAAATGGCAAGAATGAGTCGACAGATGCCTGGCAGTCAGTAAGATTTTCAATACTGAGCTCAGGCATCACACTGACTGCAAGGGGATGTGGCATCTCAGTGAGGCAGCAGCAAGCTCTAAGGCAGTCACAGTGAAGAGGTTTCACTTCTATCCAAAACCCACAAAGCAGCTGCTGCAATAAGACCCTAATATACAATGCTCAACTACTGCAGAAAAGTGCTCTCTTGAGGAGGGATTTTAACAGTGATCCAGACATTTCAACATTAGAAGGTTAAGAACTAAAAAAATGGTGGGGGGATAAAAGGATATTTCAAGAAAAAAAGTCTCAGCAGGAATTTTTAAAATTTTCTTTTAGCCAGGGTCTACCTATGTGATTCAGCTTGGCTTTGAGCTCACTTGTCACCCAGGCTGGCCTCATAAACTGGGATTACAGGCATACACCACTACACCCAGCTGGGAAATTATCTTTTGCACAGTGACTTTTTTTTTTGGTACTGGGGATCGAACTTGGGACCTTGTGCTTGCGAGGAAGGCAGCGGAACCACTGAGCTAAATCCCCAACCCAACATTGGCATTTAATCATCTTTTATGGAGACTATGAATGACTTCATTTTGCTGAACTCTTCTGTTTTATGTTTTTTCTATGGACAGTGTCCATTTTTGTTGTTGTTGTTGTTGTTGTTGTTTGGGAGATTGAACTCTGGCCCTTGCACTTTCAAGGCAGGCGGCGGAAACAGTGAGCTAAAACCCTGGCCCATCCATTGTATTTTAACAAAAATCAAAAGGTGCAAATTTACTAGTCACAGGATTGTGTTAAGGCTAAATATCTGTATTGATTTATCATTTGTATTTTTTAAAGAAGATTAAAAATCTGGATAACTGCTTACTTAGTATTTGAAAGGTAATTCCAAATATTTGAATCAGTATTATTTAATCTTTCATATACATAAGATACATGTCACACATATGGGTTTATATTTTTTGTGGGCATGTATGTGTGGTGGGGTACTAGGGATTGAACCCAGGGAATTTGCATTGAGCTATATCTTCAGTCCTTTCTAAAAAGTTTGTTTTGTTTGTTTACTTTGAAACAGGCTCTCATTAATTCACTAAATTGCCCATACTGGGCTCACACTTGTCATCCTCCTGCCTCAGCTTCCCAGAGTAGTAGGACTACAGGTATGTGCCAGAATGTCTGGCCATATATCTTTTTTCTTTGTTTGTTTTCTAGGTTTCTTTGGCAGTCATATAATTTCACTAAATCAAATATTAATATTAATCTTTCTTTAATTGAACAAATTTCCTTAAATTAGTGTCATTAGGGCTATTTTATTTCATTTTAGTCCACTAATACTATAAATCATTCCCAATAACAGTTCTGTTTGATGATGAATAAAAATGTTTTTGAAGAAAAATTATAAGACATAAAGCTATATCATACTAGAGGGACCAGTTTAATATAGGAAATTGAAAGTTTGGTTATACAAATCACCTTAAATATAACTCTAGTTTGCAGTAAATTCTATATCTAATGAATTTGGGTTTTTGTTTTCTTAATACTTTGAGAAAAGAATGCCTATTAATCACATCCTAATGGATTCCTAAATTGAAAATCCAACACTCCAGTTGCTGGGCTGCTAATGAAACAATAAGAGAAACAAAAAGTACCTTATAATTTAGCATTTGTACTATTATCAAAATGTAAATAAATACATTATTTAAAAACTGTTTTCTATAGAGAGGCTAACTTTTTTGTGTGGTTTTTAAACTGACTGAAAAAAGAAAAAAAAATCTAATAATGCAGTGTTGTTTAGCCACCCATAGAGGATACTGGAAGCAGGAAGTATAGAAAACATTCATTTACAGTATAAGTTCTACTTGGGTTTTTTAGAATATCAGGAATATTAATTTAAATTTGAATGCTATGTTTTTTAAAAAGTACCTTATTATAGAAAAATAATAGCTGCCCTAATGTGCAAGTATAATAAAAATAAAATACTTAGTTTAAAAGTCCTTTAAAAATGTATGTTAACATTTGAAAGGCTGACATGTCAAATCAAAAGTGAACATTTTTAACCCCTGACTCTGAACTTTGGATAGACTGATGAGAACAGGTGAGTTATAAAGTTCACTACACAAATTGTCTTTCAGAATTCAGCTGAGAGATAAAAGATGACCGGGGACCCTTGGGTGAAAGGTACAAACAGAAAGTGAGAAATTAAAAAAAAAAAAAAAAAAGTTGCCACCAGCAAAGCCTCCACCTAATTCTTAAGATGGTCAATATTTGAACCAAAATTTGGTATCTCATTGTGGTTACCATGATAGGGCAGAAAGAATGGGAAAGGTGACCGAAATCAAGCCCCTTCTCTGATGGAGGAAGCAGTGCTTCAAGCTGGCTAAGTGCCTGGCCCAGGTGCTGCAGCAAACTCAAGACAGTCACCACTGTTATGGGGTGCACTGTGCCCCACTCCCAAAGTCACATGGTGATGTCCTGACCCCCAGAACCTCAAAGTGGGACTGTACTTGGAGATAAGGTCTTTACAGAGCTGATGAAGTTAAAAATGTCAGTAGGGTGAGCCCCAATCCAATATGCTTGGTGGCCTGTTAAGAGGAAATCTGGACACACAGAGACAGAAGATAACGTAAACACTAAGCAGAAAGAGGCCATCTGTAAAGCAAGGAGAGAGGCCTGGTAGACTTCTCCTTCAGAGTCTCAGAAGAAATTAATCTGGACACCTTGATCTCAGACCTCAAGCCTCCAGAACTGTGAGAAAATACATCGCCATCGTTCATCGTCCATCCTGCCGTACATGCTTAGGGCAGCCCTAGCACCCTACACAAAGGCCACACCACGGCCTCCATGTTCCCTTGGAAATGTGACTGAAGGACGTCAGTGATATGTACAAACGGGGTCCTGCATAGAGGAGCCCAAAGATTTCTCATCTTGAATATTACTGAACTAAGCAGATAAGAGGATTTCCCCTGGTCCTTACAGCTAAAATCATCAGGACCCATATGTTTCAGAACTACTCCTTCCCAGATGTTTTGGACCTGCTAGACTGGGTTGAAATCTCACCATCCTCAACTGCAAAAAACAGAAATGAAGCAAGAGGTGAAATTCCACTCTCTAATTTTGGTTAGACTTTTAGTTACTTATTAATATTTGAGAAGAAATGAAATCCTAAGAAAGCACATATGTGGGTTTTAGGAAGATTTTAACACATCTTTAATAGATTTGTGTAAAAAAGAAACAATAATGCCATTTGATATTACTATATTATTGAAAAACTGAAATAAAAAAGAAATTTTTCTATATGAAAGAGATAAGTGAAAATTCCATTCTTTTCTTTTTCAAAACATATAAATAAAAATACACAAATTAATCTTATACCAGGGATGTCTTCTTTTTATTAAACTCCAGTTTTGGGAAAGTCTGAGAGAGACAAGTTGAGGCAGCAGGAGTTAGGTCTATGACTGACCAAGTAATAAAACAAAATGAAGGGCTGGGTATTTAGCTCAGTGGTTCCTCCACCTGCCTCACAAGCACAAGATCCCGAGTTCTATCCCTGGTATCAAAAAAAGCAAAAAAAGAAATGAAGAAGTTTATGAAATTCCACCTGGGATTAGACTTTTGAGTCTAATGCTAGAGTTAGAAAAATCATTCTTAAAATCCTGACAGACTTTGGAGTCATACACTAATGCATTAAAACCCCAATAGATACCAGAGTTATGCAATGGTGATATTTTTTTTAAAAAGAAAGAAATGATTAGGGTCACTACAGACCCAGGGACTCAGGGTCTCCAAGAATAGGGCCCTCCCCAAAATTATCTTTAACAAATACCCTTGCTGATTTTCATGCTCACCACAGTTGGAAAACAACTGGGCTAGAGGAAGCAAAATCTGAAGTTAGCAGCCTACTATCTTTACATGTGAGATAACTAAAGCAATGTAAACTAATAGCATCTGTGTTCTACACTTGCAAATCAGAATTTAGTTTTTTATGGGAAATAATTACTCAACAAAAATAACCCTGAAAAAAGTCATTTTTGATGGAAGAAATGGGTAATATGAGGAATATTTTACTAAACTAGAGCCCCAGTGCCCTCCAATACCTGGAGAGGACACAAGAGTAAAGCAGTCAGGTGTAATAGACAATAAAGAAAGGAAGAGACTTATGAGACCAGAGCAGCCCTCTGAGGGCTAGGAATTCACATATTTAAAATTTCACACATGAGATCAGGTGGCCTTTGTCTTTCTGTCAGTAAAGAATAGGCCCTATTTATTAAATCAGGCCTAACTCCTTACAGATATTTATGTAAAAAAAAATAAATTGACTAGGACCAAAGACTCCCTTGTAAGGATGGCTAAACACCAAAGCTCAATCTTCAGCAAGAAGTTGGGGATTTAGTTACATACCCTGAGCTCATTCTCTCTTTATCTATGTGTAAGGTCTCTACCATCAGAAATCAAAAGTGCTAATGTTTTACACATCTTATATTTTTATGGTCTCACATACCAGAGGTGAATAAATATATAACACTGTATAACTAGACCAAATGGTAGCCTGTCTTCAGCGAATCCAATACTAAGTTTATTCTAATTTTGCAAGTTTTTCCCAGTTCACAGTTTAACACAGCCTACAAAGCCTACACACTGTCTATTCAAAGAAAATAGAGGCAGACAAGTAAGCTGAATGATTTGATCCCATTAAAATGGCTGAATTGGAGACACCTAGTTGGTGTTAGAAAACAATCCAACTGTATAAAAAGTTAGATATTTTATTTTTTAAAGCAAAGTTTAAATAAATGAAAGAGATTTATTGTTTAGTTAAATGTTGTTTTCCTACTTTTATGTATATACACAGACACACACACTCATAGCCAAAGATTACAAAATTATACCCTAAGTAATTTACAAGGATTCTACATGTAATTCTTTTTTTTCATTTTCCAAATGAATTTTAATTTGTAAACAGAGCTGAAATTATACATTGAAGGAACTCAATTATCATTAATAAACTAGACAAAATGTAGACATTTCAAGATGTACATGATCGTTTCATAATAAGGAAAAGTTTATAGCTGGCTGTGGTGGCTATAATCCCAGCACTCTTGGAGGCGGAGCGAGGTGGGTCCAAGTTCAAGCCCAGTCTAGGCAATTTAGCAATTTAAGAAGAACCTGGCTCAAAACTGAAAATGGTCTGGAGATGTAGTTCAGTGGGAAGGCCCTTAGTTTAATTCCCAGAACTTAAAAAAAATGTTTTAAATATATGTCTGTATCTGCCTTGATTACTGTAGCTTTAGAAGAAGTGTTAAAATTGGGTGCTAAACGTCTTCCAACACTGTTTTTGTTTTTGTTTTTGGCTTTTCTGGGTCCTTTGTACTCCTACATAACTTTTAAACTTCAATATCCAGTTCTTCATTTATGGCACGTATACACAGACCTGAATTTTTATATATACCTTGTGTTTTCTAATCCTGCTAAATTCAAGTACAAGTTCTAGGGGCTCCTAGAGATTTCTCAGTATTTTCTCTGTAGATGATCATTTCATCTACATATAAAGATTTTGCTTCTGCTGTGCCAATCCTATCCTAGTTGTGTCACTTTATTGCCAGACTATTTTGGTTTGGGCCTGTGTTTCAAAGTCTAATGGACAGATGAAGAGTAGGCATATCTGCCCTTGTTCCCCACTTTAGGGAGAAAGCATTGTATCATCTCCATTCATAGAAGGAGTTTTTGTTGAAAGTATGGAGTACATGTCTTTGATCTGTTGAGAAGGTTCTGTTCTACTTCTAGGCTCCTGATAGCTTTTACCATGAACAGCTGTAGAATTTGCTCCAATACTTTTTCTCCAACTAGTGACAGGATCATATGGCTATTTCCTTTCCTCTGTTTAAATGATGACTTTTGGGGGTGGATCTTCCAATGCTGAACCAACACTGCCATCCCTATAACAAAACCACTTTCTACATCCTGCCAGATCTGACTTCTAATAGTTTGTTTTGTTAAACAAATTTCTATCTCTGTTCATACTTTTTCTTCTATTATCTTTATCCAGGTTTAGGATTAGCACAATGTTGATTTCCTAAAATGAGGGGAGAAGTGTTCCTTCTTTTTTCTGCTTTAATTGTTTGATATAATTTATCAGTTAAAATGTTTATGAGCCTGCTGTTGTCATGTAGGTTTTCAAGCTAGGAATATACTTTCTTTAATAGGTGTTATTCAAATTTTATATTTCCTCCAGAGTTAGTTGCATTAATTTGTCTTCTAAGTTACTTCTTAGAAGTTGTCAAGTTTATTTCAAAACAGATTTTTGCAATATGCTTTCTATATCCTTTTTAATTCTGTAAAATCTGTGGTAATGTCTCCTAGATCTTAATATTGCAATTTAAAAAATGTATAACTGATATTGTGTAACAGGAAGAAAAGGCCTAAAAGAGCAGGGGAATTGGGAGGGGTAGGGGAAGGGAAAAAAGGGAAAGGAAAAAATTATGAGAAGAGGAAAAAAATGGAAACAAGATCTTTGCAAATAGGGAAGGGTGGAGGGGGTGAAGGGAGGGCAAGGGAAGGGTAAAAAAAATAAGAACCAAGTAATGGTACAAGATCCCAATGATGAATGTAACTGTATTGCATACCTAAAATGTACCAATAAAGTTAATGGGGAAAAATAAAATAAATAAATAAATAAATAAATAAATGTGTGTGTATGTGTCTAAGAAATATTTTATTTATAATAAATTATAAAATGAGCAATAAATAAAATTAAAACAAATAATATTTATGGGAATCTCATTCTGTTTAATAAATGCCTCCTCTATAGCATATCAAATAAGATAACAAAATATCAAAATATAAATATGTTTGTGTATATGCAAAGTGACAAAATGTAGACTATAAATAGCACTGATAAAATACGCAATTATATATATATCTATATATACATAGACAATGCTATAAGTAAAATTCAAAAACTTCTATTAGAGTGATAAATAATTTGTGACTATTTTTCAGTATTTATTTTTTGTTTTATTTCATCTGGTCAGATTTTCTATATTTACTTACTTAAAAAGAAGAAAAAAATGACTTGAACTGTCTGAAGTCTGTATTCATGTGGCTACCGTGTGGATCACACTTTAAATTATGTTCTTTTATCATTTTTTAAGTAGGTCTTTAAGACCTATTACAAAACATGTGCTCAGTAAGGGACTTTTGGGCCTCAAGATAATTCAAAATAAAAGCACTTAAGTGATCAGGGGCTTTCAAGGGGGGGGGGATTTCCTTTTTCTGGTTTCTGATTATCTCAGAAAACGGTGATTTTTCTCCAATTGGCAATCCTGTTACAGGGGTTGGCTTTGAAAGCATTCCATAGCTGTCAGAGATTCCTTTGCAACTTTGGCACTTTTTACTCTAAGACGATCTACAACTAAATTACTTAGCCACTGTCTCCAAGAGACTTACTCAGAGACACTACCTGAATCCTGAATCCCGGTTCTTCTTTGGCTCTATCACTCCCCTCCAAACCAGTATAAAAATTAAATTTCTCTATCCAAATTAAACTCTAATTTGCCTCTAAGTGTGATAATTGTACCTCAGACATGGACAATAGAAACCTTTTCATTTGTCTAACTGTGCTGGTAGCAGGGCTCTTGGTGATCTCTGAATATCAATTTAATTTTCTCCCATTAATTGTGCCATCATTTAGAAATTTGTGTTTTCCCTCTTGGTACTTAATGTTTTAATTTACAATTTATTATTTTATTATATTTATAAAACTTTTCCAGTTTTATAAAGTAAGTAAAGCTTATTAAAAATAAAAATAGAGGGAAATGCATTGCAACTCATTTCATGTTTCTGGGACTGTTTTAATGAAAATAAATTATAAATTAAGCAATTGTTCTGGAAACTATTCTGTATGCTTACCTGAAATTATTTGTTTCTTCTACAAATTCCATCTCCTTTCCTTCAACCATAATTTTGAAACAACTGATGTAAGAAATTTGGAAGAAACAGCCTACCTACTGACTGGCCACACTCCTAAACAGAACAACATAAAACTAATAATGTTCATACACTATTTAACAAAACAAATACAAACAAATAAAAAGCAGTATCCACAGGTATTTCCAAAAAACAATTTTTAAATAAATTAAATTAGACTCTTTACTACTCCCACAGAAATCTGTGAATGTTTTGGGATTTCAAACTTATTTATTGCTGGGTAGCATGGGGAAAATGCCCCAGAGACTAGGGGAGAGACAACTATTTCCAAGTGGGTAGAGGCAGGGAAAAGAAGCAAAGCAAATGATGCTGTATCTATCTAAAGACAAGAAGCCTAAGGAAAGAGGGAAAGGGTATCTAAAACAGATCCCACCTACTCCCAACTCTCTGACATAAATACACAAAATTTGCTTCTGTGTTCTATGTAATCAGCAGTCTGGCTCCACTTTATTTATTACTAAGGATGTACAACCAAGTGTGAAGGCTAAAAATAAGTATTTTCTGGAAACACACAAAGGGACACAACAGTGGGGAAGTTTTGCTCACACAGAGGTTGGTATTGGGCAAATGATAGGCGCAAACCCCAGGTCTATGTAACTAAATTTAAGAGTTACACTTAAAGGGGAAATGGAAAATTTACTACAATGTGTAAATAGTGATTATTTAGGTGATAGAGTTACATCTGATTTTTAAATTTCACATTTATAACATTAATAAGCCTCAACTTTCCTAGGCCATATGTACAGTAATTATAATACATACAATAAATTATATTTAATTTTAGTATCATATATAATAATCATAATATAAATGTATTTGCCTATGTGTGGGTGTGTGCATTCCTTTAGAAAAGCAGTTTCCAGGTGCTTTAAGCACGCATCCTCTGGTAAAGATACAATTGTACATAATTTAAGCAATCATAGCTCCAGGCCTTGACTGTTTTATTACACATTGCTAATCCTGCTGTCCTAGAGCTGAGTGGTATTTTCAAAGCAAGGCACACTCAATTAGTGGAGTGGGTGATGTTTAAAAAGAGAGTGCTTTGAGGTTGTTGCTTTGTTTTGTTTTGTTTTCTCAATTTCGAATCTTGAGTTTTCGCTAAGGAAAACGATTGCACATTTTTTTCTGAAAGAAACAGAGATAATTTTGGTTTTCCCATCATAAAATGGTTCAAGACAGCATAGTCTTTTCCTTTGTACTCTTGGTGTGTTCTGAAAATGAGGTGCAATCCGCAAAACCGCCCCGGGGCCTTGGAAACAGATTGGAATCCAAGCCCAGCTCCGCCCTTTATTAGCTGTGCGATCTAAGCGCTCGGGACCTCATTTCGCCCTCCGTAAAATGGAGGTGAGGATGTCTTCCCACCACATGGCTCCTCTGAGAACCGGGGTCACACCTGCACATACTGTTAGCACTGTGCCTGGCACCCCACTGGGGCCAATAAAATAAGAACCAGTGGATTCTCAGAATGCAGAAGGACCTGTGGGGCCACGTCCCCCTTGTCAGTGGTCGCCAAGCTGGAATTTCTCAGCGAGAGACTCTCCAGGAGAGGTGGCTGCGGCCTCTGCCCGAGCGGGCGTTGGGTCTGGGGGCCGCGGGCACGGACCCCTGCGCGGAATCCTAAGGCCAAGGCTTCCTCCCGCCCGGCGTTCACAAATTTCGGTGGCCAGAGTGCTAACCAAGACAAGACGAACAAGCGAAGAACACGGACGGAAAAACAAAAACAAAACACAATCCCACTGAGACAGCGACTAGTGTCTTAAGGAGAGGAATTCCCGGAAGGCAAGCACATAGTTTCTTTTTCTGTGCTGGTTTAAGAAAGTAAACAAACATCCAGGGGGAGCATTGGGCCCAAGATAACTTTGAAAAAGAAGAAAGAAAGGCTGTCTCGCGCAGTCTGGGTATAACAACCGCCTAGGGCTGACTTCGTTGGAGAACTGTGGCAAACAGCAAGGACTCCAAGACGAGGGTTTCCTCGGCCCCCACCCCCGGCCTCGCGGGCTCACCCCACCCCCAACCACCCACACCCCCACGGCGGATCTTTGGCTTGACCTGCTAGGACAAGTGCAGAAGAGCCGCTTCCGTCTCGGGCTGGGGTCCTCCAGCGACCCCAAAGCTTCCCAGGCCCGGCCCGCAGTCCCTGGTTGCTCCTGCACCCACCCACTCCTAGCGCACTCTGGTCTCCAGAGAGCTGGCTCTGCCCCCTGCCCCGCCGGGTCAGCACTTCGCATCAAGCCCCGAGCAAAGCCACTTCTCCCCCACGCCGGAGAGAAAGTCTCCTCTGCCCTCCGTCTGGAGCCTGTGTGTCCAACACCCGCAGCGCCGGTCCCCGCAGCAGCCCGGAGCTCGTCCCGCGGCCGCCCCCACCGCCTGTGGCCCGAGTGAGGCAGGGAGACGTCTCCTTGGCTCCCCGGGCGTTAGAGGGCTCACCCCAAGAAGAAGAACCCAGGTCCTGGGCATGGCTGTGGAGCAACCCGCGGAGATGAAAGAGCCTCTCCAACTCTGAGCCGAGTGACTCACCCCGGGAGAAGTGTCACCCGCCGGCCACACCTCCAGCTCCTTGGTGTGTCTTCTGCCAGGCCAACACCTGGACTCATGCAAAGTTTATTTTCAAACGCTTCCCTCTCTCTGCAGACGCGTCTTTGAAATACCAGTGTGCTCTGCCCAGAGACCTTATTGACTTCACCAAAAGCCCCAGGCTCAGGAGGAAGCTTTGCGGGGAACGCCGGGGTGGGGAGGGCTCCCTTGATTCAGCAACTTGGCCAGCTCAGGGGAGGAGGGGTGGGGAAGGAGTCAGGGTTTGCTGCACAAGGGGCATTCCCCTTCTGCAGGCGGCTGCTGCCACGCTTGGATTGGGTGAGGATCCTGAGAGGCGGGCGGATTGCTGTCCTTCCTCTGCGGCGGCTGCAGTTCAACCAGGGAAGGCTGGGCAGGGCTTGGACCCAGCCCTGGTGCTCAGAGCCCAAATGTCCTGCGGAGTGCAGAGCCTGGGCCAGTCGCTGGACACATTAAGAGGAAGCCCGCTCCTTCACTGGGCTCCCTGGCCTGTGGCTGTGACAGGAAATGCTCACAGGAACCCCTCAATAGTGTATGAAGCAGCAATCCTCTTATAGAAAGGCAAGGCATAGTGCCATGAGATTCTTTTTTTATTTTATTTTTTTTAGTAGCATGTATTTGTCCTACATACTGATTACATTCATCATAGGGAATTTGTACCTGTACATATGAGCCATGAGATTCTGAAGAGGGAGATCCTGTCAGATTATGTTTCTCAAAAAGAGAACAAAGCTACTTATGACAAATCAAAAAGTCCCAGCTGTATTAAACGGTCACAATTACTTCCTTTCCTTTGTTACTCACTATTTCCTGACTATTTTTCTTTGAAAAAAAAATCTTATAATTCTCAGTACTGCTGAAAGCCACTATTGTTTTCGAAAGATAGGTATCGCTTTAGATAGTTTTGCATGCCTGTTACAGAAGGTGAGTTTTTATGATAATATCAGCAATAAGCCTGAGTCTGGAGGCAGTTTGTTGACTCCACCATTGTTGACTTCAGTATTTCTGTGCATTGTCCACCACGCTCTGCACCTCCCACTTCTGCCTGGCTCCCTCAGAGTTGGACACAACTCATTAAGCAACCCCACCCCCTTCCCCTCCCCACTCACCAGCCCCTGGCCCACTCCATTCTTCAGGCATTGCCTTGTGGAAGTCTGTTCAGGCCCACAAATTTGGGGTAGGTCCCCCTCCTTAGTGGTTTCACTCACCCTAGGTTTTGCATCTGTCACTGTACTTACCACCCAGGCTTGAACACATTGATTTACTTGTTCCTGGCTTCCCTTCCAGGGAAGAGCCAGGGAGAAGAGCCAGGGAGAAGAGCCTGGCTGTGACCACCTTATTCACAGCCTGGGGATGTAATCTGCACAAAGAGTGGGAAAGAGAGGATGGTACATGGCACCCTCTGTATTACCTTCTTAACTTTTCTATAAATCTAAAACTAGTTCAAAAGTGACAAGTCCATTTGAATGTTAACATACCTGAAAAGAGGGAAGGAATGGGAGGAAAGGGGGAAAGGGAAGAGAGACAGAAAGAAATGGCAGTTGACAAAATCAACATCTCTTAAAGATGAATTATGAGCCAGAACTTTCACAAATGGATCATCCTTACTTAATGCTAGTCATATGGCCAAGAGAACAGTTGTTAACTTTACAGATAAAGAACTGTAGTCAATACTATCTAGAATATATAAAGAATTGAAAAATATCAGAACCCCCAAATTCAAAGACCCAATTCAAAACTGGCATCTGAAATAAAAAGACATTTCTCAGACAAAGAAGTAAAAGCAGCAAACAAATACATGAAAAAATGTTCAACATCATTCGTCATTTGAGAGATGCAGATGAAAACAACACTGAGATTCCACCTCACCCCAGAAAGAATGGCTGCTATCAAGAAATCAACCAATAACAAATGCTGGTGGGGTTGTGGGTTACTTCTCCATTGTTGGTGGGAGAGCAGACTGGTGCAACCACTGTGGCAGTCAGTATGGAGATACCTCAAAGAACTAGGACTAGAGGTCCCATTTGACCATCTATTCCCCTGCTGGGTATCTTCCCAAAAGAATTAAAAGAATCATACCACAGTGATATATGTGCACCCATGTTCATAGTGGCACAGTTTGTAATAGCTAAAGCTTGGAAGCAGCCCAAGTGCCCATCAACTGGAAACTGAATAAAGAAAATGTGGGTTTTCTTATAAAATGGAGTACTACTCAGCCATAAAGAATGAAAAACGAGTCATTTATAGCTAAATGGGTGCATATCGAGGCCATACTCTTAAGTGAAATAAATAGGACACACATGTGTAAATACCGAATAGTTTCTTTAGTGTGAGAAACTGATAGTGTAAACAAGAGTTAAAATGATAAAAATTAATAATTGATAATTTGAAATAGGAAAAAAGGTCCAAAGACAAAGGCGTGAAGGGATGGGAGGAGGAAAGGAAAAGAGGGAAAGGAAAAACTATGAGAAAAGAAAAAAAAATGGAAATGAAATCTATGTCAATAGGGAAGAGTGGAGGGGGTGAAGGGCACACAGGTAATGGGGAAAAAAAGAAGAATCAAGATGCATCATGTACAGGTACAAGCACCCAATGATAAATGTAAATGAATTGTATACCTAAAATGTACCAATAAAATTAATTTAAAAATTAAAAAAGAAGAACTGTAGTCAAAAACAGTTTAAGCAACATTGGCAAAATTGGCTAATTAATAAATAGCAGAGTCTGGAATTGAAATAGATATTCATGTTCTCTGGGCTTTGCTCTCTCTACTTCCCCTCCCCTCCCACCCACACCTGATTACCCAGCAAGTTCAATGAAATAGGCAGTTGTATTTTATATATAAAAGTGTTTCATAATCAAATGGTTTTAGAAAATTCTGGGTTAATTTAATTTAAACAAATGTCTTAATCCATGATGTCTCAGAGCTTTGGATATGTATGTGGGCTGGGAAAAGGGGACAGGGCCAATATTCAGGTTGGAGTAAATCTTGGGACCTTTGCTAGAGACACTGGGACATGAACCCTTTTCCTCTCCACTGAATTTGAAGGAGAAATATATGTGTGAGATATGGAACTGATGTAGTTGGTTATGAAGGGAGCTGGTAGATTTGCCAGGGCTAGAAGCAAAGTCTATTCACCCTGAGAGGAAGCCACGGGAGAGATGGAGCCTTGCCTGACTCCTGGGTAGCTGTGGTACTGAAACTGAAACTTGGAATGCCCAATTTATTGAATTCTCAGTTTTTGATTAATCCAAATTCTTACAATTAAAAGGATCTCAGCTGGTGCATCATTATGAGAGAGGAGACCTCCCCTCCATATGGAGTTGGGCAACTATGAATTAACTATGTCATTAGGCAACTATGAGTTAACTACAAATGCTTTTTGTAGAATGCATCTGAACCATCATGACAACTTGTATAATCTGGCACCAAAGGAGCATAACGGACTCAAGAAAGTCCTGACAGAATTCTTTCCTCTCCCCTTCTCCACTGCTTTGTGTGAATCCTGCTTACTATATTTCCAGGGAAACCCTAACGGAATTAAGCCTCGTAGACTTAAAAAGAGGTATATATAAGGAACCGCAGACTTCTATTCGGGACTCTGGAGATTCACAGGAGCCACTCTCTGAGCCACCAGCATGATTAAAAGCCACTTTTTGCTCCTATCTTCATGTTAAAGAATTATCTGTGCCAGGGTCCTGTTTCCTGCTTCAGTCAGAACTTATGATCAGCATTAGAAAAATTCTTTGATAGCAAAATTAATTGCTACAAGTTAGCTAGTTTAGTTTTAAGTTCAAATGAGAATAATTGCCTACACAGACTTAAATAGACAGTGACTATGTAGGGACATTAGTCTTACTAAAAATTTTTCTGTCACTAGAGGGCATCAGAACCCATATTGACTAAAGAAATGGAATTTTCTAGTAATTAGTAGCAATATATTTAGGTTTTTGGAAAAGGAAGAAAGAGAAGGCAGGGCTTTGATTTAATAAATAATCTGTGATCATGATCATATGGACATTTTCATCTCGGAGAGAATATATTATTTATGTTTAAGGGTTAAAGAAATGTGTGCAAAGCACTTAGCACACTCATTAAATACTAGTTACTGTTTTCACACTGCTCTTCCTAATTAGGTACCTTCACTGGATAAGTTGTTAATTTCTGGTCACAGTTCATATAGAAAGAAAGGAAAGGTAAGTGGCTCATAACCTCTTTCCTAAGCTGCCTCCTATATAAGCACGTTCCTGTGCCCCAAGGATAGCCTAGCTCAGGGAAAAGTGCCTTGGAGCCTGGCTGACCATGGCCGAAATAAGTGGCCACAGCAATGTGGAGCAGGCTATGGTATCTTCCAATTTGTGCCTCCAGGAAACTGGTGGTATGCTAACTTACCTACCTCTTGAGCAATCACCTGAAAAAGACGATGTATAAATTAGGATGCAGATCTGATTTAGGTCAGCAGTGGGTTCAGTGGTAGAGAAAATAGCTATTCAACAGGCCCTAGTTTTATCAACCAAGTGAGCACACCTCCCTCACTGTTTCTCCATATAGGAGTACACTGAAAACATAGATATTCCATGATTGTGTAGGTGACCAGAGATAGGGACCAGTTTTCAAGAAGTGTTGATCTGGAGCAGATGAGATTTAGTCCTGAGTAGGGTAGCTGAAGACAATGTTTCATAAACTTCAGTCATCCTTTTGCTTTTCTGTGACTCACTTGTATATATTAAATATATCTCTAAGTAATATGTATTTTTAAAATCAACTTTGTTGCATCAATCATTTTATTTTTAAAATAAAACATTGCATTACAACCATAAATGGAGAATCAACATTCCTTGCCCAAAATAAAACGTATCTGTAAAGATAAATGCAAAACTATTGAAAAAAAATATTTGCCTGCATACCAGTAAAACTTGTTTCCCAAACCACCACCAGGGCATTATAGTTCCAGAAAGATTGGTAGTGCCTTCTCTTTGCTTTAGTCTTTTCCATATCCCCAATTGCCCTCCCCCAAGAGACTGGAGGAAGTTGATTTAAAAAAGACAAAGTAAGATGTCAGAGCAGCAGAGGGTGAAGTTGCTTTGCTCTCAAACCCTATCTAGTGCCAGTGGATTGGGATGGGGTCACCTCTACCTGGGCAGCCTTTCCTGTTAGAAGAGCCTGAGGGAGATGATGTTGAGCAAGGTGGGAGAACCACAACAAGTCCTGCAGAGTCAGAGAGAGATCATGAAAGGCACAGTTAGAGCACTTGGGTGAAAAGGAGAGGTCAGTGGTTTTCTGTAGAAAGCAGCTTCAGTCAAGTAACGCAGAGAGTGATATTGCTATCCAAAAACTGGGCAAGGAGAGAAAGGAGAAAGAGAGCTTTGGTTTGGATAGATCATCTGTACACCTGATGTGAGAGACATTTTCCCCTCCCTGAGAATATCCCACATTAACAACTAGTCTTGAGAGGGAGCTACCCCAGGGTTTAAATCATAGTTCAGTTACTTCACTAGTTGTACAAAACTATATAATATTTAATCTGTCTGAGCCTCAGCTTTCTCACCTGGTACATATAAATAGACCTTTGCAACAATGATTTGCATAGGAATTTGTCTTGCATTTTGTAATTTTATTTATTGTTGCAATTTGCAAATAGCCCTCTCAAGACAATGTGGACCACCAATACCTCTTATAGGTGGCAATTTATGTAGGCCTGACCATAGTTACCCACATCAGTACTCTTGTGCCTACCTGTACCTGCCCTGCTTCCCTCTGTACAAGCTTAGCAAGCACAAGCTTTGACTGAAGACCTTTATGTTGGGTCCTCCACACAGAGAATTATATGTTTTAAGCTTTCTGGAAAACAAATTGTCTTTTTATATTTTATGTTGCTGTTACAAAATATCACAGACTGGATAATTCAAAAAGAAAATAAATTTCTTTCTTACAGTTCTGAAAGCTGGGAAGTCCAAGATCCAAGTCTTCACTGTTCCTGCCATGCCATAGAAAGGCAGAGGGCATCCTACGCCAAGACAGCAGGAGCATGCAGGCATGGGTCTCTTCTTATAAACCCACTAATCCCATCCTTCCAACACTGGTACCTACCACTTCCCAAGGCAGTTTATTCTACTTTAAAATACCTTCTAGTGATTAGGAATTTTCCCTGATTTACAGCTTTCTGTAGTTTGATAAGTACTTTCTCATCACCCATTGTGCAAAGAATTTTACTTGTAAACAGAACTGGTATTGTGGGGTGATAGCAACTCTCCCCACCCATGTATGAAGAGGCTTTTTATCACTTGAGGCCTCCCCCCATACCCTACACAAACTTGGATCTGGAGAGTTCTTCATCCCAGCAACAGGAATAATGAGGCAGCCTGACTCCCTGATCATAGGAAACTGAGAAAAAGTGTGAGATTTTTATAGCAGGCTCCACACCAAGAAAAGACACTTAAGAAGGCATTCCTTGACCTGGCAAGACATCCAAAGGGTTTATCAGAATATATTTTTAAATTTCTTCAAAATTCATTGTTATTTAGTCCTTGAAAACATGTTGAAAGGAAAGTTTAAGGAGTTAGATATTATAGATATCATTTATAACTTTCAGTGCATATATACTGGCATGGATACATGTGCCTTCTTTGCTGTTGTTGACATCCTGTTTTACAGAACAGAAACTTGTAATGACTTGCCAAGGTCACACAGTGATTGGATGAACTGCAGAGGTGAACTTCTAAAGCCTGTGCTGAACCTACTTCCTCCTTAACAATGATTAGTAGCCTTATGATCAAGATATGTGCCTTCTATGGAAGTACAAGACACAGCTGTTGTTTTGTTGAACACGTGGTTTCCTGTTGACTAACAGTATAATTTTATCATTTTATGTTCTTAAATTACAGGCTTTATTAAGGTCATAATGCAGTGAGCTACACCAACTCTTCATTGCACTGAGTAATTCTATTGAGGAAGAAACTTTTTTGTTTATGCCCATCTTCCTTTGTAAAATTCATGGTTTATATATAGCCAAGCAAAGTGGATGAAAACAAAGACAGTATAAAGTGGCCTGGCAATAACTATACATTCTAATTTGTTGACTTTCAAGCCCCAAGATAGATGTAAATCACCTAGTGGTAGTATTAAAATTCATATCCTGGCTAGGCTCAGTGACACATGCCTGTAATCCCAGTTCTCTCTTTGGAAGGCTGAAGCAAGAGAATCACAAGCTCAAACCCAGCATGGGCATCTTAGCAACTCAACAAGACCCTGCCTCAAAATAAAAACTAAAAGCATTCAGGGCTGGGGATTTAGCTCAGTGGTTCTGCCGCTTGCCTCACAAGCGGAAGAACCTGAGTTTGATCCCTGGTACCAAAACAAACAAACAAACAAACAAACTTAAAAGCATGCAGAGGAGGAGGCCGCTGGAAAAGCAGGTTAATGCAAAGGTCCTAGGTTCAATCCCTGGTAATAAAAAAAAATATCAGATTCTAATTCAGTAAGTGTGAAAGTCTATGCTTCCCCAAAGCACCCTTGATATTGATTCACCATCAGTAGGACATAAGGGGTGACAAGAATGTAGCTAGCTCGGGGAAGCCACCCATCAATCCAGTTGTTTGATTTCATACAGAAGAAAACAAACCAACTTTACCTCTACTTATAACATTATTTTGTCAGTTGCATCATTTTTTGAGCATCTCTCCATCTCCATTGATATTAGATAAAAAAATATAGGAAAATCAACAAACTCAACAATTTTACAACAAGCATTTTTATCCAGTTTCTATTTAGCTTAGTATTATGCCTGGTGATGCCAAATTTTCACTTAGCAAAAATAAGTTTACCTTGACTACATAAATAAATTTTCCGTATCAAGAAAAAGAAAAGGCAAAAAACCCCACAAAACTTAGTTCATTTTGAAACACACTGAGCTTTTATTTCTGTGAACAGAAAGGAAATTGGCTAGAGGCCTGCTGTTTCCCTCAACCAATCAGAATAATGTGACCATAAATGTTCATGAATTCCCCCCTCGTGAATCTCTGCCTTGTAAAATTTTTATTGTGGGGAAATGTGTTTTACAGTTCTGTTCCACATAATCTGCCTTGTATGTCTTACTTTTTCCTCATCTCAAAAAAAGTTTAAGTTCGCTGAGATCTGGCATCTAACAAATCATTGCCTCTTATGTTAAAAGCTTTATAAGTATGATTGCATTTTAGTGCTCATAAAATTCCTGTGAGGTAAGTTTCATATGATGCCCACTATGTAGGCGAAATAACCAAAGTCCCAAGTAATTAATGATGTCTTGCACTAGACATCCAGAAAATTGTACAGCCGGGATTTGAACCAAAGCAATTGCTTCCTGCACTTAATAATGTGCTCCCTTTTTAAACCAACTCACACTAGTTAATTGAGCATTTGTAGTGTGTCAAACTCCTTTACATACATTATCTCATTTACTCTTCATACCTCCATCTATAAGGAAAGAATAACTTTTCCGATTCATATAAAGAGGTATAGCTTGATCAAATGTAACATTGCAAGGTACCAAGGTTTGTCTTGATAAGGCCTGTGGACTTTGGACAATAGCATGATATCCCCTGGCTTTTTCTTTCTTCTTTTTTCTTTCTTTCTTTCTTTTTTTTTTTTTTTTGGTGAATGAGATAGTTTGCCACATGCTGCTTTTGATAGAAAACCAATCTGAAACTTTTGTATACACCTAAGGGCAGTCCAAAACATACAGTGATTTAAATGGAGACTTTTTTTTTCTGGAAGGATCTACACCTTGTCTAGCCTTTTATTCATATTTTCCCACATCCAACTTTCCCACCTCCTCCTTTGTTCTCCTTCCTAGGACTCATGTCCCCATTCACATTGATCTCTTTGTGGCATGATTAGCAATATGAGCATTGGACTGAGCAAGAAGTGTCCCCCTGTTCTTCCCTAGCCTTGGCTCTCCTTCATGTCCTAGGATCGTGTCTCTCTATTTGGCCTTCCTTTCCTTGTTGATTAGTCTAGTTCTCACTCAAAATAGACTTTACTCTCTGCTTTCCATGTTGTGAATAGTGCTAAAGACCAGAAACCACAGTGATGTAGGATAAGGCAACAACCAGTTCCTCACAAACAACCATTCCTCTCTCAGCTCAGTAACTGTCACATGACAAATATCTATCAAGGGTTTAACAGCACTAGAAAAATGCTGTTTTGCACACATGGTCTCACTTTATCCTCACATTCCCTTAATATCTAATATAATCATCACTTATCAGATTAGAAGCTTGGGTTTTGTGAGGTTTTTACACATGACTTGGATATGCTAAGCTAGGGCTGGGATGCAGATCTGAAGCCTCCTTACCTCTGTGAGGATTGACCCTATGCCTCTCGGATGGACCTCTTGCCCTTTGCTTATGCTGACCTCCTTGAAGTTTGCCTTCCGATGCCCTGTCCCCACCCTGTCATCTAGTTTCCCCTCTGGAAGGACCCTCTTTCTCCACTTTGACAGTCCAAATTCCACTTTTCACAGAGGGCAAAATCAAAGACTTGTAGCCTTCCCTGGCTCACTTTATCCCCTTATGTGCTTTCCAAATTTAGAGTTTCCTCAACACCTTTGAGGAGACAGTGAGATTGGTTTTTGTATTTAGAGTCTGTGAAAATTCTGTCTCTCTTTTTAAAAGTATACCTCAGATAAGTCAAGACTACTCTGAATTAAAAATTCCCTTCTTACTTATCAGTGTATTTAACTATTGTCTTTGTGTAGGATGAAACACATTTCTCTTGAGAAGGCCAACTGCTCAGGTATATTTTCCCCTTTCTTTGAATGGAAGCTTTGAGCCTACGTCTGAATCCCAATGACCTTCTCTAATTGCACAGTGAGTTGTGAGTGCCTACTCTGTGCCCGGGCTGTGCAGGCCCAGGAGTGGGCAGGACCAGAATGGTGCCCATCTGCATGGCCCTTATGTGTTCGTGGAGGCGGTCCCTTCAAGTACTCATCGTAGTCAGCCCTGACCCCTTTTGCCTCCAGCAACCCTTTCCTGTGGGGGAGCCGACATCACTCTCATTCTCATCCTTCCCTGGCTGCTGCTTCCCTGCTGTTGGCTGGTGATGCTCAGAATCTTCTGCTGACTAAAGCATCCTCTGCAGACCTAAAGTATCATCTGCCACCTCTTTCCATGTGACTCTCCAATCTGTATCTCATGCTCTGGCACCTTAGTCTCACATTTCAAGCACACTTTATTTATTCCTGCTCACTTTTCACTCTGGGCCTCAAAGTCTTACTGTTTCTAAAACTGAACTCCATTTTAATCCAGAACAGAGAAGTGGGAAATTTAAAAAATGAACAAAGTAAAAACAAATAAATTTTTGAGAGGAAATAAGTCCACTTTAGTCTTTGGTACCATCTGTTTATTTTTTGAACTCACAGACTTTACCTTTTTTGTATCTGTCCATCTCCATGATTAGCTTGGAAGCACCTTGAAGGCCAGCACTCTATCTCTGCTCTTTCACACTTCCAGGGCCTATCTCCAGCCTCCACAGGCACTTTAAACATGTGCCAGGAGGTGTGTAAGGTGGACACAAACACTTGAAGTGACTTTCGCTATAGCTCTGTAGAGCTACCTGGCATTAGACTGTGGAGTCAGGACCAACTGGATCACTAGCAAATTACATGACCAAGCACTTTTTGCCTTTTCTGGTTGAATTGGGTTTGAATTTTATCCTGGTTTGTGACAGAAATATTAAAACATTACACTTTGCTATCCTTACCCCACCTCTCACGATCTATAGATATATTATGAAAAACAGCACAGTGTCATCATCAACAAAGACAGAGAGAGAGAAAGAGAGTGGTCTCAGTATGAGGGTCTCGTATCCTATTCCTCTTACTTTGTAGAGGAATACCTGTAAGTCTAATATTACCCCCATGAAGAGGCGTCTCGATTTTAAGAATTCCTGACAGTACTTGGAAAACCCTTATCCCTTCTGAATGCTGGCACCTTCTGTTTGTGAACATCTTTTTGAAGTCAGCAAAAATCTGGTCTGTGATCAATCACAAGCTTCACTTCCTAAGAGCCAGGGCTGCAAAGCACTCCAAAGAGCCTGCAAACTTGCTGATCCCATTTTTCCTCCTTTCTCTTAGTTCTCACCTCCCTCCTTTGCTCTTTACTTCTACACATTCATAGACATCAGTGAAATCTGTTAGAACCAAATGAGTTATCTATCATTTGCATTGTGTCTTCTCTCCCCGACACTATTTTTCAGTATTCCTGGCAGTGGACATTGTTTCTAAATATAAAAGAAAACGGCATTGATTTTTTTCTTCATCCATGCCCCATTTTTATTCTTTCTGTCTACTTTTGGTCACCCTTTTTCCTACAGTAATAGAAGTACCAGAAGGACAACTTGCTTGTATGTATGTAGATCAGAACAGAGAAAATATTGTGTGTACTCATCAGTTCAGGGAGAGATTACCAAGTGCCAGGATCCTCTTAGGACAAAACTTCCTATCCAAAGGAGTCACATTTCCCCATACTTCCGTGTTCAAAGACTCACTTGTATTAAGAATCATTTTTAAAATTTTATCTTATGGAAGATGGTAGGATTTGGGGTCTATATGGTGGCATGGCCAAGTTAAAATTGATTTTGCATTTTAAATAGGACAAGGAAAAAGAGGAACTTTCTAGGATACTCTGAAAACCATCTACAGAGCCACCATTTTTATATTCAGTCCTATACTTAAATATTTCCCAGAGCTGCATCTTCCCAAATAGAGAGCAAAGACAGACTGGAACAATTTCATATTGTGTCTGTCTGGGTTCAGAAATGAAGGCCAAGATCAACTCACTTCTGTGCTTCAATTCCAACATTATTTATGGAGTTGTTGGCATTGTGCTATCTTTATAGTAACAAGAGAAAAGTAATTTTTGGATATAGAGCTGAAGAGCATATGGGGCCTGTCCCTCAGAACACCAGGCAGCTAGGTAGGTTCAATCTATAGGCTCACCCCATGGGCTCTGAAATCAAATCTTACTGTGACCATATAAAGTTTGAGGCTGTGGACCAGATACAGATCCTCCTCAACTTACCATGGGGTTGCATCCTGGTAAGTTGAAGATATCCAGTTGAAAATGCATTTAGTATACCTAAATATACCAGTATACCATCTTAGTCTACCATGAGAATGTTCAGAATACTTACATTAGCCTACAATTGGGCAGAATCACCTAATACAATGCCTATTTCATAGGTGTTGAGTATATCGTGTAATTTGTTGAATACAGTATGGAAAGTGAAAAAAAGAATGATTATGTAGTACACTTGGACACAATCAAGTTGAAAATTTTTATATCAAGCCATCATAAGTTAAGAACTTTTGGAGACTTAGTTTTTCTGATTTTAGTTTCCTGTTCTATAAATAAATGATATCAGAATAAACTATACTCTTTTAACCTTGATAAGAGGGTTAAGGAAAGCAATTCACCAACAAGAGGCTGAACAGTGCTGGACACATAGTAAGCTCTTGGTGAGTTATTAGTTCCTATTAATAATACAGAAGAGGTATTGTTTGTTTGTTTGTTTATTATTTTGTGGTGCTAGGGATGAATCCAGGGCTTCATGTATGCTAGGCAAACACTCTACCACTGAGTTATGCCTCCACCCCCCTTTTCTCTCTCATCCCTTTCTGACAGGTCAGAGCAGGTGTGATAGAAGCTTGTGCAGATTTGCAGGTTCCAACAAAAGTATCAATAGTAGTTTTCTCAGGTTTATCTGTTTATGTGAAAGGAAAAGTCAAGACCTTGTCAGTTTTTTAACAATTCAGTCCACAAAAGTATTAACTCTTTAGTTGCCAAAGCGTCAGAGAATAAGTTTCTCCCATGGGATCCCTAGGAGTATATTTTTCTGATCTTCCAAAGCATTATGGGGGACACAGGCCAACATTCCTTAACAAAAGTTAACCACCTCAAACATGAATCAACTTCCTTACAAATATATTGGTTTTAGTCCCTAAGAAGGTCTAATGATGTTAAGTGAAAAATCATTCAATTTTCAAAACTCAACTGTACCGAAAAATTGGATATTTGCATTTTTTTCATTTAATTAAAACATTTTCAAGAAATTACATTCAATATTTGATTTCTACCATAACTGCCTAATTGGGAGTAAAATTATATTAATTTAAAATGCAATTGGTCTGAATATTTAACATGTATTTTTAAAAATATAATATTCACTAGATTACTGATCATTATGTTAGAATGCATTACAGATATGTTAGCCATTTTCAAATTACTGAAGAAGTGGATTTTTACTAAAGATTACAGAATTTCAGAGTAAAAAATAATGAAGTTTAAAACTAAATACTGCTTCCCTTTTTGGTCATTAATGATAACAAATAATATTATTATGTATTATGTGCTGAGACTAACCCAGGGCCTCACACACACTATTAATAATTGTAATACAGTACTATTAATTCTAGGTATTGTCTATATATATTATGTTATTATTATAATTAATTAAAGATAATAATCTGTGATAGAATCCTCATTGAGAACTAACATGAGTCAGTGGGGCCATTTGGCCCTGGCCTCAAGTCTGAGAAGGAACTCAGAGTTTGGTAAGGATTTTTGAATCTAACAAAAACGAACCAGATGAGGCCTATATCACCAATATTGATTCTAGATTAAATGCATTGACTTATAGTTGTATAGTACCATGATGTAGCAGCACAGCATTAGTTTTGTGCACTAATACTACACCAAACATTCTTCAAATTTAAGGGGGGAAGACAGATGCAAAGGAGTAATTTGCAGAAGGCTTAGTGCCCAATCGTCATCTTCCTTTTATTCCAGAATGTTTATTAACAGCCCATTATGTGCCAGACATTATTCTGTTTATGTGCCCTCATGGAATTTGCAATTCAGGACGAATCCATCAGGGTCCCTGTCTTGGAGAGCCAAAAACCCAGAAATGTCTTTTTCAGCAGGTCCCTTTCCCATCTCTCTCTGCATGTCCTTCTTATACTGTACTCTCTCTCACCATCCACCCGAGATTCTCAACCTATCAGGGCACAGGGAGAGCAGGAATGATGGGAAAATTTGGTTTCGTTTAATCTGCAGCAAGTAAAACACAAACACTTTTAGCACTTTCAGTTTCCTAAAAATCAACAACACTGCCATTTTCTCCATGAGGCTAACACCTTACTGAAGGGCAGAGACTGACTCCCAAGGATTCTCTCCTGCTTCTCATCTATCATCTTGCTTTTCATTAACTTAGCAATCTTTTCTCTGCAAACCTTAAAGTACCCAAGTGTTCAAAGATTTAGAAAATGTAGAGGCCGTATTATTATTTCCTCTTAAGAGTTATGCTTTTTTAAAAAATCAATAGCTTAACTAATGACATACTAGAAATAGTACTGAACAACATATATAATTATCTCATTTAATTCTCAAAATAACTATATTATCGTCTCCCACTTGAAAGATGTGATTTTTTGAAAAGTGAACTGCTTAGAGTCACAAAGCTAGCAAGTGGCTGGTCTGGTATTTGAGCCCAGCTCAGCTAACTCCTGACAACAAGCTCAAGGCCACTGACAACTTAAACCCTCTGTAGTTTGTCACAGAAGGCTGCCTCTCTCCTGACAATCACCAAGAATATTATTTTAAAAAGAGACTACATTCCACATATATTCTGACCCCACTGCATTACATTAGACAGGTTCCAAAACATGGTTTCTAATAAGAAGGGTAGAGTGTTATTTCACCGGTCATAAATAAACTGCGCGGAGACCATTGGTCAGGTGGATTTCACAAAAATATTTTATTATCTAATAACCATTAACTTATCTACCTGGCTACCCGAGAGGAATTTGCCTTAAAAGTTTCACACTGTATCAACTGAGCCATCCAGGAACTCCAAGAATCTATTTTTAAAACCACCAGCAGCACCGGAATAGCCATGTAGCTCAGTGGTACAGCACTTACCTAGCGTACATGAGACCCTGGGTTTTATCTTCAATACTGTAAATAAATAAATATCCACCAGTTTTTACTAAGTTATATGGCATGACAATTGCATTATCCAAATTTTTAAATTAAATGGTTAAGGCTTTAGACTCAGTCTCACTTTTGACATATAAAACATTTGACTTAAGCATCTAACTCTCAAACATCAAGAAAATTTTTCTGTTTGACATTTGTTTCCTAAATTGAAGTCTTGAGAGGGTTAGTTCAGATCATACACTGATGCTAAAGAAGGAATGGCCCATGTCAACAAGGTTTTGGGAACATGGGGAGTAGGGGATGGGAACATGGGGAGTAGGGGATGGCAACAGCATTACATCCCAACAGGGCCTAGGTGTTAGGGCCCACCACCTCACATCCATGATGAATGACGAATTGATAAACAGGATGAAGCAATAGTTTTTACTTTAGAAAGGGGAAGAAAGAGACAATTTCTTCATTGTGAACTCCATGGGAGGTTTTCATAATTGTCTCCCTGGCAACTTCTGGAACTGCTTACACATTTTCCCTATCAGGCCATTCCACTTTTGCAGCTCTTAAAGCTGTTGAGAGTCATGATCACCTAGAGATCCCTGAGGGTGGTGATCCACTGGGTACAGGGCAGGGATCTGCAGGATCAATCCATGGACTCCATCTCCAAAGCAGTGCCAGGAATTAAACCCAAAAAGAAATTTGTGACTCCATAAGCCACACAGAGGAAGGGAAGGGGCCACTGGGAGGGAGTATCTAGACAAAATGGAAATAGAAAAATGAAACCTGAAAGTTAAAAATGTTTGTGGAAAGGTGAAAGGCTTACAAGGTTAGATTTTAAAACAAGACTTCTTACAGTTTCAATTTTGATTTTTACTGCAATGGTTCAACAATTCAGTGACACATGTAATCACGTAATCTTTATATCTGCAATCTAAAATACCTAGAATGCTACAAAATTGTCTTTAGGACACTTGGTTAAATACATATTAGGAAAACAGATGAAGATTTAATGATAAATGTGATGGTCACTTTGATAGCACATATGAAAAATGAGAAACAATGCAGAAAGTATTAAAGCAAAGGTTTACCATTTATGATGCCCAATAATGTACATTATACCACAATGAGAGTGTAAATGGACTTACATTCCATGAAGTGGTACAATATTAACTCTAAGTACACTGTTAATATTTTAAGTTGCATATTGTAACCCCTAGGGAAACTCCTTAAAAATAAGACAAAAAGATAGAGCTAATAAATTAATAAATAAATTAAAATGAAATTTAGAAAGTAAATAATACAAAAGGAGGCAAGAGAGGAAAAAGATAAGAACAACGCTAATAGCAACAAAGAAAAAATAAAGACAACAAATAGAAATAGGTCAGAAAAGTTCAGAAATAAACAACAAATAGAAATAGGTCTAAATCTAACTATATCAAATATTACATTAAATGTTAATTAACTAAAAATAAAAGATCAATTGCTTTCCTAAACCTCCTGTTCCCAGAACTCCTTTTGTGATATGAGTCACTATTACAAATAATAGTAGCTATCTTTTTATTTTCTTCTTGCCTAAAGACCAGGAAATAGCTAAATTCAAACCCTGGTGCTCTTAAGTGAATGCAATTGTGTTTCATTTAATGTAAAATGGCTAATTAATCAGTAGTGTCACTAGGTAGCAGCCTCTTAGTTCCAGCTTGCATGAACTACTGGAAAAAAGCTGAAACTAAAGGCTCAGTATGCCAGTTCACCATCAAAGGACCATCATCTGAACACCAATTCTTGGCTGCTTTCTAGAGGAAAACTATGCAAACAAGCCCAACAAGAGGGATATTGCACAAATTGCTGAAGCCATTACATGCTGTGACTCTAATGTGTATTATAGTTCTACTTTTGCAAATGCCCTGTTAGTTTAAAACTCTTTAAGTGGTTGGCATTGTTAGTTGTGATTTGTAGCAAAACAGTTTTTTTAAAACTCAAACTCAAATCATGTAGAAAGAAGAGTCAGTCAAATGATAAGATTTGGACTTAAACTTTGAACAGATGGTGTTTGAGAAAATATGTTTGCCACCCACTCTTAGTTTATTTCATGAACCCCAACACTCTGATCCTAACTGGAATTCAAATGGGCCACGTTGACAAAGATTGATCCAGCATCAGAGGCTCCTTCCCATTGACAGTCTTACAGAACATCCTGCATGGGATTTGTTCGTTTTATATTTAGCTGTACTTATTTCATCAAGTTAACCCTCTGAGGGTGGAAAATCAATATATTATCTAGCATTGCACATGTTCACAGATGAGCTACCCATTTAAGTTAGTTGAACTTTTGAACTTCAGGAAAAGTAGGGCTAAGAAAAATATCCACCTTCTCTAGGTTAGAGAAAACTAAAACTCGGCAAAACTCCTGCCTAAAATCATACTAGGCTCAACAGCACTTGAGAATTAGACTCTATTATTCAGGAAGACATCTCTCATATGTACCTTTTATGGATGAGGGGAAAAGAAGACCAAGTTTATCTTTGAGTGGTGGAATCCCAGTGTCAGACATGAACTAAACATATCTTTGGTGGTCAGACTTTGGATGTGTAAATATCAGATAGAGATTTCTAGAACTATGTAGACTGTCCCAGTGCAATAGAGTAAAACCTTGTCTCAAGGAAAGTGAGGAATAAAGTAAAATAACCAGATTGAGCTGAGAGAGTGGCATGGTTCAAAGCAGTCATCTTTCCTTAAGAAATTAATCATCCCAGACATCTGAAAAATTTGAGTAGGTGTAAACCAGCCAAAAAAGGTCATGATGCTGTGAACATAAAACTGCTTTTAAAAATAAAATTTTAAATAATCTTGACAAATGGAGACTAAAACTGTGAAAATTGCTATGCCGTGCTTTTCCTTAGAATTGCAGAGTCTTTCAAATAGAGATAGCAAGGCAGTGCAGCTGCTCAGCCTTACCTGCACGGGTTTAGGCCCAGCTGATGCCCCAAGACATCACAATAAAGGAAAATACTTGTTTCTTCCAAAGAAATTTTTAGGCGGAATATTGACATGAAAGACTTTTTTAATTTTTCTGTACTGACTGGGAATTGAATGGTGACCTTCTCACTAAGCTATAGCCCCAATCCCTTTACTATTTCTTGTTTTTGAGGCAGAGTTTCATTAAGTTGCTAAATTGTCCAGAAGAAGTTCAAATTTGCAACCCTCCTGCCTCAGCTTCCCAGACTTCTGGGATTACAGGTGTATTTCACCATGTCTAGCTACCAAAATCCTTTTTTTGAGAAATAAGAGAAGTAGCAAAATTAGCAGGAATTAAAAAATAATCTATGTTAATTTAGAGAAACAACAATAGTTTCCAAATTATTTCACCCTTACAATTTAGGATTATATTTTTTGGTTCAACAATCAAGATTCTATGTTAAAAAGTACCTCCCCTGATTACTACTCAGTATGGAAGAAAAAAATTATGAAGTTGTAATAGAATACAGATAAAGCTAAACCCTTAACACCTAACGTTTTCTGAATTCTTCTCTTCAGAAAGATCTATTCAGTTCACATTCTCCATATCTGTGTAGTCTTAAGGGGGAAAAACATCAAGTAATGAAATCTGTTACCTAAAATATGAAACACAACCACAGTTTGGGCAGATGGAAACTTTTCTAATTCTGGGAAATCGTTCTACATATACTTTGCCAGCAGGCTTTAAAAGGGGTGAGTGAGGTAGAAAGAACCTGTAAGATCTCTTCAACATGTACACATTATGTTACTAGAAAAGAAGACAGAAATGCCTAGATCAACAGTGGCCTAGAACATTTTTAGCAGAGCCTCATTCCAGGGCAGCCAGTGAGAATTCAGCAGGAAAAGCCTGTGATTCAGAAGCTGCCTTCCCTTATAAAGTCAAAGCTCTGCAGAGTGGTATTTTGACTACTTTGGGAGGAGGGATTGCTTCATCCAGTTCTCTGAGGAAGCCAAATTTTTTGTTCCTCTACCGAAAAAGCACTCCACCAACAAGTATGTGTTCAAACTGCAGACCATGCCTGAATTCTTTCAGGTCAGTGGAGTATCCATATTATTGTGTTACCCACATTCACAGCAGGGTTTTGGACAAAGTTCGTGTTGTCATGGATTCAGAAAAACAAACAAGTTTTCAATTGTTCCATTGTGTGTTTTAAACCCAAGGTGGCTGAAAACTGTACACATAGATTTGTTGAGGTCCTCTTCCTGAAAAAAGCCAGCGTTTTTATATACCCTTCCAGCAAAAAGGAGAACATTCATTAAATGCATACATAGGACCACTCAAAAACATAAGTAAATACTCTCATTAGTCAAATATTCTGGGTGAAGGAGGATGGCTATGTCTAAGTTCAATTTTTCAGGACTTAAATGCAAATTAAACATATAAAATCCAAGTTATTTACAATACAAATAACTATAAACACAAAAACTACTAGGTTGAATGGTTTATTCTGAAGAAATGGTAAGACCATGTCACACCTGAAGGTCACAAAAATCCCAATTATTATTATCTGCTACAGCAGAAGCACCATTTTAATCTAGAGACTATATTTTGAACTCTGGAAAAGCTATAACCTTGCAGTTTGATGATCACACTGACAAACTATTGAACTAATATTCATGTAAAAATTCATATTTGCATTTATTCTAAGCAGTTCCCCTGGGGGGAAGGGGGACTCCTTGTCAGCCATATTCCTGTTTTGAACTGAGTGAGAACCGAAATGGCTTCAAGGCGTGTAAGCCATCATTGTTTCTGGACTACCTGAACAAAGTCACAAAGATTCAGCCTGGCTTCCTCTCTGGACTTTATAAGACATGGCTTACAGTAAGAAAATCATGAAACAAAATATTTACACAGTGTGTTCATCTGCCTTTGAAAGTTTAAAAACACAGAGCTCTTGTGCCTACCTTTGTGAGTGTTTGAAGCTTACCAAGTTGTGCAGCAGTTAGGGGTTTGGGTGTAGATGATGTAGACTGACACAAAATGTGTGTAAGAGGGAACAATGCCAAGGAACATAAAATTGAAAGACACCAGAATCCAGCATTCATCTGTACTCTGATCAGTCTGTCCACAGATAAGAAACCAAGGAGTGAAGTACTGAACAATTTGTTTGGGGACTCAAAATCAGTTGTTGACAAAAATTGGTATTTGAATCCAACCTAATTCCAAAGTCCATATACTCTTGTCCCTACTTTATAATGTCTTTCAGCATAGATAATAGGAATCTTGTTCTGTTCCAACTATCTCAAATTCCATTCAGGTTTTAAAGCAAGGGGAGCTCTGTAGTATGAAATTACCCTATAGGGTCTCAAATTGGTAGGAAAAGGAAATGAATGCCTCAAATTCCAAGTTGCAGCTTTTAAAATTCCTCAAGCATCCAAAGATATCTCACAGGGCCCTTCCTGTTCACTTTCTTTGCTAGGGAATAAAGTATGTCTGATGCTAAAATGAGTGTTGTATAAGCTGTGCTGGCACAAAATCTGCCCTCTTCATGCTGGTCAGATGACTTGCTTTTATGAGATTGCCTCACACAAACCCTGGGATCCTCTAATGGGATCTTAAGTGTCCAGTGCTTCCCACAGCTGGACAAGAAGCATCAATGCACCATGTAATACCTGCTAAGAGGCAAATTTAGGTGACAACCAATAATACGTTCAATCAATTGGTATTTTATAGTTTTTAAGACAGTTGAGTAAAGCTGAGGATGTGGTTCAGTGGCAGAGCACTTGCCTATCAAGTGCAAAGCTCTGGCTTCAATCTTCAGCACGTCAAGAGCAAAAACAAAAAATAATTTACAGATTACGCACTTGACCTACCCAAGAACGCTGCAATGTTCTGGATAACAGGTACCATTGTCATTTTGCAGATGATGAAATTGAGGTATGGGTGATTTGCCCAAGTTACAAACATGGCCACTGATAAGGTTCTAGGCTGAATCCTGAAGCAGAATTTTAGTCAATATATCTGAGTCATGATTTCCATTTGTGAAACTATCCACCTCATTGACCTGTTACCTAACAGATGCCACAGATAAACAAGAGTTTATAGTTTCTCTTCAGGATTTAAATTCAATATTTTAATCACAGATTGTCAGAGGGAAACAGAACATTAAATATTTAGACCAGAGGCCTGAAGAGTAGTGAACTATTAAAAGCCACATAGACAGTGAGTAGCAAAACACAGAAGAAAGCAGCCCTTCCCTGTCTGTACATGTACTATCTGCTCCACTCTCTAAGGGTATATGTTGGCATCCTGTATCTAAGGACAGACACCATAGTAATGAGGAGGAGCCACCTCTGCACTTCTAAGGTCTCTATATCATGTTCTCTCAGGGCTTCTAGGAAGTTCCAGGTTAAATGCAGATCTGTATCCCCCATCATCGAGCCTGCGAAGATGAACCTCAGGAATGTGCATCTTAACAAACTGCCAGCTGACTCCAGTGATGAGAGTTCAGCAAGTTTAGGCCATGCTTTAGAAAACTCTGCTTGAGCTCACTATTTTCAAGGAAGAGAGAGGAAAAAACACTGACTACCTACATTTAAAGAATAATTCACTTTTTGTAAGGCTGTCCCTAAGACCTGCCATAATAATTGAGTAACAGCAAATCAACCCAAGGCAGTAGGAGATCATAAAACTGAGACCCTTCTAATGAGTTTGTTCTTCCTTCAGCTGGGGGCTCCTCTGCTCAGCAAACCACTGGGGAAACCTGTGCTTTACAGAAATGCTGAGGGAGCCTCACAATGACCCTTCAATCTTTTGCTAATGACCTGACCTCCCAGACTGTAGCGCTGCCTTCTTGCCAGGAGCCTATGTTCTGTGCGGTGGCCTTTTGCTGGTGGTGTATATTGATGTGCCCATGTGCTTGACCTTCTGAAGCAAGGACACTAGGCAGACACACTCTGCATAAGGAAAACAGGGCATAGCTGTCATGTTGCAATAATCCTGAAATGTGCTAAAGAAAGGGCAGAGCCAGAGTACTCCCTTATCTTATGCATCTTATCTGTTCTTTTCTTAAAATACATTAGGAAAACTTTCTGAAAATAACATCATCTGAGATGGTTACTGCAGCACTTCTAAGGTTTGGGGAAAATAGGAAGCTGGTTAACTGTGTTCCTAAATTCCCACCA
Source organism: Heterocephalus glaber (assembly GCF_053883595.1). NCBI lineage: Eukaryota > Metazoa > Chordata > Mammalia > Rodentia > Bathyergidae > Heterocephalus > Heterocephalus glaber. Next base: position 38,294,480 of record NW_028258320.1, on the reverse strand, counting down.
TATGTGGACTGGCAGAGGGCCCCATGGGAATAATCACTACACTGGCCAACTCCAAATGTTTGCAACCTGGTGAGGAGTATAGGTGAATATGAGAAAATATATGATATTACAAAAGGTAATTGTGCTGAGGGAGTCACTAGAATGATTAGAATGCACTGTACCTGGAAAAATTTTAAGAAAGTTTTCTATAAGAGAATGTTGAGCAGGCTTTTGAAATAAGCAAATAATAAGAAAACTATCCTAGGCCTTGGAAATAAAATGCATGAGGGCTTAGAGGCTGGACTATATATATTTGTGTGCTATGGAGAAAGGGAAAACTTAGAGCTCTAAAAGCGTGAAACCTACAGTGAGCATTGCAAAGAGACAGCAAATGAGAGGGCAGGAGGAAGACTCCTTTGAATGATCACACCCTCCTAATAGATTAATTGTTGTAGCTGCACAGAGGGAAAGAGGCCAGGTGGTACAGAATATGCAGCACTGTGTGCTGAATGGTAGCAGAATACACCACCCCAAAAAATGCTACTTTGACACAAGGATCATTTTGAGCAGAAAGCATCTGAGAAGATGCAGATACAGAAAAACCTCTCTGTCTCCCCTCTATTTACTTAAAAGCAGAACATAAATTTACAAAGCTGTACCTCCTCCCTTAGGTACCAGAAAAGACAAAGTTGATGACTGGAAATTATTTTTATTTTCTTTTAATTAATTTGTGTGTGTGTGGTACTGGAGATCGAACTCAGGACCCTTGCGCTTTTGAGGCAGGTGCAGCATCACTGAGTTAAATCCCCAGGCCTGGAAATGACCTTTAGACCTGAAGATGGGCACAGAAAAATCTACAAAGTAAATTTTACTACTAGCCATTATCTACCATTAATTTCCATATATTTTGACTTTTCCATAATTTGCCACCCCTGGGACCTCAAGGTCCTTTTCCTTTGTCATGTCACTTCTCCAAAACTTTCTTATTCTTTTTAAAAACTGCTATAGAAACCAGAGTTCTTTGTCACCTCTTTGATAATTTCTCATTCCCCAGAGTATCTCCCTTATATACATGAAATATATATGTTAATCAATTTTCATGTTTTTCTCCTGTTAATCAGTGTTTTGTTGCAGGGGTCCTAGATAAGAACTTAGGAGGGTAGAGGGAAAATTATTATTTCCTGCTGTACAGTGCAGAAATACATGGACATATAGTCTGCACTTAAATAGGGTCCATTAGGATAAACAAAAATTGAAAATAACATAGTGGAGTAAGAAAGACCCCTTAGGTCTATGCTACAAAATAAGTAGAAACAAACTATAACATTGTACTAAAGTATGGAGATGAATAAAAGAACTTTTAAGAAAATTTGTAAGAATGTGTAGCTAAACATGTATTGTACATTTTGTTGTTCTACCGGTCACATACAAATATCAACCTAATTATTATAAAGCTCGCCTCTTTTTTGAACAAAAAGTAGTAATTCCAAGTTTACCCCTTGACCTTCTTTTCTAGCCATCAATAAGAATGACATTTTGCTGCACAAAAACAAAACAAAACAATAAAAACAAATTTGCCCCCAAAGAACAGAGACATGCCAATACTGCAGTGATCCAAAGAAATTTTGCTGTTGTTTTGGCCTATAGTTCCAGAAGATCTGAACAATGCATTTTTTAAAAATAGTTTAAATTTCCAGAGTGACTTCTAGGAGAAGGGAAAGATTACTTGGCTATATAAAACCAAGGAAGTTTTTAAAAATTCTCATTTGATTTAAGTCATAACCCTCCTAATAAGCCAAATTTTCTATTTAATCCCTTACTCATAAAGGATAAAAGACTATTTCATCCACTTATTATCTGTAGAATAAATTCTATCCTTGGGGACATGCTAGGTATTAAACAAATATAGGGTCTGTGCCCCTGTGAATCTTTGGAAATAAACCCAGACTACCTAGGACATTGTCAAGCATTTGCTCCATATCCTGTGTTCCTCAAAAGCTTTGCAGAGATTTGGCATCCTGAAAATTTTCCCAGATTTCCATGTGAAATTTGTTCTATAGCATAGTAATCATCAAGTGTTTGAATGATTATATTTTCTTACTTTTGACAGGCGCACCTGTGACATTTTTATGTTCACACTCTGGATATAGAGTGGTACTTTGGTTCTTCCATGATTCTTGTTACAAACTAAGTTGGACAAGAACTGAATCAAATTCAGTGGTTAGGTTCAATGTTGACCTTATGGGGAACTTTGATTCCATTCTTGTCCAGTTCGATTTGCAACCAGAATTGTGGAATTGAGTTCATGGACAGAAGTACCACTGTAACACCATCTGTGGTGCAATCATCAAAAACAACGATTTGAGAGCTTTTGTTACAACTTCCTTCCCATGTGAAAGTTGCAGAACCACATCTGAATAGCTGACAATAACCAGGTAGGAGGATGCATATCTATAACACCCTTAGCTAAGATTGTCCCAATTTCTCTTTTTTTACTCTAACCCTTGAAAGCATTTCATACTTCTGCCACCCAATTAATTATCTATTGAATACAGGACAGAGTGTCAGGAAGCACTCAAATTGTAATTGGACTGGCTGTCATTGCTTGGAGATCAGAGTTTACAAACGGTAAACCCACAGAAAGGAATCCTTTAGCCAGTTACCATTTTTTTTAAAAAAAGTTAATAATTGGTATCACTTTTAAACAAGGGGATATTACACAAAAGTTGTAATTTTTACTTTCTCTTAAAAAGTAGAAGCTCTAGTAACCCCAACTACTACAGCAGCAGTAGATGGAACTGAGAGGTGACTATTACCCATTCTGAAGTACCGTTGATCTTTCAATCATTCTTGCCCCTATAGGCAGTTGAATTTGCAAAAAATGTTCTAGATTTTGGAACATGAAATACTGACAAATGGCAAAAATGTCATTATAGGTTGTAACACCCAAAGAAATTAAGTAGAAAGGCAATCAATGCAATAGTAATAATCCTGTCATTCATATTTTTTGGAGCACCACTAACAAATCTTAGTTTCAGGATTTGTAATTTTCATTAAATAGTAGTGCCTAGTACTTTCTCACTGAGATTTAGTGAACACTAAGGACAAAGACAAAGGGAAGCTTGCATAGAAGGTTAGAAAAAAACTTAGGAGCAAATTAACCCCAAACGTCATTGTAGAGAAAATTATTGAGACCCAGAGACATAAAGATGTTGTCCAGGGTTACAATAGCTTCTTGGTGGCAACATCAAGACTATGGATCTCCAAAGAAGTGATCTTTCTCTTACTCTGAGGCTCCTCTCCTCTTGCCTGTGCTGAGTTTTCCTCTGATACGTGTAAATTGGCCAGATTGAGAAAAGTGTCACACTCCTATAACTGAGTACTACATATTCGTCACAACTGGTATCAGTGAAGGCACAGAGATGAACGGTAACATCTAGACACTTAGTATGTTGTCACATTACTGTGTCGAAGGTTGGAGAGGCAGAGTTAAAAGGTACTGAAAGATCTTTTCCAATTGCTCATATAGTGCAGGAATTCTTTCTATAGTACCCCTGAAACCATCTTGCTTCCACTTAACTAATCCACTGGACATGGCCCTCACTACCTTATCAGACAATCTGTCCTCCATGGTATTAGTTTGTTAGAGAGTTCAGCCTGTTCTTCCAGATGAAGGTGAATGGAATCTGTTTCATGGCAGACATAACCCATAGGTGCCTGTTACACCTTCCCAAGGAATGTAAAAGATGTTTGCACTTCTTCACACCACAGTACATTAAGGCAGGCCTCATGCTGCCTCACCGGCCTCACTTCCTTTATATGTATTTTTTAAAAAATAGGAAACACTTCAGAATTTGTACGTCATCATTGCCTGGGGATCATGCTAATCTTCTCTGCATCATTTGCACTTGGTAGATGTGCTGCCAAAGTGAGCACCTGACCAACCATTCTGAGTTACTCAGAGTGCTCCTGTGTGTAGCCAGGCTTCTAGTCCTCTCATAATCCCCAGCACATGTTAATGGGTATTTCCTTGATTACTAAATTAACACTGCACTGGTCATGTGGTCATGCCCTGAGAAACCAATAGCTTTAACTAGAGCTTTGCCAAGGCCAAGCAGTGATCCAGAGAACAGACTTTCTGTGTCTTATAAGCAGCAAAAATAAAATACTTTCCAATTGGGAAGAAAGCTTTATTATTAGTTCAAAGTATCAATAGTGACAAATGAGTTTCTGAATTACTTTTTTATATCATAAACTCTTAGCAGTTTATTTTCCAAAACCCTGGATGATTTCATCTTCAGCTTGCCTCTCCTCACTTTCCTAAGAGTGGTTCCCTTTTCCATCTTTTCAAGCAGGAGCATACTTGTTTCCTTCCTATTTTATGTGCAGTACATCCTTCACATATCTTTGGGAATGTCCTGTTCCTCAAAGAATGTAGCTGGCCTTCTCCATTGCTTTAACCTCAGTTCCAAAGTTACACAGAACTGAATTTGAATCTTAAAGTAATCTAAAGTAATGGTAAGTTGATTTAAATCCTTTCAGTCTCAGGTGCCTAATTAAGAATAGATCTATTATTAATAGTAGAGTTGATGGCAAAATGCTAAATGAGTGCCTGCTATACTAACTGCTTGGTAAATATTTGTCGCTGTTATTAATTATAGTATTGTACCTCTGATGTGCCATGTACTACTCATGGACACTGGTGGTGTGCTGCACATAGCCATATATGTTCCAGAATTCTTCCCCCCCACAACACATCCATTTCTCTAGCTGATACAGCTGATGCCTTTTCTTCTTTAATTTTTCCTCCACAGCGTCTGAGACTTAGTTCAAACCACTATCTATCTGCTTCTTGCTATGGCTTTTTTCCCTCCATTATGCTGTGGCCCAACTCCCAAGCACTCATGGTGGTAATATCAACAATTCTATATTTATTCTCTGTTTTGTGTCCAGAGGATCTGTGATTTGGTCTCTAGACTAAATAATTGACTCTCAGCTAGTTTCCACAGAAGTCCAGCAAACTCATCCATTCTCCATCTCATCCACACTCAGAGAAACAGAGTTAAGCTAGAAAGAGCCCCAGGACATCATGTGGTTTTGTCTCCTGCAGCTGTTCGCTTGAGTGTGTCAGTTAGGGTGCAGTGTCAACTTGATTGGCTTTCGGATCCACCCAAGAGAACACACTTTCAGTGCATCAGAGTGGTCACAGAGGCGTGGCCTTGGGCCGAATATCTGGTCCCTTGCTCCTTCATACTGTTCCCTTGCTCTGCTTCCTGGCCACCATGAACTAAGCTCTGCCTCACCTTTCCATGCTATGATGTCGCTGCCTTGGAGCCAACCACCTATTCACCCAGTCCCTTAAAACTATGAGTCAAATTAGATCTCTCCTCCTTTAAGTTCTGGGTGTCAGGTATTGTGTCTTAGCACTAAGGAAACTGAGTAATACAGTGAGTGATTCTCAAATTTTGGTATAAATAAGAATCACTGAGGATCCTAGGAAAAATAAACCCCATTTTAGATATCCTATCAGTTTATGTAGATACTTTGCCCTTAAGGAGGGAAAGTGTAAATCCCAATTATTTAAGTATGGCTGTGTGTCATAATAATTTCCATCCACAGAGCACAGTATGGAAGGGACTGAGGGAGGAGGAACTTTTTAGTGGAGAAATCTGACAAACATCAGACAGGTAAGATTAGCATTACGAGCGCTAAGGCATCTTGATAACCTGTACCCTTGATACAAACTGATGAGAAGGATACTGTATTTTACCTGTGGGCTCTTGCCCCAAAATGCAATCTCCCTCTAGTCATTGGAAAAATGTCAGACAAGTCTAAATTGAGGAACATTTTATAATATACCTAACCAGTATTCCTCAAAATGGTCAAGGTAATTAAAAATAAGGGAAGTCTAAGAAACGTGCAATCATGAAGAACCTAAGGAAACAAGAGTAAGTACAATGTGGCATCCTGAATGGGATCCTACAACAAAAACGGAATAGCAGGTAAAAACTAATGAAATCTGAATAAAGCATGGCTATTAGTTAATAATTATGTATCAATATCAGTTCATTAGTTGTGACAACACTGATGTCACATACAACACTGATGTGAGATGATAATATGGAAAAGTGGAGGCAGGGTCTAGGGAACATTCCATTCTATCTTCTCAACTTTTCTGTAAACTGAATTCTATTTTATAATAAAAAAGTTTGTTTTAAAAAGTGATTCCAGGAAGTGTGGTCCAGGAGATGTGTCGGAGGGTCAGTTTTGTACATCATTAACACATTCCTCTATTGGATCCGATGCAGACAATTCACAGGCCTTGCTTTTCAGAACCCTGTCTTAATGTGAAGGCTCTCACCTCAGCTACACATTGGACATCTGTGCCGCATGCCACTTCCTCTGTTTTAATTGGCCTAGGAGTGGGGCCTGGGCACTGGGATGACTAACGGCCCTTTTGGCGATTTCAGTGGCAGCCACCTTTAAAGCTTACTTTCTATTCTTGTGCCTTCCAATGTGGTAGTTATGAGCAATACATGGCTATTCAAATTGAAATTTAATGAAGACTAAATAAAATAAAAATTCAATTCCTACATACATTTCACTGGTCAGTAGTGCATGTGACTTGTGGCTACTGCACTGGACAGTGCTGGTACTGAACATTTCCATCATTGCAGATGAGCACCCTCTATTTACTTAGCTCTGGCTGGAGCCCCAAAGAAGATTAAAATTGTCTGAGTTCATAAGGGATTTTTCAGTAAATCATTACTAAATAACGTCACCAAGATAGTGTGTGATGTTTTTAGAACAACACTTTTGGAGATAGCTCTTGAATGTGCGCTTTTAATTGGAATTTATTTTATAGTTTCCTGAATCACAACCAAGTAACCAGATGCTGCTGTTTTTCTAATTGCTCCATAACTCCTTGGATACTCGGCTGTCATCCCCTGGAGATATCTGGCCACTTGAATGGAGATTTCTTTGCACACACAGATACTCATCCAGTGCTGTTTTCTCTCACTGAAGAGACTTGGTTTGGACATGCAAGTATAAATCTCTAACTCAGACAATGAAACCATTAATCACTTGCTCAGAAATTTATTTTCAGTTACAAGTCCTCCCTGGTTAGTGTCGTAGATTATTTTTTTAAGCTTATAAGAAACACTAACCATGAGTTCCCTTTATATCCTCATAGTCTGATTATTGTCACAGCTATGGATATAGACTACTATTAAAGAAGAAATGACACACATATTATTAGGCTATCAAAATTCTTCTCTTTTATTATTTTAAAAAAGAAAACAGTCATTTCATAGACTTATCAAAGACTACACAGGGACTGCCTGAGATGGAAGTGGAGAGGATCATATCTTTACTCAACCGAGAAAATATGGGCTTCATACTTCACATGATTTCTGTGAAGAAAACTATTGTATTAACCCCAAATACCCAACTTTATGTTGTACTATGTAGTCTTCACATTTGAACATCAGACAGTTGCATTTTCTGGTAAGTAGAAATTAAACACAGTTAGCAAAATCCTGAGCAATACAGAAAAATTCTGTCATGTTAGTCTTAAGCTGTTTAAATTTTCCTAATGACTAATAGTGCAACTCCTCAAAGATAAATGTGCGTTTACATAAGTATACGCCACAAATGAAACAGATCAGACATCATAACATGAGTGAACAGCTGCTCCCAGCTATAAAATAAAACTACTCATTTGAGGATTTTTTTCTAACATATCAGCAGTTGAGAAATACTCATGGTATCCACCAAAAATATGTCTATTATGAATTGACTTCAAATCTTGGCATAGATGAGGGTAGCAGAGAAATGTGAAACCACAGAAGCTACCCACTGACACTTGAGAATGAGAGCTGATGTCTTTGAGAAATGATGGGATCACCTGATCTCTACTCCCGTCCAATGGATTTGGGGCAAAGGAGAGCTAGGAGGCTTCCCCTGTACATTCTCTTTCCTCTTAAACTATTTCTATCACAAGATGCTGAGTAATCTCTCGGGCCAAAGGATGACCCCTACTCATACTGCTGAACTGCTAGGTGACAAACTAATCAACATATCCAATGTACCAACAAATTAAAGCAGTTATGGTAATGCTGGTCTCCAAGTTTCTCTCTATGAAACAGGAGCTGGTCAACCTTGTCTCTAATCTCAGACTTGGTTTATAATCACAGTGTAACTACCATCAAGTCATCACTCCCTCTGTATATTTATGGGCTACAAAGTTAACATTTTTCTTCATTGTAAGCCACCTTTATAGGAAAGGGTGTAAAAGTCCCTGCAGATCAGAGGAAGCCCCCTTTCTGCTCTCAGGTGCTTGGGAAATAGCCGGGAAGACCAGCTGAACAGCAGACTGGCATCCTTTGAGGGATGTGCAGAGTGCTGCATCTGCACCACGACACTAGCCCAGCATCTTTGGCATCTCTGCAGTTGTTCTGAAGGCTTGGGGTGTTTATCTCCCACAAGCAGCTGAGCTGCCTCCGGTTTCACGAGCAGAGCAGTGGAATGCAGTGGATGAGACCCAGGCCTTTGGCCACCCAGATTAGAGAGTTTTGTGCTGAGGTCCCTATATGGTTGTGTTAGATGAACGCTGGGCTGGAGTCTGTCTTTGCTCCTTGTTTGGGAAGGAAGTGGGAGGGGATCAGGCTAAGGGGCTATATAACCCTAAGGCATTCTGCTTCCCTGGACACCACTCATCCAGTGTGGAGAGGCCCAGCCAAGCATCATCAGGGTAAGTGGTTCCAGCACAGGGTTGTAACTTAGAGACCCCGGCGGCTCTTTCATTACCTGCTTCAATCAGACATCTGCGGGGAAGTGGATGGGTTCAAGCACTCTGATATTTTTGAATGAAGATCATACTACTAAAATGATTGTAGCTTGACTCTAATGAGCTAACATTAAAAACAAAGCAAATAAGCAGTTTGATGTGGTGGTGGAGGTGGGGAGGAAGATAGAATGAAATTTTATTTGTGCATGTGACCTGTAAAGTCTGTTTATGTTGAATCAACAGCCCAGATTTTGCAGCACAGAACAGGAATGAAGTCTAGGTTCTTATAGTAAATTATACATTTATCTATGTTTAGGCACTGGAAACTCTCAGATTTGTTTGCAGTTCAGATTTGGGGTGTGGATTTTTCTTTTAATTAGACTCTCTTTTGGTGCGGCTGGCTTGATTGCAAGTGGAATGTAAAAGTGAATGGAGGACAATTGTCTTTGTTTCTGGCTGGATTTGTACACTGCTTCAGGGTTCCGTTGGTTCTAATCAGTAGTGTTTTCTATTGGAAATGAGTATCTCTTGCATGTACTTGCAAGCTGACTTACTAGCATCCTCATATTGGTCCTTTGCATCAAAACACAGCAGGGAGTCAAGCAGCAGTGCTTGCATCTGACAGGTCCATGCCTCAGTGGAAGGGAGGTCTGGTTTGCATTTCTCTCAGCCTCAAATTCCTCTCACCCTGATGGGGTGAGTGTGACCATAGAGCCAGCCCTGCCATCCCGCACTGAACTTCACTGTAAATCAGGGCTTCACAACTTCAGCCAGGACTGGAGTTTTCACGCTAAGATTTTTCTTCCATTTTGTGATTCGTGACTAAATATGGTTTGTGATTCAAAACCAACAAGCTGGGAACTGCAACGTTCTTACCCTCTCCCCACCCACTAACTACTCATTTTTGGCACCAGATGCATTGTACTGGGATAGAGCAAACCCCCTGACCCTTGTGCAGTTCCAAAAGCAAACACTGGAGCAGGCGTGTTTTACCTAATTAGGAAATGCTTTGCTCCAATCCAACTGCCCAGTCAGGTTAGATAAGGGCTGACACACTGGGCCTGTGCTCTTTCTGGGGACACAGGAACTTCCCTAAGGACAGTGCTCCATTTAGAGATTATAAAATTCTTCCTAGATCTCTCTCTTTTGCCAAATATAATTATATTTACTAATTTATTTATTTATTTTTTTGGTACGGGGGATCAAACTCGGGTCTTTGCGCTTGCGCAGCAGGCGGCGAAACCACTGAGCTAAATCCCCGGCCCAATATATTTACTAAATTTTAAAGGGTTTTTTTTTTTTTTCTGCAGTCTTGCTCATGCTGTGGATCAGCATACTTTTTCTGATTATGTTCAAACACTTGTCCCAAACCATCCCTATCCAACAAAAAGATATCTCAGGATATTCTTCCCGATTTTCAGATAGCATCCTAATTTCCAAAACTTTATCTTGTTTTGGCCCTTTCTTTTTGTTTGGAGAGCATGCTTAGCCCATCCACAATCTGCCTACTGATGCTTTGGTGCCAGCTGCCTCTGACAAATAAATACCCCAAATATCTTCTAATGTATTATACCTTCTAGGAAGGAGAACAAGTATAATTTAGTTATCTGGAAAGAACAGGGTGGGAAAGGAATGGGCAAGGCATGGATAAGTCCCATTTTCCATTTTGGCAAGTAATTCTAATTCTGGGGCAATATGGAAGAAAAGCTGAGATTAGAAACAAGATATCTTGATAATGGTAGTAATTAGATAATATTAACAATATTGATAATGAAACTAATGTATTGAGAACTTACAGTGCATATGCCACTATGAATTATTTTAATTTTTAAAAATCTGGTCTCCAATAAGAACTTTACGAGGTATGTATAGATAATATTTCTGTTTCATAGTTAAAGGAACTGTGATTCAGAGATGTTAAATAACTTGGTAAGTGGCAAGACCTGGACGCAAATCCTGGCAGAGTGACTAAAATCCCAGCTCACTGAGTCACTGGGCTCTGCAGTCCCCCTTGCCCTACACGCATCGGTCTGAGGATCTCTGGACAAGTCACTTCAACTCTCGGAGCCTGAGTTTTCTGTTTTATCTGTTACAGATAATACTGCATGCTCTGTTCTTAAAACACATTATCTCAATTGACATTTAAATTCTTTGCAAAGGGGTCTGCTACACGAAGCTCTGTTCTGCAAGTTCTGGGCATGTGGAATAAAGCAATCTTGATTTTTGGGGGATGGTCTGGTAGATCTCCAACTGTAAGAGCTATTTCCTTTTTCTACTTTTCAGAATTTTTTTTTAAAGAATTGCCTTTTATACCTAGGTCACAATGTTCAAATAGTTCACCAATTTAAAGAAGAATTTGAGCTGGGGACATTACTCAGGGGTAGAACACTTGTCTAGCATAACTGAGGTCCTGGTTCAATCCCCAGCACTGCAGAAATAAAAAATTTAAAAATGAAATAAATATAAATGAATAAATAAATGAATCTTAACCAGAAATCCTGAGATCTCAGTGCCCTCAGAGTCAGACTGAGAATTCTGAGCACTCTTCGCTTTACACAATATTTCCAATTCATTTTAGAAAAATGGAGGGAATTCAGTGTTGGAAGCTAAGGAGTAATCAAGGGGAAACTGAGCTCTGCTTGGAGTTCTGCCTCAATACCCTGTGTGCCCTTGAAGTTGGCCTAGGTTTCTCCTTTGTAAAAATGACAGGATTGGGTGAAAATGCCTTCTGGGAGGACTTTGATTTTACAAATTTGTAAGTTGATAATTCTTTTTCAGCCTTTCAAATGTTTTCAAAAAATCCAAGCTTACAAATGGTTTTTAAAAATATTATTTTATAACCAAAGGAATAGATGCTCAATTTAGAAAATATGACAGAATTCATGGAAGATAATTAAAAGCACCTTCAAAATAACCTCAGTTAATATCTGGCAAATATGAATAATCTTTCTGCATAAAAATACATTTTAATGAGAACACACAAAGTTACTAACTTACTATTCTTACTTAAGAATATGCTATTAACTTATGCTTTTACTCCTCCTTCTTAAAGGTAGCAAATATCCTACTATGTGATGTACAATTCAACAGACTCACTCTTGCATGTTGACTTTTTAGTTCAACAGTGATTTTTATGAATGAAGAATAATCACTACCACTAGTATTTCAAGAACTTTAAAAAGTTCTTATTTATTTTCATGTTTCTCTAAGGGTAAAAGTTCTCAGCATCCAAAAGAAACCTTTCTTAAACACTTGCTTTAAATACTTAAACATCTTAATGTTTCCAAATTTTTATATGCTGCCCATTCTTCAAAATCTACCTTTTTGAAAATTTTTTTAAAGTTGTATGTAGAAAAAAGTGAGTTATATTGATACAGACAGAAAATTCTAGATCCTTCTTTAACTTATAAAAAGAAACTTGTCTCTGTGACCATCTAGTCTGATAGTCTGGAATTCCCATCTGGGCATTTACTGTTTGTTCATGCATTCACCCATTCAGCCCATCTTTAAAGGCTGGTGGGCACATGTGATGCACAGGATTATGCTGAGTCCCAACAGTACACATGTGGCAATCAGAATTGCAGCTTTTCAAAAGCTTACAGCCTAAGGAAAATACTTCAGGATAAAGGCTGTGTTAGAAAGGGGTCAGGAGAAAACCTCCTGCTAGGAGAACAGAGCAGGGACTCCAAGCCCGGGGTGGGAGGGATCAGGTAAGTGCTTGGCAACTGCTCCACTACTGCAGAGTGGCTTCCTCCCTCCGTGTTCTCCGCAGAACCCTGTGAAGCAGCTCCAGCTATGTGTGAAGAAGAGGACAGCACTGCCCTGGTGTGTGACAATGGTTCTGGGCTCTGTAAGGCCGGCTTTGCTGGGGATGATGCTCCCAGGGCTGTGTTCCCATCCATTGTGGGACGTCCCAGGCATCAGGTGAGCAAACTTCGGATTAGAACAATGAGAGGTCAGGGCTGTAAGATAGATTCTCCACATCTATGTGCATTCACAGATTTTTTGGTTTCTCTCTACCAGGAAGTTATGTAGCCTTGTTAAAAATATATCCTTGAAGGGATGGGGGTAAAATATAGCAAAAGAATGCTTGCCTAGCATGTGCAAAGCTCTAGGTCCTATCTCTAGCACTGGAAAAAATTATATATATATCACTGTGATCTACGTCTAGGAATAAATCCCAATTTCATATATAGATTATTTGGTAGCTGTCTATCAGATATAAATTCTGCCCATTTTTAATTTATCATTTTAATATAAATATTGTCATTGTCAACATAATCATCACCAGAAATACTTTTAAACTATTCTGAAATATACCATAGCTACTCTTTGGAAAAGAAACTGAAATAAAAGCCCAGATTATTCAACCACATGGAGTTTGCCGTTAGATGGAGGCAACATTGATACTAAATGTAATTTTATATTATGTTAGTGGTCAACACAATACATCTAGACAGCCACAAATAATCCTACTGTTATGTATAAAGAAAATATTAGTGGCAAACACATAGTAAAAACTGCATGTTCTCATCTTTATTGGGCCCCTCCGATTGATCTTTACAGCTCCCAGCTTAGCATATATTCACAAAAATAAATCAGAGGAGCTTTTTTAAATAAATTAAATCCTTTTTGTTAAACTGTGCAGTGGAGATATTTTGCATAAGTCAAATAATTTCTGGATCTATCATAATTGTATCTGTTTTGCAATGCTGGAAAAGTTTCTCCAGTTCAAATTAAAATCTAGTAATGAGAATTTTAAAAAATTCTACCTTAAAAATTTAAAAATGTAAAGAACTAGGCAAATATCTTAATAGTTGATTGGTATGGATTTATCCATTAGAAATCAAACATCAAGTGGTTATAGATGTGATACTTTTGTTTATAATGATTAAAAACAATATTTGTATATTTGGAGGTAGAAGACATCTTTAAAAGCACAGTTTAAATGATTTATAAGAAATAAAATGTTATTGAACTAATATCTAACCTTTCATGCATTCTTTTAACAAATAAGTATTGAGTGTTAAATGCGAGCCAGGCAATTGATATAGTGACAAACAAAACAGACAGGATCTTGGCCCTAACGAGGAACACGGAAGATACTAGCAACACGGTGTGAAGTTGCCTCTTCCACTGCATCCTCTATTATGTGGAGGCTGATTTGGGTCTGTTTCCAACCGAGAGATATTGTTTAAGATTGTAGTGACAAGAAAGCTCACATTTTTGATGGTACCAAAAGAGGGATTTTCGCTCTCATGATTTAACTCTTTATGATTTAAATGTAATCAACTCACAATGTTTAGAAGAGGCTGACTTGTTGTATGTTGGACCTTTCAGGGGGTGATGGTGGGAATGGGACAAAAAGACAGCTATGTGGGTGATGAAGCACAGAGCAAAAGGGGAATCCTGACTTTGAAGTACCCGATAGAGCACGGCATCATCACCAACTGGGACGATATGGAAAAGGTACCGTGATGTTTGCTCAGCCTGGGCTCACAGGAGACGCAATGGCTATCACCTCTGATTCAAACTACATGTGACTCACGGGGAAAGAAATTAGCTCACACGGCCCAGTAGCACTTTAATTTCCTAATGCTTATCATGGATTATTATCCCAAGTAATTCTCAAATATTTATTGTTTTAAAAATCCCTTACCTTCCAGATTATATAAATGAATTAGAGGTGGACAGACCTACAGATTGGAGGAGCAGCCCTTTGCTAGTGGCAGGAATTAATGGTCTGATGCTCATGAATTCCCAGGACAGCCTTGCTTCAGCATCTGCCCAGAGAAGGACTTTCCTTCCCTGTCATCAGGGGCTGCGTAGCTGAGTCTTCAGTGCAGTTTGCTTAAAGGGGAGTTGGGACACTGTGAAGAGGCATAGAAAGCTCACTCTTGAAAACTTTTCATATACAGTACTCTGAAGATTTTAAGCAAAAGTTTTTATAGTTTTCACTCTTGAAAGGGGAAAAGTAACATCGATTTGGTACATTCTCAAATGCCCCTTGACATATTGAAGCATAATCATGACTGATACAGTTTTAAAATAAATTTTCAAAAACTATCCTTAAGTTAAGTAGGGTCTTATGTTCTGAACCCTTGTAAAGGAGCTAAGGAAGAGAAGAGTTAAATCCTAGGGTTTTGATGTTTGTTATTAGGCATTTTAGAAACACCAGTGATCAGACCAAAAGCAGAAGGAAAAATGAAAAACTAACATGAAATTTTTTAAATGCGACAAAATGCACTAGAACTGTATCTGGCCTTTTATTAATCAACCCATTACACACGCACACACACGCGCGCACACACACACACACTTGTCGTTTTTTAAAAAACATGTTATGGCTGGGCATGGTGGCACCTGCCTGTAATCCCAGCACTCAGGAGGCTGAAGCAGGAGGACAATTGTGAGTTCCAGGCCAGCCTGGGCTACATAATGAGTTCAAGGCCAGCCTCAACTACAAAGGGAGACCCTGTCTCAAAAACAAACAAACAAAACATGTAATGTTGCTAGAATTTATCAGTAGTAATTTCTCAAGCTTTCTTTCTTCATTAAAACTGCCCAACAACAGATGCAGTCAGGCCAAAATTCTAAGTTTGGTGAGGCTGAGATTTGTACTGAAGAGAAGATATTAATAGCAATGGGAAAAATATTCTTTAGGAGTTTCTTAGCGGAGCAGACAGCATCTCAGTGTGAATACTCCTGGAGAGAGATTATTGAAACGAAAGAATTATCATTACTAACTTTTAAGTCCAAAGTACATTCTAGTGAAAGAGAAGGAAGGGGATTGAGTATAGGGAGGGAATGAGAGAGGGAAGGAAGAATTGTTGGTTTCTTAAATGATGTTTCAGGGGTAACAACATTATATAACAGGACTGGCTGGGTTTCTTGAGCATTACACTGTTTTCTAATTTAAAATTCTAAAAAGTGTGTTTATCTAATTGAACATCTAGCTGGTGGAATGAGGGTAGGAGTGTCTAGGAGCAACTGCCTACCCATCCTTCCTCACTATGCCAAGGAATAACGAACTTGGTTTCAAGTTTCCCAAACCACCACTGTTGTGTCCAATCCTTTCTTCACTCAATTCCCTCCAAGGAGCAGAGCCTTCAGTGTCTTTGCAAAAATTCAAAGCCAAGGAAACTGAAACAAGACAGAGTCGTTAGGTCTTGCTTTTGTTAATCTGCAAACTTTCACCGGCAATTCTTATTTTGCTGTTTTAATTCGGAATGGATTTAATATTCCTGGCTCTGGTGGTGAAGTTTTATGCTTTTAAAGGTTAATTTATTTAGTCCCTTTTACAATGTTATGGGATCCTCTTTTGCCATCCAAAGATTAAAGAAAGTCCTCAATCATAAGCTAACGTACTTTCATACAAAGCACATTCACACACTTTGTATACAAAACCGCAGGAGATTCTTTTAGCAACACGTGGAAGCCAAATCTGTCTTCAAGTGGATAGTCCAGATTGTGCCGAAAGAGGGCGCTTCTCCTAGCTCTGAAGGGCAAAGAGGCAGATAGGTGGAAGCAAGAGACAGGAGACTTTTCTATACACACAAAAGGGCAATTTCTCTAGAACTGAAAGTGGCGATTAGGTTTTCAGCTTATTCTCATTTGTTCATTCATGTACATATGTATTGGCCTGTTTATTTACTAAACTCAATGATTTCCCCGTGAATCATTAACTCACATAGAGGATAAAGAAGTTATAACTGAATGATAGTAACATTTCTTCTGGACCAGGCACTGGGCTGATCGGTAACTCGAGGGTTCTTATTTAATTCACAGAGACATGAAAAGTACACATTAACTGTTTTCATCCCCATATTACCAATGGTGATAGCTCAGAAGAGTTACAAACTTGCTAAGTTCACATAACAAGGAAGTGGCCAAACTGAAGTCTGAATCCCAATTTGACAGTAGAGTCTGTGCCCTTGACCACTACATCATCCTATCTCACAGGTCTAGGTCTGGGTTTTCACTCTGTCACGTTTGAGATGTGAATCCTTCCATGAGAGACTCGCAGTCTTTGAGCTTCGGTCTCTGCAGCTGTACAAATGGGTACGAAATGAAGACTTGGTAAAAGCGTATTTGGCCCTGGTTTCATTTAGCTCATTCTGGCCCTTGTTCAGGGTCTGCAGCACTCCACAGTATCACATTGTTAGTTATGTTTCTTTTCTCTCACCTGCTCCCTAGATCTGGCACCACTCCTTCTACAATGAGCTCCGTGTGGCCCCTGAGGAGCATCCAACCCTGCTCACTGAAGCACCCCTGAACCCCAAGGCCAATCGGGAGAAAATGACCCAGGTAAGTGCTCATCCTAGTGTCCAGCTCACTTGGATTTGGAGAAAGTCTGGCTTGAGTGGAGCTATGCAGGAGAGCAGAGAGGAGGCCCCGCCCACCAGTCAGACTTACTGACCAGCTCCCCAAAACACAGGGATCCCAAAGGACGGGGCATCTTCGCATTACCTCCCCCCTGCAAAGCAGACACTTTTCGCTTCTAAAAACAATAGGAAGATTAAAAGATTTAATTGACAAGAGAGCACGTTTAGGTTAAAAACTGCTAAGATGTCATTTTAAAATGCAGTGTAGGGTACAGGAGGAAATTAGCTCTAGAGTAACACATCTAGGTTTGAAAACTGCATGTTACTCATCAGCCTTGTAAAAGACCCCACTTAATTTATCAGAGCCTTGGTCTTCTTGACTATAAATTGAGAATAATAGTACTGTTATTTTTTCAAAGATGAGGTAAATACTAATGATGCTAAATGATAAATATGTAGCATGGTTCCTGATTTAATAAATATACAACTAATAATAATTTTGTTGTCATTATTTTACTTGTTTGAAGCTCAAGACCTTACAGAAGAAACCATCTAGCCACAAAAGTTTCTAGTATAGATGAGTTATTAAATCATAACATCTAGCATCAATTCCATACTAGTCATGGTCCAGCACTGAGCTTATTTTACGTGCACTTTCTCTTTAAATACTAACAATGTGAAACAGGAAATGTTTATTTATTCATTAAAGTCTTAGATATGTTAAGTGATTTTTTTCCAAGATCACACAGCCAAAAGTGGCAGAGCCTGGAACTGACTCATGACCATTCAGCCCTGGGGAATTATCTATGTAGATTCTGCCAGGCCTTTTCCTTGGCAGGGCTCTTGGTGCTCATACACAAGGGCTCCTCCCTGTAGGAGAACCTTAGTGGGTCTGGGAATTATGCCACCCAGCAAGAACTGTTATTTCTGACCACAGTTATTACTCCTGTGAACAGTGTGAAGGCAGAGAAATGGTTGAGAATTACAGCTTTCTAAGAAATACCAGATGGGGAGGGGGTGTACAGGCAGAGAACTGAAGGTCTCCAGACTTCTGTCAATGCACGGCCTGGAGAGGCGGTGGGTCTGCTCCTGTCCCTGAGCTGCATGAACTGGGACACTGGGACTCATGGAGGGTCCTCTGTTACCAGAATCCCATTTCCGTCTGCCAGGCATCAGCATCTTCCCACTGCAGCCAGAGTGGTGCAACTGCAGACCTAGCACTGACCCAACAACCGGACAGAAAAGTAGAATACATTAAATGGAGCCTCTAACAGACCACAGAACTGGGGCCAATCCTAATCCGTTGGGGTAACAGGCTTCAAAGGTCCCTTCTTTTATGACAGCAAACTCAAAACTTGGATGTTGCCTTCTTTTTCTTCTGCCTTTGACTGTCTCTGCTGGACAAGCCTGAGACTTCCTCTAGTCCAAATCCTTCCTTTGTTTACAGCTGGGAGACCTGGAATGGTGCCCCCATTGGTCATCTATTAGCTGGATGAATCCTCCTAGGTCACATTTAAGTCAGGGGCAGGATCAGAACAAGAAGTTAGACTCCTCTTTCCCCTGGCAAACCTTGTGTGCATACTGCCTCCTCTTCCCCATCCCATCAGGTCACCGATGTGATGGTTTTCCATTCCTCCTTCATTTTTCCTCTTTGAGTGAGTAGGGCTGCCTTGGCTTCCCTTACCTTTGTCTCCTCTGCCAGAGCCAGGCTCTCCTATCTGTATCATCAGTGAGGTGTGCTCTGTTGATCCTCCATAAAACAGGTAGCATCACTGATTTAGCTCTTTGGATTGCGTTGCAGATTATGTTTGAGACCTTCAATGTCCCAGCCATGTATGTGGCTATTCAGGCTGTGCTGTCCCTCTACGCTTCTGGACGCACAACTGGTAAGTGGCTAGGAGGAAGGAGGAGCTTTGATCAGATGAGTACACCACGAGTAAAGGGATTTGATGGTTATAAGCATGTGGACTGTGACAACAGGTGATTCCCTCACCTTTTCAAGACAGGCCTTGGGCCCCATATTACTAGCAGGGCTTTTTCTATGGCTTTCCTCTTCCTTTTCTTTCTTCCCTAAGCCCCTTTTCACCACCCCTCTGCTATCAAACACCCTCTTTCTTCCTTTCAAACAGAAAGCTTAGAAAGTCTCCTCCCACCAAAGCTTCCCTCTACCACACTAGCTAATGACCACACACCATCGGCTGTGCTAACTTTCATCATGCCCAACTGTCCCTCAGGCATTGTGCTGGACTCTGGCGATGGTGTCACCCACAATGTGCCCATCTATGAGGGCTATGCCCTTCCCCATGCCATCATGCGCCTGGACCTGGCTGGCCGAGATCTCACCGACTACCTCATGAAGATCCTGACTGAGCGAGGCTATTCCTTCGTGACCACTGGTGAGGGCTGTGGAGATAAAGCAAAGAAGGTGGAGGGCAGCGTGCTGCCCACACTAACTTACAGGACCACCGGGTATCCAAGAAGCTGATGGAGTGCAGACTTGCCAAAGGCAAGGCCTGACTTTATGCATGGAGCAAATAACACCTTTCATGATATGTGAAATTGCAAAATGGAGTTAGGTGCAGCAGTGCAAACCTGTAATCCCAGCATTCTAGGAGGCTGAGGCAGGAGAATCACAAGTTCCAGTGCAACCTGGACAAATTAAGGCAACTTAGTGACTTAGACAGGCCATGTTTCAAGAAAAGAGGATATAGTTTAATGTGAAGGTACTGCCAATCCCTAAAACCAAAAACAAACAAACAAACAAACAAACAAAAACCTGTTAAATGATTATATTGTTTATTTGAAGAGGTAGTTTCAGTTCTCTAGTATAGTGAACTAGTCTGTTAAGTTAGATGAACATATTTTAATTCCTTCCATTAGCAAAAAGAAAAGAGGATGTTGAGACTGAAGATAGAATGATATGGTGATTGGAAATCTGTGGAGCCATCTAAAATAAGATCTAGACCCCAACTTTGAGCAGCTGTGTGACATTGGACAAGTTAACCTACATTTTTATCTAAAAAATGGGGGTAATCATAGATTCCATCGTTCACAACCATTATGAATATGAAACAAGATAATGCACAGACTAAACATTTAATTCTTGTTAGCTGTTAATACAGACCTAGCAGGCAATGCTGTGTGTGCCTTCAATAAAGCTGGTGCCACTCACTCTCTGTCCACCAGAGGGCACTATGAGGCATGGCTGGGAACGTTAGGTCATCCTTAGCGCTCGGGGCTCCTGCTGCCTGCACACCCCGTTTTGGCATTGTCCAGACGCTCTTGGATTCTGGAGGCTCATTCCAAGCTCCAAGTTTGTGCCATGACTGACAGTTAAAGTCTCCTTTTGAATTAATTAATTGAATTAATTCCATTCTTGCTCCCCACCCCCCCACCCCCACCCCCGCCAAACGACTCCAAAACATTCCAAGGGACTCACATGTAACCAATAGCTTGAAATTTCAGAGTTCAGAAGTCTAGAAGGCATCTGCCTGCCCATTTCTTCCACATTTCCTTCCTGCAGCCCTTGGGACTGAGGGGGTCCTGACCCAGTACCTACCTTTCTCTGGAATGTGACCACTATGCCAAGGGTTTGTGGTACAGTCTACTGGGGCCAGGTAGCCAAAATATATGAGGGCTTTTGAAAACTACAGGGCCTTTGATTCAGCATAAGACTTAAGGAGGCAAGCAGCTCTTTAGTATGTGAGCCATTGTGTCTACTCTGTTTGACAGCCGAACGTGAGATTGTGCGGGACATCAAGGAGAAGCTGTGCTATGTAGCTCTCGACTTTGAAAACGAGATGGCCACTGCTGCATCCTCCTCCTCCCTTGAGAAGAGTTATGAGCTGCCTGATGGGCAGGTGATCACCATTGGGAACGAACGCTTCCGCTGCCCGGAGACCCTCTTCCAGCCCTCATTCATTGGTAGGCCACAGCAC
Source organism: Heterocephalus glaber (assembly GCF_053883595.1). Classification (NCBI taxonomy): domain Eukaryota; kingdom Metazoa; phylum Chordata; class Mammalia; order Rodentia; family Bathyergidae; genus Heterocephalus; species Heterocephalus glaber. Next base: position 38,273,448 of record NW_028258320.1, on the reverse strand, counting down.
CCCTTTCCTGTGAAGGGTGGGGGTCACCCTATCCTCCCACGTCCAGCCAGCCCTTCTGTAAGGGGAGACATGTCAGGGGCCCAAGACCAAAAGCATCTCTAAACCAGGGAAAGGGAAAAGGGCTTACACTGTCAAGATGAGGAGACTTACAGAGGCCGGGAAAGGGGCTTTCTTCCTCAGAAAACACTGTGTTGTAGTCACACCAAAAGGATTCTGAGTGTATGGTGAGAAAATTAAAGATCATGCGTAAGACACAGTGGAGTCACTGAGATGGTGCTGAGTGCCAAGATTTGGGACTGGTGTGGGAATAGAAAAATAAAGAGCTCCGAGTGTGGGCCTGACACCGGTGGCATTGACCTTGGGAGACAGGGTCCCACAGTTGATTACGGAGGCAGGCTTTGGGATGGATAGACCTGGGTTTGAGACTTTGCTGTTCTTCCATGATCTTAAGTCACTTAATCTCCTTAAGCCTCAGTCTTCTCGTGTATAAAAAGAAGGTTGTAATAGTATCTGCATAGTAGGATGGTGGTGAGGATTGCATGAGATATATGTAGAGCCCTCTCCTGGAAAAACAAACATTCAATAATCAGATAATGTTAGTAATTAATCAGCACTGCAAAAGATGAAGGGCCATCTAGAGGTATTTTCCAAAAGATCCACATTAGAAATTAACAAAAAGTTCAGATGAAAAAAAAATGACCAAGATTGAAAAATATGAGTCTTTGTTCAAATGAAACTTACTGTCTGATGACTCAACGCCATCCAGCTTTTGGGAGGGGGAGTGCAGAGGGTAAAAGGGGGCAAAGCAGCAGCCCCAGAGAAACGGGAGAGTTCTCTGTGGCATCAGCTCAGTGTGGGACCTTTTTCAGGGAACTGAAGATTTTGCCCCTCTCTGAACCACACATAGTAGAGTCTATTAAAACAGCAGCCCTAGCATGTGTGGCTCATTGCTCCCATTGCTTGTCTGGCCTTCCATGGTGAGCCTGGGTTTTACCTGCCTCTCAAGGACCATGGCCTGTTTCTCCTCTCCAGGGATGGAATCTGCTGGCATCCACGAGACCACCTACAACAGCATCATGAAGTGTGACATTGACATCAGGAAGGACCTCTATGCTAACAATGTCCTCTCGGGGGGCACCACCATGTACCCGGGCATTGCCGATCGGATGCAGAAAGAGATCACGGCCCTTGCACCCAGCACCATGAAGATCAAGGTACTGTTCAGGGACAGACCCCATGTGATGTACTTCTGAGGCTATATCTTGGTCACATGCATTCATGGATCCTAGGGCTAGCCAGTGTGAAAAAAATCTATACATCTCATACTTTATATAACTCAATCCAATTCATAAGACAAACTGCATTATTTTATACAAAGTTTGATCTATTCTTATGACTTTTGCCTCTCAGCTACTTTCAGCAGCTGCAATCAAAGCCAACACCACCCACCTTATGCTCATATAACTCTAGAACATACATTTTGTTGTTTTTCTTCATCACAAAAATAGCTTATCTCACCTGGAGAACATTTTTTAAAAATCTGGTTAGCCAGACATTTCTGAAGCAGTTTCAATCTTGTAGATTTAATAGCTTGAATTCTTTCATTGCTATGTTGTGACCATATCTCGGGGCCAGGAATTAGAGTTTCTTCTTCATCTCTCTGTCTGGCATCGTTTTTGAGCTAGGTGCTTAAAAGCACAGAATGACCATGCACAACCAGACTCAGGCAGTGCTGGAGTCACCCAGGGCCCTGTGTGGTGTGAACTATGAGTTCCAAGCAAGGGGACTCAGATAAATGGAGATCATGCCTTTGAAAGGAAGCATCCTGTGGTGGGTGACTTCTTGAAGATCCTTATTACTTTCTGAAATCCGAAGGCCACCTGAGATCCTCTGACCCATGTCACAGGAAGCAGAGAAAGGGCAAATTTAGTGCAGTTCACAGAGGAGAGGCAGTCAAACAAGTTCTCTGTTATTTGCACTCCCTTCCCTTTCATGCAAAGAATGTGCGGGTCACAGGAGGGAGTGAGCTAGACTGCACACCTGTCTCTCTCCACCACAGCTCTGGGAAGCCCTGCCCACAAAGACTCTAGGACAGGGGGAGAGAGTGTGTTTTCCAAAGGGCTTGGGTTTCCAGGATGCTGTCTGCACCGCTCATATCCCCTTGCACATTGGAGGGAGGGGTGAAGCCAGTGACAGGGCCATTGGACAGCCAGCCTGATTGAGGGTGTGGGACAGGCAGACTGCAGCCAAAGCAGGCAACTGCTAGTTCTCCAAGCTTGACCTCTTGAACAGAAATGTTCGAGAACAGAAATGAAAGTGAAACTTCAGGCCCCAGGATGGTGAGAAGATTAGAGAACCACTAAAAACCTGGTGCTGTAAGATGACACTTAAGAGGAAAATGAAACTGAGAGAAGGGGTCTGTGGAAAATCCCTGCACCATCTGTGTGACTTTTCTGGAAATCTAAAATTATCTGCCTCCCCTGAAATGCTTATTTCTAACACAAAACAAAAGCACCTTGGAGAGTCCAGGGTTGAAACACAACCAGTTGTGACCAGTGACTTACTCTCCTCTCGGCCTCTCTTTCCTCAGATGTAACACGAGAGCAATTTACTGCTCACACTTCAAGGTGGTTATGAGAATTAAGTGAGGTAATACATGCAAAATGCTTAGCAGAGTGCCTGGCACATATTAAGAGCTCAGCAAATGCCAGCCACTTTTATTTAAAAATAAATGCTCAACCAGAGCTTGAGGGTAAACAAAAAGTTAACCCTTTAACCACAGTTTCAGAAACAACTCCCCTGTTAGTCAAATGGCCATTTCTATCCAAGTTTGGCTGGGATTTGGAATTTCTCACCTGCAGCTCTTTTTTGAGTTTGGCAGATGGGTCGGACTTCTGGCCAGAGGCATGGCTTTCTGACCCCAAGTCCCTAACTTAAGAAACATGCCCACACCCTTGCACCCTTGGGTAAGGCCAAGCAAATGGGGAATCCTCCCAGGGGAAGGTCCCTCCCAGCCGGGCACCCAGAGTCCCTCAGCAGCAGACTGCACAGGATCTGAGTGGAATTCCACTCAGTGGCAGCTGACTTTAAGCTGGTAGAAGGACACCTATGTACTAAGTTCTGGCACGATTCACGATTAAAACTTCATTGAAGATGTTGGTACTGGTTTGTCCCTTCCCTTTGCTTCCCTTCCCTTCCCTTAACATGATGCATGCTAAGCTCTGGGGCACAACTCAGAGCCAGAGGACTTGGCAAGGTTCTTGTGTGGAGACCACCATAGGACTGGGGGCTCTCTTTACTCAGATGTGGTACAGGAGGTATGGATGGCTTGGAGTAGATCACATGAAAAAAGCCTAAAAAACAAGTGACCATTGAGGAAACTCTGAACCCAGGGCCTCCTCCCTCCCCATTGTCATCTGTTAGCCAAGAATGTCATCAAAGCACAGCTGGGCCCACCAAGCACAGGCCACAGTAGAGCACACAGCCACTGCCAGATGACACTAATGCCCTTTCTTTCTCCTCCTGACCTACAGATCATTGCCCCTCCAGAGCGCAAGTACTCTGTCTGGATCGGTGGCTCCATCCTGGCCTCTCTGTCCACCTTCCAGCAGATGTGGATCAGCAAGCAGGAGTATGACGAGGCTGGACCCTCTATTGTCCACCGCAAATGTTTCTAAGATACCCCCTGCTCTGTGTGTCTCTAGCACACAACTGTGAATGTTTTGTGGAAGAATGCCAGAACGCCTTCAATTTTTTTTCCAAATAATTCCTAACCAAAGATCTGATTCGTTACCTATGTTTTTTAAAAAAATAAATCTGAAATATTCTACCCCTAATTTCTAGCATTGGCCTCTAATCAACAAACACCCTGCGGATCACCTGTTAGGTTGAACCTGCCTTGCCAGGTTGGCTCCCTCTAGTGGGGAGTGAAGACCTGACACTATTAGGGTGGAGGGTGGATATGTTCCCAGGCAAGGCATGGAATCACATTAACGTGGGAGGCTCCACTTAAATGTTGCAAGTGGGAAGAATTTGGCAATACACAGGGGATTTAAAAAAGATGGATGGGGCTGGAGGTGTAGTTCAGTGGTAGAGCATTTGCTTAGCATGTTTGAGGTTCTGGGTTAGATCTCAAGCACTGAAAAAGGAAGAGAGGGAGGAAGAAGAAAAAGAAACAGAAGGGATTAAAAAGTATCATTGGAAAAACTGAGGAAATTAATACTGACTTTGCAACTTACTGAGTGATTCTTCTACTTCACACACTCATAACCTCAGCATGCTTGGTGAAAACAAAATAAGAATTTTATACATATAGAAAGTTTTATAAGCAATTATGTATTTATTAAAATCATATCTTTTATATTAAACACTTATATATGCATGTGTGACTTTAATATATTTACTATGTATTAAAAGTATGTATTTAAAGAAGCCATTACTTTTAAGTTTATTGATTCTTTTAACATAGATTTTTTTTTTAAATACTGAAAAACACTGCTTCTAAATCTCACTGCATACCTGAACCATAGGTTTCCTTTCTACTGATCAATATTTATTTCTAAAAAGGATACTATGGACATTTTCACACCACAAGGGATGGCAAAGATAATAACACCAGTACAAAAGGTTCTGCACAGATCAGCACTTTTTTGTGAGGCCTATGTGAGGAAAGTATTATTATCAGCCCATTTTGTAGGTAAACAGGCCAAGGTTGTGCCATAAATGTGATTCTATGGGAGAGCTACCAACTTCAACTGTTCTTTTTTCCATCTGACCAGGGAGGTACAAAGAAGTAAAACATTTCCTCCCCTGCCCTTATGAGCCTTAGCCTCTGGGCACTTTTCCATCCCAGCTGGTTAGCTTCCTGGGTAATTCCCTTGCTGGCAGCTGGTTGTCTTTTACCAATATCCAAAGGAATCAGCAGACAGTTGTCCGACTGAGTGAGGAGTGCTCTGTTCATGGTGGGGCATCACTGCAGAGAACCCGGGCCAGGACTTACTGTTTGGTCCAGAACACTCAGTCTTTTCTGGTCCATTAGAGTGAATAATAGAATCTCTAGTCTTCTCAGCTCATTAGGACCACTACCGTCACTAATAAGCGCTGTTATGCACTGGGTGTCTGCTATCACCAACCTCTTTGTAGTAGGATCTCTTATCCTACCACAACCCTATGGATTCGGTGTTGTAACTGTCTTTTACAAATGAGTCACTTGGGCTTTGAGTGGTTTGCAATAGTACCCACTCCAATGGTTCTGGCAGAGAAGATAACAGTTTGTGTCTACCTGAGCTTGATTCCAAGCTCATTCTCTCCAGTTTTAGGCATGCATTTCTCAAAGTACAGGCCATACAGGTCAACCTCATTAGAATTCATGGGAAATGTGCACATTCCTGTCCACACCCAATGCCTGCTGAACTAGAACCTTTGGAGATGAATCCAGGAATTGAATTTTAATCAGATTTTCCTGTAGATTCTTATGCAAATCCAAATGTGAGAATCATTTCAATATGGTCAAAGGAAATTTTCCAGTGGCAAATCCATGCTTATAGAGAAAGGCATTCCATATCCTCTAGATTTAAACTTAAGGATTAGTGTACAGCTACTTGTGACTATATAATAATTTATAGACACATTTTCATAATTTAAGTCACCAACCATTGCTCTCATAGCTACAGGGATTACTTGACATAGAACAGGTTTGTTGTGCTGTGTACTCCACAGTTATCACCAGAGAGTGCACATTCTCTGTTACAGAAATGGGTGCTTGGATTAGTCTCTCAAAGCACTGGAAATATGATGCCTACTGGCAAAAGTCAGGAAAACCAGAATCTTCCCCTGAATGAGTGCCATTGAAATGTCTGTTCCTTGTGAGTCCACCTCTTGCAGAGCCTACACATCTGCCTGTCAGCCACAGGACAAGGATTCCTCCCCTGTTCACGCGACAGCTGGTGACCTGAATGACTGGGCTTTCCCCGGGTGTCAAAGTGCCCTTACTGAGCTTCACAGAGGATACCAGAAGAAGCAAAAGCAATAAGCTACAGGGTTGGCTGCCTTCCCAATCCTGTTCTCCCCCAGCAACAGGACTCTATAAGGGTGGACTCTATAAGCACCTTTCTTCTACGACCACCAGTTTTCCTACAAGAGTCTTTTGTAGCTCCTGAGAATGCCATGAGTTTCTAATTGACATTTCATTCACAACGTGCAGCCTTTGCTATGAGCAAATGCATGGGAAGAAGCATTATTTTTAAAATAACAATTTTTCTATTGTCCATGTGGCATCATTTGAACTGCTAGGAAATTGTCTTTAGTAAAACATCCAACACAAAACAGGCTGGAGAATTTCTTTTGTTTTTCCTTTTTTAAAAATTAATATTTATTGGTACATTTTTGACACACATAATTGCCACATTCATCAAAGGGAATTTGTTCCTGTACATAATATATTTTAGTTCTTTTTTTTCCATTCCCCTCTTTTTCCTTCAACCTCCCATTCACAAAACTTTCCATTGCTTCCCTTCCATTCTTTTTTTAATCCCTATCCCTGGCCTTCACTTCCCCAACCCCTCTCCCTTGTTCCCTTTTCCATTTGAGCATTTTCTTTTTATTTTCCAATATCTATCATCAGTTTTGCTCCTTATTTACCCTTTAGGTTTCTCACACAAGAGAAACAATGCAATATTTAAACATGCATGTCCAGTTTATTTCACTTAAAAGTATGGTCTCAAGGTATATCCATTTACCTAAAAATGCCTTGTTTATCCTTATGTCAGAGTAGTACTCTAATGTATATGAAAACTACACTAAAAAAAAAAAAAGAAAACCACACTTTCTTTATCCATTCATCCATTGATGTGCATCTGGACTGTTTCCAAGATTTAGCTATTATACACTGTGTGGCTGAAACATGGGTCTGCATATATCACTGTGCTATGATGCTTTTAATTTTTTCAGGAAAATGCCTAGAAGGGGAACAGATGGGTCAAATGGAACCTCTAGTTTTAGTTTCTTGAGGAATCTGCACACTGACTACCACGGTGGTTCTACCAATTTACACTCCCACCACCAGTGGAGCAGGGTTCCTTTTTCCCCAGAGCCAGCATTTGTTATTGGTTGATTTCTTGATGACAGAAATTCTTTCTCAAGTGAGGTGGAATCTCAGTGTTGTTTTAATTTACATTTGTTGAATGACCAGTGACATTGAACATTTCTTCATATGTCTATTTGCTATTTGTACTTCTTCATCTTAGAAGTGTCTATTCATTTCAGTTGCCCATTTTTGGTTGGATCTTTAAATTTGAGGGGTCTGATTTTCTTGAGCTCTTTATATATTCTAGATATTATTAGCCCTTTGAGGAATAGCTGGTAAATTTTTTTCCCACTCTGTGGGTTGTCTCATCAATCTGTTGGTGGTTTCTTTTGCTATGTAAAAGCTTTCTAATATGATGTGATCCCAGTTGTTGATGCTTTGCAATATTTCCTGTACAGGGATTTTTCAGAGAGTCTTTGCCTACACCTATGTCTTCAAGTTTTACCTATCCTATCTTCCAGCAGATTAAATGCTTCTGATTCAATATTTAGATCTTTGATCCATTTTGGTTTTGGTTTAATGCATACGGGAGTGAGATACGGGTCTAAGTTTAATCTTCCACATGTGGAGAGCTGGTTTTCCCAGTACCATTTAAAGAGGCTGTCTCTTTGGAGAAGAATTTCTGATGCTAGGAGAATGAGGATATTGGGGCTGACACACACATTCACAAACCACCAGAAGCTGTGGCTATAATTTAACTTATTTTTTTAAAAAAAGATGAGAACAAAACAGGTGTGAGACGTGGCTCTTGGTCAGGGCATGGAAGCCAGCTGTTTTAGTAATGTCTGTTCCCAGGACAGCCAACTCAGTTCTAGTGGTGACTGACGAGCTCTTATTATGAGCCAGGATAGAGAGAGGTATAGAGTAGCAAAAGGAAAGGTTCTGCTTGGCTGGAACTTAAGAGTCCAAGGAAGATGGATATTAGACAAACAGATCACACTGTGAGGATTACAAAAGAAGATATATATGGGGTACTGACTCTAGCCAAGAGCTCTAACCTGAGCTAGGGAATCAAGAGAGGCCGCCCTGAGGAGATACTAGTGCTTAAGCAGTTTTAAAGAGTAAGGGTTAAGTTGGCAACAAACAAATGGAGCGGGGGATTGAGGGAATTGAGGTTGGAAAGGAGCATATATGGGACGTATTGGAACAGAGTCTCAGGGAAGGAAGTGTACTTCACAGATGGAACTGAAGAGAACTTCAAACAACTGGATCACATACAGACTTTAGAAGTGCGACGTACTTGACTACAATTTTCCAGAGTAGCATTTGTAACACTTACTCTGTGAAAGGTCTTGAAATCAGACACCAGTTACAAGTAACGTAGGCCCTTTGGAGTGAAAGTTGGTATTTTTGGTTCATTTCCCTTTCTAACCATTTCATTTTGCAGGTAAATGAAAATTTCCCCCTCATATGTGGGAAGTGAAAATTCAAACTCTAACACCTCTCACTCTACTTTATTTATGGTAGCGAGAGCTACTCTAGAATACTCCACTTGTGGCAATTTCATGCCCCTTAAGGGCTGAAAAGACCATAAATGGCTATTATTGCCTGATTGGGTTTGTGACACATGCTGTCCTCAAGGAAATACTGACCAAATCAGCTCCTATATAACTGTAGTTAGTGAAAGATTTTCCAGAAGCCTAACGCTCATGTGTCCTTAAGTATATTTTTTATGCTTGGAAAAAAATACATAGTATTGTAGACATACCACATAAAAATTTTCATATACTTCTATTTCTTTCCCTCTGCATTTAGTTTTAATCTTTTTTATTCGATTTTTGTTTTTGTTGGCTCAATTATTCCTTCCCCTCCTTAAATTTTGTTGCATTTCTCTAATGGCCTCAAATCATAACCTCTGGCTTCATTTACAAAATGGCATTAGTTACTTGGGATTTTTATTTAACAGGTTAACTTTATCCTTCAAATTTACAACTAATCCTTGTTCTTGAAAAAAAAGTTTGTGATTTCAGATGAATTTTAGTTATTCTTTCCCCTTATGAAGCATAAACTATTGACTTTAATGGAAAGCAACAATAGTGGGTTTTTTTTAACAATAGTGTTTTAAAGAGCTATTAATTATGGCTCATGTCACTTGTTCTCTCTTCTCTGTTTCTAATCCTACCAGGCAAAAGATTTGACCATCTTTCAGAAATCAAATTACCTTCCTAAACTTGGTGCTTATGGACTTGATAAAAGTCTGAGATTGGAGATACACAACCGTATGAGTGTAAGGAAGGTAAGCTAGTTTTGGAAGCCACAGTCATCAACAACTCTGTTCTATTAACAAAATTTGAAAGAATTAAGGTAATCGTGTATTACTCTGTCAAAAGCACAAGATGCTACTTTTTATATCTATTATGATGATGGCTAAAATTAAACAAGAAAGAAAAGCAGTGTTGGCAAAGATGTGGAGAAACTAGAAATTTGTACACTACTAAAGGGAATAAAAAATGGTTCTGCTACTGTGGAAAATAGGCTGGAGACCCTGAAAGCAGTTAAAAATACATGCCTATAACCCCACACTCTGGGAGGCTGAGATAAGAGGGTAGCAAATTAGAGCCCAGAGCCTTAGCAACATAGAAAAACTCTGTCTCAAAAGAGATAAAATAAGCAAGAGTTGAGAATATAGTTCAATGTTGAACAGGATAAGTTAAACATAGCATTACTATATGACCTTATGATTCCACGCTTAGGTATACATATACCCAAAGGAACTGAAAACAGCTACTCAAATAGGTACTTGTACATGTGCAAATAGTACTTGTACATAGTTAAAATTGAAAAAAGGTAGAAATAGCCCAAGTGTGCACCAGTGGATGAGAAGATAAACACTGCATAGGATGTACATACAATGGAATATTAGCCCTAAAAAACAATGAAGTATTAATATATGCTACAATGTGGATGAAACTTCAAAATGTTATCCTAGGGAAGGAAGAGGTATAAAATGATCAAGATACAATGTATATACATACCAATTTTCCAAAATGAATAGAATTATTATGTATTACAACACATATCAATAAAAACTTTTAAAATTGCCTAGTAAAAAATGTTATGCTAAGCAACAGAAGCCAGAGAAAGTATTTCTCATATTATATGAAACTGTTTATATGAAATATCCAGAATATATAAATTTATAGAGTCAGAATGCAAACTGCTGGTTGGTAGAGACTGGAGATGGAGTGGGGAACAGAGAGAAACTGCTTAATGGGTTGAGTTTTTAAGTGATGGAAATGTTTCAGCACTAGATAGAAGTAATGATTATACAACACTAAATATAGTAAATGCCACTGAATTGGGCACTTTAAAATGGTTAATTTCATGGTATGTGAACAAACCTTCCTTTTCTTTTCCCTTTTCTTCCTTCCTTCCCTTTCCTCTTTTTTCCTCTTCCTTCTTCTTTTTTTTTCTTTCTTTCCTCTCTCTCTCTCTTTCTCCTTCTTTCTTTCTTTTTCTTCTGGGATCAAACCCAGGGTCTCACGCATGTTAAGTTCTGACATTGAGCTATACCTCTAGCCCTAATGAATTATTTTTGAAAAATAAAAAATAATGTATTGCCCTGGAAAGAACTTCTGAAGTACAAAAGTTTATTGTTGAAAGAAACTTATGGAATCAGTTAATTAATATACCTCATTTCTGTAGGTAAGGAAACTAAATTGCCAAACAGTGATATGATGTGCTAGTGGCCTCCCAGGCAAGGAATAGAGCAAATGTCTCTTTTACTAGTTTGTTATGTTTTCCTTATTCATCAGCTTTTATGTCAGAAAGCAACATAATAGAGCTTGCATTTCAACAGTCTGTAAATACTTTTTCTTCTGGAAAAAGTGTAGAGAAGAAATTTTAGTACATCCCATTAGTACATTTGGGACCCACCTGGACAGTGATAAATATGAATAAACAATTTTAATTTTTCATTGTCAACTTTTATTTGCCTGAGTAAGATGTATGAGTAATCCTTCTTGATGGAGAAAAAAGATTTAACTATCTTCATTTGGTTTTAGAACAGCTTGTGGTCTAGATGATTCCAAGGCATTTACTTCAAATAAAATTAAATAAAGTCAGTCTGTATTACTTATTTTACCTTCTCTCCCTCAGGCTCCTTCTCTGTTTTTTCTCTTTCAACTTCTAAATCTTCACATCCCACCCCACCTCTAAATTCTGGCAAGCCACAGTGATGGATCATAGGATTATAATAAGCATCTTCCATAAACTAATGTTCCTTCCCTTGGATTTCATCTTTTCCTTTTTTCAGCTCCTTCTTAGTTTTTAAACATATACAGAAATATGGATTTTATTAAACTCCTTTAAACAAAATTTAAAATATTACCATAATAAATCATTATTAATATATACTGCTGTAATAAAAAAAAAACACCTTTTTCCCGAGAGGTTTATTTTCCCAGGAGTTGGAATCTAATACCTAGTCTGACTTAATGAATTAGGAATTTTTTCTGAAAGTTACCTCTTCAATGAGAAATTTCTTAAATCTACTTGAAGACATTTTAATACTAAATCAGAGATAATATGATGACAGTCATCTGAATGGTACTTGTAAATATAATTACCATGGGTTCTAAGGAGATGTACAGCAAAAGCTCCATAGGGGACTGAAAGGAGATTTAAAAAAAAAACAAAAGTAGCTTTTCAGCACTTGCCTTACTGTGGTCTGTATATCCGGGTCCTCCTTTCCCTCCAATTCACATATCAAAACCCTAACCCCTAATGTAATGTATTTTTGGAGTGAGGCCTTTGGGAAGTAATCATGTCATGAGGGTGGAACCCTTACAATGGGATTAGTAATCACCATTTCTAAGTAGAGATGAAAGAGAGATGATCTCCCTGCCACATGAGGACAGAGCAGGAAGGCAGTCTGCAAACTAGGAAGAGGGTCCTCCCCTGGACCCTGACCATGCTGGCACTGTGCTCTCCAATGTTAGAACACCAGAACTGTCAGACATCAATATTTTTATTGTTCAAGCCACTCAGTCTATGGTATTGCATTACAATAGTCTGAACTAAGACATGCCTTTTTATAACTTTTTTAAATGTCTTTTTTGGATACCAATATGGTGACTAAGAGCCATTAACTATCGTTTTTTTTCCAAAAGCCCCCAGGCAAATAAACATGTTTTAATGAAAGGTCAAGGTACTAGAAAAGTTAACACGTTTCTTAAAGTAATAGAGAAGAGTTCTTTACACAGTGGGTGTCTTCACAGTAATTTTTCTAAGAAGAACTAAGAGCTAAAAGTTTACCTTTATTTCTTACTCATTGCCAAATACACGGCATTTCTCAAGTATCCTCTACACGGAAGACATTCTCTTGCCAGATCAATTGCAAGACATGCTGGAAGAGAAACATCTGCTTTCCACATCTGGGACCACTTTGCTGGTTTTGCAACAGAAGCCTCAACTAAAGTCAAACCGTTGTAATAACACTGTCCTGGGCTCCATTACTGTGGCTGCAGCATGGAATGAAGTCTGGGGAAAAGGTGAACTAATACTAGGATGTGGTCTCAAATTAAAGGACTATTTTCCAAAAGCAAAACCCTACTAAGAAGAAACCAGGAACAATTTCAGTAGCTGAAAATAATCCACGAACATTTTGATTTGCTCTTCCACAACAGACACTGTCTATGAAGACAAAAGTGATCTCTGCCCCCCCCCATAATAACAAAGAAAGCCACTTCCCATTGTTTTGAGAGGAAAGAAAAACAAATGCTCTCCGTGAATATTTATTAAATACTGTATTTATTTACTAGGGCTGCTGTAACAAAATACCATGGAGTGATTGGCTTAAACAAGAGAAATACATTTTCTCATAGTTCCAGAAGCTAGACGTCCAAGACCAACTTGTGGATGGGGCTGGTTTCTTCTGAGGCCCCTCTCCTTAGCTTGTAGATGGCCATTTTATTCCTGTGCCTTTACCTCAACTTCTCTCTGTGTGTGTGTGTGTGTTGGGGGGGGGGCGGTTCTAGTCTCTCTCACAAGGAAATCAAGCATTCTGAATTACGGTGCCCCCAGTGGCCTCACTTTAGTGTAATTACCTCTTTAAAGATGCCATCTGCAGATGCAGTCACATTCTAAGGCATGTTGGGTTAAGGACCTCAACATTACATTCTAGGTGACAGGCTCTGTGTACAATACACAGACTAGCACTAGAATCCAAAGAAATTTAAGCTAAATTGGTTCAGCTTTCTACAAAAACACAAATCTGAAAATTCATGGAAAATTTTGGCAAATCTGATTTTTTTGCCTTGGAAGGTGAAACATGAGGCCATGGAACTGATTTCCACTCAAAAGAGGAGGTGATACTGCTGCTGGGAAGGGGCTCTTCTGAAGGAAGTTCACTCAAAAAGCACAGGTGTCAGGTGACCAGCCACATGGACACATGTGACTCTACTTCCTGGCCAACTTCAGTGGCATGTCCGTGTTCCTCTTGGTTCTTCTTTCAGACACAGAGCCTTGGAGACTCATTCTGCTGGACAGTTTAGGTCACTGGTTTGCAGCTTCCAAAAATCTAGCTCTGTGACAAGTTCTTCTGGGAAGTCTGGTTAATTGGGTTTTTACCTGGCAATAAGAAAATCATAGCCCCTTCCAAAAGAACTTTTCAAGCTTCACCTTAGTTCTAAACCTTTGACTCTTCTTGGAAGGAACTATAAGTGTCAAGAATTCCTCCTTTGTTTAGGGGGATACAATATAACTTTTTAATAAAAAACGGGTTCTCTTCTAATTTGTCATTCAAAGGAGCCCAATAGGCTTTGCATACTCACAACTTCTCTTTCTGTTCTCTTTGGAAATCTGAGAAGCTAAATGTTCTTAGCTTTCAACTGACTCCTTTCTCTCTCTAGCCATCATTCAATAGCCATAGTTTCTCATCCAACATTATTATATATGTTCTATTACTATATCATTGAATTCTATACAGAAGATACCATTTACTTCTCACCTATCCCTTGTCCCGACAGTTATTTTCACTAGAATAAACCACATAAATCTTTTTCTTTGCTCAAGTATATAAAGTGTCCCTTAGTGCTTATAAATTGAGGACAGTACACTCAGGAACAGTGAGGGAGTCTTGCAGAGTTAAGTTGCCCTTATCTAGTGACGCCCATAGACTCAAGGGCCCATGCACAGGACTAGCTAAATTCTTCTAAAGTCTTAGATCTAAACTTTCCAAGGCTACAAGTTCATAAAACAAAAATACGTCACTGATCTGCCCATAGTAGTTTCTTCATGAATGAAAATGAGCTGAATTTCAGTGGCATGGCGCCAGTACTGAAGAATAAATAAGTGGGGAGGATGTTAACTCATCCAAGCACAGAGCACAGAAAACACCCGTGCCTGGAACCAGAAATCACTGAACTAAAAAGTGAGTGCTAAGTCAGGTATGATACACACCTGTAATCTCTGATAGCCCAGCCTGGGCAGTTAGCAATTAGAGACCCCAACTCAAAAATTTTTTGAAAATGGGGGATGTAGCTCAGCATTGCAAGTGTTATTTCTGAATTTTTTGTTCTTTCTTGGCTAATAATTATCATTTATTTTCTATGCCTCTTTTCTCCTCCCTGTCTCCTCTGTGGCCATTCATGGTAACAGGTCTTTTATCTAAGCTACTTTTTATTCCTCTCTCAAACTTCTCTGCCTTCAGATTTCCAAATCAAGCTGATGAATCCTATGCTTTTCCATTGCCCTCTGACACCTGATCCCTGACCCGAAGCCTGTTGTTCTGGGATCTCACACCCGTTCCCTGCAGATGAGACTTTCTGAGCCTTGGATTTGGTAACACTCAGGACACAGGGTGAGCTCTGTGAGCTGCAGCCATGTTTCTCCTCAAACGTGGAAGCTCTGCCTTCCTTGCCTTGGGGTAAGGGGGTTTTCCTTAGAGACTACCTTAGGAAATTTGTTTGGTATTATATTTTACATAATTTTTTTCAAATATAGCAAAAATCTAAAGATCTGAAAACCAGAAATACTCTTGTCTGCAACATAATTTATTATCTGGTGATAGTATTTAGATACATTAGTAGGCCTTGATTTAACACCAGGTGACCTCTCTTGAGACAAAGCAACTGAAAAAGAAAACTTCAAAATGTGCAAAAGCAATAAATATCAAACTTTCTGACCTAAAAGGTATAAATATAAAATATCAGTCACTTCTGGAAACATCTTAAGGATATCTGGCAACCACATGTCCATAGGCAGGTGACTGGTGATGGCAGTGCCTCTATTCAGAGCGTATCACCTCAGATCCAGCACAGTTATCTTCATATCTTTTACCAACACGTGTTTGCATATCTAGGAAAGAAAAATAGCAGCTTTACATTGTAATGTTTAACATACGATTCTCATTAAGGAAGGAGTGTGGGTTTCCTAATTTAGGAATTTTCCCAGTTTAAACAATATTCCCAACCAGAACGAATACACTTATGTTTATTCATTTTCAAAAACAAAAAAATTATTTGCAGAAGCTGTCAAGTAATTTCCACTTTAAATAAATTTTGACTTCAAAATAATGTTTCAGTTCACAGAACCCTTAAGCAAATAATTAGAAAGAAAAGATGTAATCAAATAGTGCTTCTTTAAGGCTGTATAAAGCTAATCAAAAAGCATGGTTATAATCCAGGCATGGTGGCCTTTTATCCCAGCACTCTGGGAGGCTGAGGCAGGAGGATCACAATTTCAAGCCTAGCCTGAGCAATTTAGTTGGTCAAGACTTAGCAAGATGCTGTCTCAAAAGAAAAAGAAAAATTCAAAAAGCCCTGAGCTCAGTCTGAAGACCCTGGGTTCAATTTCCAGTATCATAAAAATAAATAAATAAAAATGAGAGAGAGAGTAATTAGTTTCCACTATGAAAAAAATTATTTTAGCCAAATCAAGCAGAATTGATGAAACTTTTACTATTAGGTTCTCTAATAATTGTATGCCTATTTGAACTCTCAAGAAAACATTGTTTAAGCATCATGCAAATACATAAATGGATAGGTAACTTTATGTATGATCAGCTCTACTACAGAGATCCTGCCATCTCCTTGCAAATTAAATAATAGAGAAGTCAGAGATTACAAAGACTGATAGTCTGAACTAATACTCCAAAATAAGCTGTTCAGTTTTTTATCCCACCATAGACGGCTGCCATTTTTCTCCTTTGAAAAAGAGCCAAGTGGGGGAGGGGTGAATGAATATCTGCAAAATAGCCTCACGGTCTACTCACACTGAACAGCCGGGGGTCCTTGGTGTGAGGATGGAAGCCCTTATTTTTACAAGCGGAAACCTCGAGCATGCCAGCATTAGTGAGCCTGAAGATGCCAGTGCTACATTTTAGGGTTAAAAAAGGGAATAAAAGTACAGATTACTTGTAACTCCCAGGTGCTTTATCCGAACAACACAAGCATAACACACATATTCCCCAAATGTGACCAAGGAAGAAAACAAAAACGAGGAATTCCACGGTGATTTTTTTTCAAACTACTCTTTCCCTGACTGGTCCAGAAGACAGAACTTCAGGGGGAGGTACCTGCAGGACCATAATGGGGACAGAAAGCTTTGCTGCTGTGTGAGATCATAGAAAAGTTTGACAACCTCCACCACCACTGATGAAATTATAGGACACAAATATTATTGACTTTTCTAATAATGATAGTGCTATTCATAGCAACAGAAAATATTTACTGAGTACTTGCTATGGGACCAGGAAGTATGCTAAGCACGTTACATAGACTGTCACCTCATCTCATCTTCATTTCAACTCAGGATGCACAGGGACAAGGGATGAAGAAACCGAGGCTCACAGTGGTCAGGCATCCTACGACTTGGTGCGACCAGGATTCCAAATGTGTCTGACTCCTATGGTTGTAATTATTCTATAATAAACTTGGTCTCCCAAAATGAGGGCAGTTCTGGAGGTAATTAAGCTAAGGCTGGGAAATTTCTTATAATAAAATGTAATGTGGTAGAAACAAGATCTCAAAAATCAAGCTGGCCATGGTGGCACACACTGTAATCCCAGCACTTTGGGAGGCTGACGCAGAAGGATTGCAAGTTTGAGTCCTATATGGACAACTTAGTGGGACTCTGTCTCAAAATTTTAAAAGTGGGAGTGGGATAAAAAGAGCCAAGGCTCTAGCTCAGTATAAAGGGCTTAGGTTCAATTTCCAGTCCAAAAACCAAAATCTCAAACAGCAAACAGGGACAATAACATCCCTCTTAAATGTTATCCATTTTGCAGCCACACTAGAAATATTGCCACTGACAGGACCTCAAAAACAAGTCTTCAGAGGTGCAGATGCACAGACGCTGGGACTGCCATGTCTTCTTCGAAGTCCACCATGTGCCCACCTACCCTAGGGCCACGACCTGCTGTGTGGACAGACATGGACTCGGAGTCCCCCAAAGCTGTCATTGGATGCCCTCCAGGGTCACACTTACTCTTTATGCTTTGGGGAACAAACAATGGCAACAGCTTCCGGCAACATGAGCTGATAGGAACAGTGTGTGTGGAGATCCACGCTGGACAGGAACGCCGTTTGGGTGGGATGTGTCTGTAACAAGAGAAAAGGATGATCGCTAGGGTAGCTGACGCTTAGCCAAGGCCACAGCCTATTCAAAGAGAAAATTCTGTTTGTTCACATTTTTCTTTTTTATGCTCATTAATTAAATAAAGATTTTACACAGTGTTTTGCTGACATAATCCTTCAAAACATGCATTCCAAAGATTTTCTCATTTGGAATAAATATTCCAAATACCCAGTGTCGTGTCTTTTCTTCTTACTGGAAAAAAAAAGAGCTGGAATCTGGGCATGGTGGTACACATCTATAATCCTAGCACTTAGCGAGACTTGGTCTCAAAAATATAAAATTACCAAAAAACTAATAAAAAGGGCTGGAGATGTAGCTCAGTGTGAAGGCCCTAAGCTCAATCCACTGTATTGGCCCAAAAAAGCTGGAAATCATTTGCCAAAGGTTTGAAATACATTCTCATTTCATCATCACAACTCATCCACAAATATTTATTGTAGGGTCTCAATTTCACATGAGACTCAGAAAGGTGAAGCAAGCAGGTTCACAGTTGGTAAGGAGCAGAGGTTTCTATGACTGGAGACCCTGAAATGCTTACGTACAAAACCATAGACACGAAATCTTTCTCTACGTATCCCACGTTACTGTGCATTGTCCTCTGGATCACTGTTCCCTATGAAAAGGAGGATGGGAGTCCCTCGGTTGTTAAGGATGTTTGGGACTCATCATGCACAGCAACTGAATACTCACACGATGAGAACGAAGAGGAGAATATACATCCAAAAAAATCTTCCAAGTTTCTGGCTATATACAAACTTATTTTTATAAGAGACAAATCAGAGCTTCATATTTGAATATGAAAAAATACATGCTTATATAATGATTAAAGATTCACAATAAAACCTAATGACTCAAAAAAAAAAAAAAAAGAACATGACTATTTAAATCATGAAATAAAGGTCTTTGGTACACACTAGCTGGGTTCTGGCTCTATGACTCACTTATAAGGCATGGTGAGGATGACCAAACCACTTCTTGTCCATTTTGTCATTTGTAAAATGGATAATAATCATTTTCTTCATGGAAGGATATGAACACGAAATGGAACAATCCATGTAAAATTCTTACACCAGGGTCTAGCATGTAGAAAGGAACCAAAGTGGTTTGCTGTCATTACTGAGTTATTTTAATGTTATCATTTACTAAAGGGCATATACTCATAGGAACAGCTTAATGTCTTTTTTCTTTCTTTTTTTTTGTACCAGAGATCGAACTCAGGACCTTGCGCTTGCAAGGCAGGTGTGGTGCCGCTGAGCTAAATCCCTGGCCAGCTTAATGTCTTTATACGCACCAGGGTATGTTACAGAAATGAAAGATTTTTCAAACTCTTCCTACCTATTTAGCAGAATGAAAGCAAAATCATCTGGTTGTATGCACAAAGGTGTTCTACAAGGAATGTCACTCTTAGCCTATACAGAACTAGAGTAACAGAGGAATGGAAATTATCCCAACATTCTCCATGTGTAGCTGATCCCACTCTAACTGAGCTACCTTCCTTGCCCTATTCTCACTTTAAAAATCCAAATATTTACTAGGAGTATGAATGGAGGCTCTGACAGCTTGTTACCTCATCAGGCATATTTTCTTTGAGTAAATTAGAATTTTCTATGCTTTGGTGAGGAAGTAAAATTTGTTCAAAGGAACTTCTGTGACAGGAGGCAGCAAGCAGACTGTCAAACAGACAAATCACCCTAGGAGTCAATTTATTTCCAGACTAAATATACATCACATGACCATCTGAGCCCTCCATTTTCACCAATTCTATTCTGAGGAGGCCATCTCTCCCCTGGAAGAACGGTGTTCCCATTCCCTGACTCAATGGAAATAAAAGTGATGGTGATGATGATGATGATAAGAGGAGCAGATGCCATTTATTGCAATTGAATAACCTACCAGGTACCGAACTAATCACTTTCTATGAATTATATCACTGAATTCTCACAAAAAGATGAGATCAGTGCTGTTTTCATCTCCATTTTACAGATGAGTAAACTGAGGTAAACAGAAGAGTAAGTAACTCACTGAAGTTCACACAGCTAGTCAAACCACGAAGTCTAAATTCAAATTCAGGTCTGTCTGATTCTGATTCAGCCTTTCCTTCCTATTAATAATTCACATTTTTAAAATAAGTTAGTTCTAGAATTTGTTGCTCTTATTATGCTCTATAAAAATCACCACAAAAGTCATTAAAACCACTGATGTTTAGAAATGTAACACATCTGTATCTTCATGTAACCACAACAATTTGATACAATTGGATAAATGTAAAAAATAAAGTTCTGTAATTCTAGAACTGTGCCAAATTCATAATTTAAACAACTTAGATTCATTACTACATACAATAAATACTGGGAAGTTCATAGGAAAAATGTTTGTTTTTAATTTGTGAATATTTTGTATGATAAACTAGCACTGGCTTGTTAATACAAGTGTGTAATTTAAAGAACTATAATTTTCAGTTTGTTGCAATTTATTTGCTATAATTTGTTTTGAGTTAAAATATACTCTTGTTACAAAATTATATCAAGCTAAATAATGGCTTTTAAATGAGCAATTTCCAAGTGAACAGTAACTCCTGTTATTTACTGTTAAGTAAAGCAGATAGATACATGGCAAGGTTTTGCAAACTCCTTATTATAAATAAATTCTTGCATGTGAGAAGTAGATTATACTTCTCAAAGGGTTTTCACATCTGGTATCTTGTTTACTGCTCACATAAATTCAGTGAGGAGAGAGTGCATTCACTGGCCTCATGCAATCAATGATAAAACTTGGAAATGAGGGGAGGAGTCCTGACTAAGGGCACATAGTGATTTACAGGTGGAGCAAAATAAAGTCTCCTCAAGCTTCCTATATTAGTACTAAATACTTGACAAGTGTATGGGGGATGCATGTATGTTGATGCCCCTACCAGTACTTTTCTATAAAATACAAAATGATCACTGATTTTTCAGGGGCTCTCAGAGGTGCCAAGGATGTGCTCTGAAAATCTTCTTGGTCAGCATTCCATGCCAGTGGATGGATTGCACCTACCTGCTCTGATTTGAATGATGATGTTCCCTCCACAATTCATATCAAAGATTAATTTCCAATGCAACAGTATTAAGAAATGTGGCCTTGGGAAGTGAATATTAGCACCTCATAAAACAGCTTGGGATTGAAGGAAGGTGCTTTCTTGCCCTCGCCTTTTACAATATGAGGACAGCATCAAAGCAACACCTTGGAAGCAGAGATCAGCTCTCCCAGATAGCAATTCTAGGGTCTTGCTCTTGGTCTTCCCAGCCCCCAAATACTGTAAGAAAGAATTTCTTTTAAAAAATTACCTAGTCGCAAATATTTTGTTATAGCAGCATAAATGGACTAAGACATTACCCCAGGTCCTGATATATAAGGCTGAATGGAAAAGTTGTCTATTATATGGATTGAATAGGAAAGAGTATCATTACCAATAGCAAGAGTTACAATTTTTCTCAATTTGTAGCCTAGAAAAATAGGCTAAATATCACTGGCATTTTCTCATTTAATATCCTCTATCATATGAAATCACAATAATTATGATCTTTATTTTATGAATGATAAAGCTGATGCTCAGGTTGGTTGAGTGATTTGCCAGTGTTCCTACAGCAAATTCTTAACAAGCTGAGATTTATACAACTATTTGATTTTTAAGCCCCTTTCTGGTCCTATCATGGCCTGGTAGAGGTCAGAACCCAATATTCTTGGCCCTATCCATTTGCCCAAGTCCATGGCTCTTAATACATTAATATATATACCCTTGGGCCATTGGAGTGGTGCTGTGGAATGTATGAACCCTATTTGATATATATGGGGAAAAAATAAGAACCAAAATATATTATGTAAAGGTACAAATTCCCAATCATGAATGTCAGCATATTGTATACCTAAAATGCACCATTAAAATTAATGGAAAACAAAGCTGTTTTAAAGAACAAATTTTGAAGTCATCTAGTTTAGACACATAGAAAAAGGAAAGAGAATATCATAACCATCTATCAAGTCAGTTTTTTAAAAACCTGGCTAACCACACTAGACTATGCAAAATCATCAGAAAAAGTCATCTAACTTTCAAACGTTACACTGTCTTTATCAGCTTGAGGTGGTACCAAAAATGCTTATGATGCTCCTCAAATCCAAATTTGACAGGTTTAGCCACAGCCTAACAATGAAGAAAAAGCTTGAATATGAGGACATGTGTTATACTGGAAAAAATTTAAAGTCTATTGAAATTAAGCTGAATTTCTTGCAGAGGAAAATAACAGACTGCACAAAAATAAAGTGGACTTAAAAGGCCAAACATACATGGATCCATCCCAAAGAGAGGAGACCGTGTTGATCCTGAACACTGAATAATTCCTCTACGTTCTCCACGTCACAATAGTCTGGTCCTGCAGACTGCTTTGGCACGATCACGTGGGTAATAGTAAATTCATTATGTGTCTAGAAAACAATTTTAAAAAGAATAACAGGCACAAGACGAAAGAATCTGAATAGGATATGTGATGCTTTGCTATTGGAGGGCACCCTACCATTTGCACCACCCCGACCCCACCACAATGCAAAACAAAAGTCCCATATATAAAAACAGATTCTCTGTGAAAGACATAGTCTGTTGTTTAGAGCTTGAAACACATTTTCACAGCAGAAAGTATATCATAGATAGCAATTAGCATCCTGAGGGACAAGGAGTCCATGGAAGTTTAGTTAATAAATAATGTCTTCACATATTAGATCTATAACAAAAAGTGAGAACAAAACCAAGGTGGGTTTATCTGGAAGAAAAGATACCACCTACATAATCTGTTGTGTCACTGAGGGGTACCTCTAAGAATTGTGGAGGTTGATGATCATTTTTAAAAAAATTAATCATGTTTTATTTGCCTTAAAGACTTAGGACTTTCTTCTAATAAACTAGGCTTTGCCATAATTTTGACAATGTTTTGACTTTCACAATTACACAAAGAGAAAAGCAAATTACCCCTCTCTGGTAAAAGATAAAGGTTGAAAAGAAGAGGCTCCTGAGGTGGTGATGTGATGCTCTGTCTTCCCTGGCACAGGCTGGCCTCTCCATCCCTACACAGTACCATCCTCTCTAGCAGTAAGGCCATCTGGCAAGTTGGACACTATTGCTTCAGCCGTGATTGCAAACCTTTCTCCCACCCTCCCCAGACAAGGGCAGGTTTCCATGATACCCTGCACTTCCAATGAGAGAACTGAGCCCCACTTCCTCGCTCTTCATAAGCATCTTGTAAGCTTCATGTGGCAGAGACTGGGGCTGTTCCAGGCCACTGGATGCCTAGCAAGGTGCTGGCATATCCAGATATTCATTAAATGTTTGTCTGATGAATGAATAATGAATCAATGAATCCACCAACCAAATTAAATAAAACATATGAGAGGGATGAAGAGGCATCAGGCCCTAAAGGGTGAAAAAGGTGACTAGGGAGGAGATGACAGGTCATTCTGTTCTTGTCACTGGTGGTTTCTTCTCTTGGAGTAAAAATGATGATGAAACACTGAAATTCAGCAGGAGAATGTATGAAAATAAAACATAGTGTTCATACTAAATGTTAAAGCCTGAAAATGTGCCTGGACCCAGAAATATAAACTGATACTTATAAGGGGCTATGAAAGGACACTTCAAAAGACATTCTTCATCTTTATTGCAAGAGGAAATTAAATGGGTCCTCTCTCATTAATCTCCTTCTATTCTGACATTGTCTTCTATCACATACTTCTGGCAACATCTTTCATGAATATGGCCAGTAATTACAGACTTTAGTTTGCTGAAACTATTACTTTAAACTTTAAGAAAACAAGAAAACTCTAATTTCATTCTACATGTATCTGAAAAAGGATGGCAAAGACTTTGTTTCCATTTTTTCCTTTTCTCATATTTTTTTCTTTTCCCTTCTTTCCTTTCCCCTACCCTTCCCACTTCCCTTACTCCTTTAGACCTTTTGGGCAGGGATACAGGGAAAAACTAAGAACCAAGATACATTATGTAAAGGTATAAGATCCAATGATGAGTGTAACTGTATGTATACCTAAAATGTACCAATAAACTTAATTTTTAAAAAAGGATGGCAAGATATCTGCCACAGGTAAGAACAGGTAGAAAGTTAATGATAAGAAAGTGTGTGAGACCAGGAATTGCCGTGAAATTTGATTTAGCAACCAAAGTGAATTTGTAAATCTGAAGACTTGTAATCTACCATTTTTTCTAAACGAAGATTTAATTTATAGCTTGATTCCTTAAAACAAGCTTTGATAGTGCCTCTGAAATTTTACAATTCATTTTCTAGAGACATATTCCATGAACAATGACAGTAGATTTATGAAATTAATGTATGTATAGTAAATTTCATAATATTTACAACTCTTAGCAGGCTTTTTATTCTGCTGTGCTAATCACAAGAAAGCTAATACTATTGAAAGCATCTTGTGCAGAGAGATTGGAATAAAAGACCATACCAGTTTCCCACAGAGTATTCCACAAGTTTCTATTCCTCTTACTGTGTTGGATTCGGCCAGCAGCAAGAATCTGTGGCAAAGATCTCTTGGTAAAACCACACATCTCAATCCTTCAACCACCAAATCTAAGGCACAGAAAAAGGAGAAATCCTATATCCTGTCCTTTAAAATTATTTTTTTGAGTGTAACTGTAGTTATATATACAATTCAAAAATGAAATTACCACCTGTGTAATTTTCTGTATTTTGTTTTAAAATTCTTAAAAACAAACATTGACTAAAAAGAAAATAAATATATGTGTAAATAACTTTATAAACAAAGGGGTAAATTGTAAGCATTTTTACATATTTGTGGCCTGGAACAATTATTTCCATGTATGTGTGTATTTTCTTTTGGTGCACAGCAAATACACCATTGAATGCAGAGGTTGCATAGAATACATTTCGCCTCCTATAAGACACAGAGCAAATATTTTTCATTATATTTACTATGTGTTACTTGTATTCAGTGAAAATTAGTGATCAGCAAGCAAAAGCAAACTTTAGGAAATAACTAGCAGAAAAGTAGTTTATAAAATGGGTGCCTATCATTATTACTCTTTTAAAATAATTAGGCATACATATTCCATCTGATAGTGTCTCCCAGAAGGAATTCTTTATTTGATTCCGGGTACTTGCCAGTACAGTGCTTACAGGGTTAACCAGCACTAATTGGTGGCAGAAATATGTACTCCATTTGGAGGTTAACTATAAATATGCAGGAGATCCTCTCCATTCATGAATAATGCTAAACATATGAGCACAAACACTTTGTGGTTGAGCAAAAGTCTGGACAATTTTTTCTGTATCTTCTTTTCTCTATGCATTAGTGTTTACCTCTAAGATTTATGAGTTTCTTAGTTAAAATACACAGAAGAAAATGAATGCTAGGAATTCTCATTTACAATCTGTATTCAATGAAAAAAGACATTCCCATTTGTTATAGAGTCACTTTATCTTCAGGTGAGTCATGTTTCCTGAATTTCAAAGTTATATATAGTAAAAGCTATAGAACACAGACAAGTTAGTTCTGCCATTCATGCCACTGAATGGAAGAGTCCTACTACAGTTAGTAAGGAAATGAACAGAACCTCGTAGATGCTGCAGGGAGATGGTTCCATTAGAGGACCCTCAGCATCTTGAAAGGTGCATGACATCACTTACTCTGCACAGCACTTAGAGTAGCAGCTGGCTTTAAGGCCCTGTTTACAGGAGGTGAATGGCTAGCATAATTGGTTGCTTCACTTTTGTTAGGTTGATCTGCAAATACATTCAGCAAGGAATTGTTTTGGTGTGCGGAAAAGCAGGAGAGAGCCTTCCCATCAGTCTGCTCCGATAATGCTGGAGTCTCCTGACTTCGCATCTGGCCTCGGGCTAACTCTTGCTTCTTGAGTTGATCTTCGAAAAATAGAAACTGCTCCGTTTCTAGCTGCTGCTGGCGCATCTGAGCAATCCGCTTCCTTTCTGCGTCTATCAGTCTCTGATGCTCCAGTTTTTTGAGAATTTCAGCTTTATATTTGTTCTAAAAAATGCAGTTGCCAGAAGAAAGGGTTAATTTCCAAGGCAAAAACATCAAACTGGGGTTACACACTTTCCACTTTCTAGCAGACAGAGACAGCAGGAGACTGATATGTCCAAAGGAACACTCACGAAACCATGAGGAAAACACGTCACAGTGGAAGTCCCTTAATCTGACTGAGACAGCAGTTCAAAATCCTCTCATTCTTTACCAGAGATAGAGTATGACAATCAGGTTCCTCCCTATTCTCCGTACTTCTAAATAATGGAAAATCAAGGTCAGGGGTGTCTGCTCACCCTGAATAGCCAGAAGATGGAATAAAATGTCTTTCCCCAAGACTGCACTGCCACATCTAGTCACCAGTGGCCACATGTGGCTATACAGACTTAAATTAATAAAAATTAATTTGATGCCTCAATCATACCAGTCACATTTTCAGTACCCAACAGCCACATGTGGCTGCTGGCTACCATACTGGAAAGTGTCAAATAGAACATGTTCATCATCGCAGTAAATTCTGTTGCATAGAGCTGACCCAGAACTTTCAGCATTTGATTTTAAGATTCATTCTCTGCTAGAACTTTAAGGAGGAGGAGAGTCACAAAGAAATAATTCTTAACATGTGTTCTAACTGGTTCTATTAGAATTTATCAGGAATTTTGTTTAAAATGCAGAATCCCAAGCTCCTCAGTCTCAACAAAATATCCAGACATCATTAGATCAGAGAATAAAAAATTTTAATAAGCTTCCCAAATGGTATTGCTGGAAACTAGACTTGGGGAGCTAATGTAAGGTGGAGGTCGTGAAGGGACATAGCTTAGATTCTGCATTACTAACAAGAGTCTGGGGGACAAAGGTACTGCTGATAGCCAGGGCTTACAGGCAGGTCTGTTTATCTGTCCTACGTGTGGCTGCTGCCACTCTACCCTCACAGACTTCTACATAGGACACTAGTGTGCTTGGCAAGGCAATCTGTGTCACTTAAGGCAAAAGGTGGCACAGCTGCTGAGCCTGCCCCCCACCCAGGGATATCCTCCAGCAGAACAATGTCTGCCTTGTTGAGTGTGGACGACCCAAACTAAGCATTGTTCTCCCTTGCTGCTGCTCTCGTTTGCTCTACAAAGTAATTTCTTTCACATTTCAAATCGAATAATTAATATCCAGACTTCTAAGCTCACCCTTCCACCACTTAGTTAAAATATCTTATGCAAACCAGCCTTCTGGCCATGGCCATTGAAAGTCCAGACAGAGGCAATGAAATTAAACTGAAGTAAGGGTCAGGTAGGTGGCAACCTCCCATGTAAACAAACGCACACACAAACACAGAAACCACAACACTTACAAAAATGCAACAACACTTGAGAATTCACATTTTAAACTTGAATATCTTACAGATTAGTCAATCTCTTTTTTCAACACCTGTCTCTTAGACATCATTATCATTTTCACTTTTTATTTCATAACAATCAGAAGTCACCACCCTTTGGTGCTGTGATCACTTTTCATCAGTATGATTAGCTGTTGTTCTATCTATATGTATTGTTCACTATAATACTTAAGAATCAAATTCACATTTCCAAGGCCTACATAATTAGCCACATCAGAAATCATACACTTTTCTCACTACATCCAGTTGCCTCTGTTCATCTAAGAAAAAGTAGCCATTTGGATTAAGATTACATTGGCAAAAAAATGCCCAAAAGTTCTGTTTAAATCTCTGTAGGAAATTTATTTTCTAATGCACTGCTTCATTAGATGTTATAGGGAAATAAAAATACCACATCTTTGGTGCAAGTACTTAACCTGAACATCAACATGAATTTTTTATTGGTTTCACATCACTGCATCTTTAATTTTTAATTTAAATGCATATGACATTTGAAAAACATAAAAATGGAATTCAAAAATATTTGCACAGAAAACAGTCATGAAATAGATGAACCAATTGAACTTACTTTGCTTTGTAAATATTCTTGGTATTCTATGTTATATTTCTTTAAAAGGTCCTTTTTCAATTCATCTGTCCTTGGAAATGCAATCTCCTTCAGTTTCTTTTAAAAAATATAAGTATACATATCAATTCGTGGGTTTTCTGTATATTCTTTCTGATAATCAGCTTAGAAGGAAAAACAGCTGGTACGTTTACTAGAAATTAAGTCATGAATAATCAAAGATGATGACAGAAAAATAAATTTCCCTATTCTAGGGCTCCAAAATATAATTTTTAAAAGGGAAGTTAAAAACAAAAAAGTATCCCCTTGTAAAACCTTTATTGATCCCACTGGTTAGATAAGCTTTTTGTTTAGGCAAGTACTCCATTTTTAGGTAGTAGGTTCAGATATAAATCATATAGCATCAGAGTTACAAGGGAACACTGGAGGATGTGGGGCGATAGGATTCCTAGACAGCAAAACATAAGAAGCAACCATGACACTTCTCATAAAAATACAGATTCTGAAGCTGTTGCTAGATGTACTGCATTAACATCGCTAGAGAAAAGGTCAGATAATCGGCCTCTCAACTTCTTCTGCCATACTTAGTGGCAGGAGAATCTGGGAAACCAGACAGAATCCTATCCCCACTCTGTTTGGAGATGAGGAAACAAAGGCCAGTGGTGAACCTATGGTACATGTGCCACAGCAGGCTGTTATCACTGAAAGCTCTAAAAGGTTTGCCAACACTGGTAGGGAAATTGTTAGTTATCTTACAACTAGCTGGTGGCCCTGCTAGGACCAGAACCCGAGTCTCCTTCCACCAGGCAGGCCCTTCCACCAAAATGTTTGTTCTCTTAATTCTTCCTCATTTATTTATTCATTCACCTATCCATGTATTTAATAAGCATAAACAAGAGAAAGGTAATGCTTTTGGAGAAGTTTGCTCCTGTCAATAAAAACAACACTCAATTGTAGCAAGAGTCACCTTGGCAGCCTATGACCTTTGGTTTCCATACTCTCTGAGGTTGAATGAATGAGAGATCAGAGGAAAAATGTTATACAAAAACAGGATAATGCAACAAGTGTAAACATTTAAATAATGTAAGTGATCTAACATTTTAACAAAATCTATTTCCAGGCAGCCTCCAGCCTCCTAGGACTAGTAGGAGACCCTATATTCCATAACATGGTAAAATATTTACCAATAGTTATCATGCTGTGATTGGCTTTGCATATGTCTCATAAGACCAACACAAACTAAGACAAATGAGAAACACTGTAAATGCTTATTTAAAAGAATGTATTCTCAGCTAGAGATAGTGTAACAAATGCTTATGATGAATAAATGCATTAAAACAATCTCTTTTTTTTCCTTAATAGTATTTCAGGCAGGCCATCCCTCAACACTTACTATGTATAAGCCCAAATTCTCTAACAGGTAAATACAGTCATGCAATATTTAAGGATGAGGATATATTCTGAAAAAAATGTGTCATCCTGGGATTTTTTAATATGAACATCGAGTGCATTTACACAAACTAAGATGCCTATAATGTGACTATTCAATATAATTTAATAGGACCAACACTGAGCATGCGGTCCATGGTTGCCTGAAGCATCATAATGTGGTCCATGACTGTGCTAGAACTCTAGCTTGCCTTAAAAGTTAACACTGGTCCGGCATGGTAATGCATGCCTGTAATCTGAGCTAATTGAGAGACTGAGGTAGGAGGATCAAGTCTGAGTCCACCCTGGAAAACTTAGCAAGATCTTGTCTCAAAAAAGAGGGGTGGACAGGGTGGTTGGGATGTTGCTCAGCACTCCCCAGGTTCAATTCCCAATATCACCACAACAATGATAATAATGATGATGCACAGTATTTTTTTTTGAGACAGGGTCTCACTTTGGAATGCAGATTGGCCTTGAACTCACTATATAGCCCAGGCTGGCCTCAAACTCACAATGGTCCTCTTGCCTCAGCCTCCCCAGTGCTGAGATTAAATGCCTGGGCCAGCACACCCGGCAATGCATAGTTAATTGTCAAATTGTCATTGGGTTCAGGGCTATACAAAAAAATGTAACTAAAACCAGCCAAAATGACTGTTTCAAACAAGTACAGGAAATTATATAACCATCCTCTCAATTTCTGGAAGGAATCGAAATCATTCTTTTTTCACATCATAAGGTGATAGAGGTCATCCTCTTTCTTTTATCCACCACCGTCAATTAGACACCACACACTGGCTCAGTTACAATCACTAAAAGAAATCGAAACATTGTAGCTAATGGAATGAATTTCTTGTGTTCAAATTCTCCAGAGGAAGAGATAGAAGAGGAAAGGAAGGGGTTGGTGAAACAATAATGGATACTGGTGGAGGATTTGCTCCCATAGTGGAGAATCAGTCCCACAATACCTTCATAATGTCCTGCTTTTCTGGTACTGCACATTGCTGGTAATCTCGGTGGCTAGGAAGCTTTTCTACAAACAAGCTAGAGAAAAAGAAAACACATACTCAGTATTATATGACAGCAAAAGCTCAGTGATAGTATCTAATAGGAGAAGGAACATCCTTTTCAAAACTGACATGTTTAATGACATTATTTAACTGATAGTCTTTCCATCTACCTTTTCATTAGAGGTTCGCATGAGTATTATTTTGGCATTACAAGGTAGTTAAGCTTAGCAAACTAGGCATTGAAGCTAACAGGATTAAGGTCAGGATATGTCCTCACTGAACAGGCCAAGTCTTTGGTCTTTCTCAGGTCCTGGGCACTTGATCCCACCAGAGCACCCTCTGATTTCTGTGTGCTGCTGGGAACCAAGAGGATGATGCAAAAACTTCAGAGTTTGGAAAGATCAATGTAAATCCCTTCTCAACCTGGAAAAAGACTCAGATAATTACTGATGAAACTAGCACTACTGGGTATATATCAAAAACTCTTAACTTAAAATGTGTAACTAAAAAAAAGAAATAAAACACAACCAGAACCCCTAATGAATTAATAGATGTTGATTAGGTGTTACTTTTCCACCACCTTTGAGAGAAACAAGATGCAGGAAAGTGAAGGGAAATCCCTGCAAACCAGGTGTATCATTCCCAGGGAAAGTGAAGATACTGCTTCCACACGGAAAAGGAATTCTCTTTTTTATTCACTTATGTATCCCAGCCTGAAGGAGAGTGCCCAGCTGATAGCAAGTACTCAATAAAAATCTAAAAAGTGAATGAATAGCTTTTCCTTGACAGATCAGAATGGGATGTAAATGCTATTTCTGACCAACTATGGAAGACATTATAATGACTGATTCTGTTGTTTTCAACCACATGTACACAATCATCATGTCATTTTGCCTGATGATTAGGCCATGGGGAGAAAGGAATGGCAACATAACTTCCACTTCTCAAATGAGAAAATTAATGCATATACAAGCAGAATAAAAGTTGTTAGCTCTCTCTGACTTCATAAACAATAAAATCACAAATACTAAGAGCAGAAGGAACTTTAGAGATTCTCTTCTATAAGTCTCTCATTTGTAGACAGGGAATTGAGGCCCAGAGACAAGAAGCAAGGCACAGATTATCATACTGCTAATGACATGAGCGAATTCAATCATTCTGAGTACTCAGTAACTGATCGGGGTATGGTGGCTTTTCTCCTTTACTGAACTTATGATTCCACATCAGTGTGAGCAAAACTGGAGCAGAAAGTGAAAAACGTATTATCTGTTGATAGCACAATGCAGAAACAAAATGTTTTGGAAAGTTGTGGCTATCAGTGGTGGGAGATAACTTTCAATTTCATATTTATTGATTAATTTCCAAAAAACAACTGATTTTTCCAGGTAGGATGAAGGTTATCACCCATTCTCTAAATTTCCAAGCTAAAAATTCAAGGTAAATAACTTGGAAATGTATACGTTATATAAACTGCTTTCAATTTTGCCCTTGGTACAGTGACAATGTGGTTTTTAAACTACCTCATTTTTTTCAACTTCTTGACTGCACTCAGGGTAAGCACTCCCCAACTCAAACAGTGAAATTTTAAGTGAAATAATCCAACTACAAAATGAAAAGTACTGTATAATCTCCTTTGTATGTGAAATGTTAAAAAGTCAACCTCAAGAAGCAAGGAGTAGAATGGTGGTACCTACAGGTTGGGGGGATGGGCACGGGATTGGGAAGATGCTGGTCAAAGAACACGGTTTCAGTTCCATAGGTGGAATACATTCAGGAGGGCCTGTGTACCAGTGTACACATAATAAATGTATACTTAAAACCTGCCTACAGAGTAGATTTTAAGTATTCTCACTATTTAAAAAGTGGTGAGTATGTGAGGTAATGGATATGCTAATTAGCTTGATTTAGTCATTCCACAATGTACACATCTATCAAAATATCATAAATATAAATATACATAATTGTCAATTAAAATAAACTAATGAAATTAACCAGTATGTGATTTCAATTAAAACCAAGAAACAGGAAAACTTTTAGTTTAGAGTAAATAATTATTGAGAAGAAAGGATCTCTCTAACCAGTTAAGTTGCTAAACTGGTAAGAAAAGTCTAAATTCCATTTATATTCATTC
This sequence comes from Heterocephalus glaber, assembly GCF_053883595.1. Classification (NCBI taxonomy): domain Eukaryota; kingdom Metazoa; phylum Chordata; class Mammalia; order Rodentia; family Bathyergidae; genus Heterocephalus; species Heterocephalus glaber. The sequence continues at coordinate 38,241,216 of NW_028258320.1, read as the reverse complement.
TTAAGCTATGTTATTAACAAATTCCTAATGGGAAATATGTTATTTCTATATGGCTATTTTGACATAGCCACTTTCATTCAACATTTTGAAAACAGTTTTGTACATAGGATTATTATATAGCCAAATAAATAGTCTTAAAAATAATAAGTATTATATGGATCTGAAGGACTTCCCCCACAATCACATCTTTTCTGTGTTTCCCAATTTGTCCCCAAGTCTCAAATCCCCATTTTAAATTTTAAATGTGTGGGTGACATGTTCCAGCTGCTGTAGGTGGAACTGTAATAGGGCTCCTGCTCTCAGAAAGCTTGCATTCCTGGGAGAACCACCTAACAGAAATTCCACTTGTGCAGAGTGAGATGCCCAGGTTACCGGGCAGGCCTGCTGAGAGTCTCCTCCCCTTCCTGACCTTCCACTCTCTCCTGAGCCCCAAAGAGGTGTCTGGATACCTTCTCATACATTTATTGGGAACTTAAAAACCTGAGCATTTAAAGCTTTGAGAAACAGTACTATTGGTTTGAATACAAAAACTGTTCTGGCACCCCACACTGCCACATGAAAATGTCATGTATTTTTTTTTCTAATTTCTCATTTCAAAGGTCTCTAAAACCAATAAATAAAAAAAAAACTTACGTTATAAATTTATTGTACAAAACAAAAGCATTTTCCAAGTTTCCTTCTTCCAAGTACACAGATGCCATCCTCTCCATTTCTACTCCTGACCTAAAGTAGCGGCGAGGTGTGATGTCTTCATTGATGGTAATATTGCAGCCCAGCTTGCTCAGGGCACGGACTCGCTCTTCTGGGCTCACGGAGACATCTGTATGGTCAGGCATAGCAGCTAACTTTTTCTGCAAAGCACAATTTATATACATGACTACGATAAGAAAAGAATACAACTGATTAACAGATAAATTCATAGCAGTGAATATGCATATTAGGAAAACAGAATGAGCCCAATTAAACAACCTGATGCTCAACCTCAAGCTTCTAGAAAAAGAAGAGCAGGACAAACCCAAAGCTCATGCAAGGGAGGAAATTATAAAGATCAGAGGAGAAATCAATGCAATGGAGACTAAGAGAATGATACAAAAAATCAATGAAGCCAAGAGTTGGTTCTTCAAAAGAATCAACAAAATTGATAAGTACTTAGCCAACCTTATCAGAAAAAGGAAAGAAATGGCCCAAATCCAAGCAATTAGGAATGAAAAGGGTGAAATTACAACAGACCCAGCAGAAATCCAGAGGATCATCAATACCTACTTCCAGAACCTATACGCCAATAAGATGGACAACACAGAAGAAATGGACAGATTCCTAGATACATATTAACTATCAATGTTGAATGAAGAAGACCTAAAAATTGTAAACAACCCAATATCAACCAATGAAATTGAAAATGTAATTAAAAATTTATCAACTAAGAAAAGCCCAGGCCCTGATGACTTCAGTGCTGAATTCTACAAGACATTTAGAGAGGAACTACTGCCACTACTGTTTAATCTCTTCAAAGAAATTGAAAGGGAAGCAATACTCCCAAATTCATTCCTGGAAACAAGCATCAACTTGATCCCCAAAGCAGAGAAACACCCAACTGAAAAAGAGAACTATAGGCCAATCTCACTAATGAACATAGATGCAAAAATCCTTAATAAGATACTGGCAAACAGAATGCAGAAGATCATCAAGAAGATCATACACCCTGATCAAGTGGGATTCATCCCAGGGATGCAGGGATGGTTCAACATACACAAATCAATCAATGTAATGCACTCTATCAATACAGCCAACAACAAAAACCATATGATCATCTCAATAGATGCAGAAAAAGCATTTGACAAAATCCAACATGCATTTATGATAAAAACCCTACAAAAAATTGGAATAGATGATCTCTACCTCAATCTGATAAAAGCCATCTATGAAAAAACAACAGCCAATATCATACTAAATGGTCAAAAATGGAAATCCTTCACACTAAAATCAGGAACAAGACAAGGATGTCCACTATCACCACTCTTGTTCAATATAGTTTTGGAAACATTAGCCATGGCAATTAGACAAGAGAAAGAAATAAAAGGAATAAAGATAGGAAATGAAGAAGTCAAATTGTCATTCTTTGCAGATGACATGATACTGTATACAGAAGACCCCAAGAACTCCACCAAAAGTCTTCTAGACTTAATAACCAAATTCAGTCAAGTAGCTGGTTACAAGGTCAACACACAAAAATCAATAGCTTTCCTCTACACAAATGACAGACTCACTGAGAGAGAAATAGGGCAAATAATTCCTTTCACAATAGCATCCAAAAAACCGAAATACCTAGGAATCATCCTAACGAAAGAAATCAAAGACCTCTTCTCTGAAAACTATGGCACTCTGAAAAGAGATATTGAAGATGATATCAGAAAATGGACAGACATCCCCTGCTCCTGGGTAGGAAGGATTAATATAGTGAAAATGGCCATACTTCCAAAACTGCTATATAGATTCAATGCAATTCCAATTGAGATCCCAGCAGCATACTTCACGGACCTTGAGAAAACAATCCAAAAATTCATTTGGAACAAGAAGAGACCCAGAATAGCAAAAGCAATTCTAAGTAACAGAGACATGGCAGGGGGTATCACAATCCCCAACCTGCAACCATATTACAAAGCTACTGTGATAAAAACAGCATGGTACTGGCAAAGAAAAAGACCTGAGGACCAGTGGAAGAGATTAGAAGATACAGAAACAACGCCAGATACACTCAGCCATCTCATCTTCGATAAAGGAGCCAAACACCCTCACTGGAGGAAAGATAGCCTCTTTAATAAATGGTGCTGGAAAAATTGGGTTTCAACTTGCCAAAGATTAAAACGAGATCTATATCTCTCACCATGCACTAAACTAAAATCAAAATGGATTAAAGATCTCAATATTAAAATAGAAATGGTGAACCAGTTGGAACAGAGGTTAGGTAGAACCCTTGAAGACATCGGTGTTGGAAAAGATTTTATGAACAAAACCTCAGTTGCCCATGAACTAGCACAAAGAATCAGCAATTGTGATCTCTTCTTATTACAAAGCTGCACTGCAAGAGTAACTACCAGCTGTGTGAAGAGACAACCCACAATGTGGGAAAAAATCTTCACCTGCTCTTCCTCAGACAAAGGTCTACTATCTCGAATCTATAAAGAATTTAAAAAGATCAGACCTCCCAAATTTAAAGACCCAATCCGAAAATGGGCATCTGAAATGAACAGACATTTCTCAGACAAGGAAGTAGAAATAGCAAATAAATACATGAAAAAATGTTCAACATCACTGGTCATTTGAGAGATACAAATGGAAGCAATGCTGAAATTCCACCTCACCCCAGAAAGAATGGCTGCTATTATGAAATCAACCAATAAGAAATGCTGGCAGGGCTATGAGGAAAGAGGAACCCTGCTCCACTGCTGGTGGGAGTGTAGACTGGTGCAACCACTGTGGAAATCAGTATGGAGATACCTCAAAGAACTAGGACTGGAAGTCCCATTTGACCCTGCTATTCCACTGTTGGGGATCTTCCCCAAAGAATTAAAAGAATCATACCACAGTGATCTATGTGCACTCATGTTCATAGGAGCACACTTTGTGATAGCTAAAACTTGGAAACAGCCCAAATGCCCATCAACTGGAGACTGGATAAAGAAAATGTGGTATTTTTATAAAACGGAGTACTACTCAGCCATAAAAAATGAGAAATTAGAGACATTTATAGCTAAGTGGATGCACATGGAGGCGATACTCTTAAGTGAAATAAATAGGGCACACATGTATAAATAAAGAATAGTTTCTCTGGTGTGAGAAACTGAAAGTGTAAATAAGGACTAAAATGTATAATAGGTAATGTGAAATAGGAAGAAAAGGGGCAAAGGGGAAGGAAGTGGGAGGGATAGGGGAAAGGAAAGAAGGGTATGGAATTAATATGAGAAAGTGGAAAAATAGGAACAAAATCTTTGTAAATAGGGAGGAATTGAGGGATTGAAGGGAGGGCAGGGGAAGGGAGAAAAAATAAGAACCAAGAGAGATTACGTAAAGGTGCAAAAATTGCTTCTCGGCCTTTTGGCTAAGATCAAGTGTAAAGGTGCAAATTTCCAATGATGAATGTCATTATATTGTATATCTAAAATGTACCAATAATTAGAATGAATAACCGATAATGCATAATAGGAAGAAAAGGTCCAAAGGGGTAGGGGTAGTGGGAGGGGGCAGGGGAAAGGAAAGAAGGGAAAGGAAAAATGACGAGAAATGGAAAAAATGGAAATAAAGTCTTTTAAATAGGGAAGGGTGGAGGGGGTGAAGGGAGGGCTAGGAATGGGGAAAAAATAAGAACCAAGATGCATCATGTAAAGGTACAAGTTCCCAATGAGAAATGTAATTGTGTTGTATACCTAAAATGTACAAATAAAAGAATTTAAGAAAAAAAAATTATTGTATACTTAAAATGTACCAATAAAAGAACTGAAGGAAAAAAAAAAAAGGCAGTGCTTCAGAAAAAAAAAGTCAGGAATTTTTTTTAGTAAGAGTCCAATAGCAAGTATTTCATCGTCTATGTCACGATTTGAATTCAATGCTCCTGATGGGAAAGCAGCCATAAACAAACGTAGATACAAGGCTGGCTGTGGTCCAAGCAATAACTTTATTCCTGAGCCACAGTTTGTTTTCTCCTGGTTTAGACTAATGTATCTCAAAGTATGGTCCACGCAACAGCACCATGAGCAACAATTGGGCCTTTTATAAAAATGCAAATTCCTAACTGGCCCCACTTCAGGGTCTCTAGAGGTGGCATGGAGAATTGATGCTGTAAATAGTGCTCCCAGAGGTACTGATGTTTGTGCCATTTTTAGACCACTCTGCCAGGATTTGACCTCTTAGTTGACCCAGAGCCAAGTTCGTTTCCTGAGGCCTCCTTATTAGTTACATGTAGAGTGTATGTTTGACCAAAGTATGAACAGAACACTTGACTAAGGGGTATATAAAGCTATGAAAAAAAATCAAGGTAGACATAATTTTAGTTTGGCATGAATTACTGAATTGAGTACAGGGTATAGCAGATGAGATGTTTCAAGTTTTTCCAGGGCCATCTGATCTATATTTATGGTAATTTTATACCAAATAGAAACCCAGGGATTTAAAATGACTCCTGTTCCTAAAGGTTTAATATATAACCAGAGAGCCACAAATATGTTTCTCAAAGTTTCAGTTAGTCAGAAACAGGCCATGCCTCTTGCACCTGTTTTCGCTCTTTTGACCTGGCCTGGCACAATGTGAGACAGACTTCCATTCAGTTTTTTCCTAGAAGCACCAGAGTTTGGGCTTCCTCTCCCTGAGGGTCTAAAGCTATCCCCTATGTAGGAAAACCAAGTCAATTTAAGGCAGAGACATAAAAGATATAGTCTCGTACATTCTCCAGGGGAGAGCAGTTTCTGGTCCAAGTCACCAGGAATAAGGCCTGCATTCAATTTTGATCCTTATCTAGTGAGAACTTCTGATGTGTTCTCATTTGGTCAAAATTCTGAAAGTACAGAGGAACAACTGGTAGCAACATCAGCGCTCAGGCCATTCCTATGTAACTTCATGTCAAGTTAAAACATACTTCCTTTATTAGAAAACAAGTACCAACATATAGACAGGGGAAATTAGTTCTAGTGTTCTAAAGTACCACAGAGGGGCTGGGAAAGTAGCTCAGTGTGAGATCACGGGTTTAATCATCAGCACTGCAAAAGAAAAGGAAAGAAAAGAAGAAAGTAACAAACGAACTGTAGAGTAACCACGGACTATGATTTATTGAATATTTCAAAACAACTAGAAAAGTTTCTGACATATAGAAATGATAAGTGTGCAAGGAGATAGAACTAATTACCCAGATTTTATCATTAGTTGTTGTATACATGTATCAAGTTATCATACTGTACCCTAAAATATATAACATTTTATGTCAATTTTTAAAAGTTTAGGCCTTTCTAAAAATATATTTGCTTTGATTCCTACCCTATTGTCTTATCCTTCTAGTTCTCTGAAGGACTTTCTTGGGTTTTATCTTTTGCATTGTTTTGTTTTGTTTTGCTGGTACCACGGATTGAATTCAGTACCTTTGCACTGAGCTAGATCCCTATTCCTTTTTGTCATTTTTCATTTTGAGACAGGGTCTTATTAGGTCCCTAAGTAGTCCAGGTGGAACTTGAACTTGTGATCTTCCTGCCTCAGCCTCCCAGAGTAAGGGAATTGCAGGCAAACACCACCATGCTCAGCTTGAAGGATTCCACAATTTCAGAAAAGCTATTGTAGGCTTCCCTGCAGAGTGGAGAAGAGGAGATTATGAACTTGAGCCTCAGTCTTGATTACTGAGTATTTTCCAACTGAGATGTCTCTAACAGTCCAACATTCCAACCACTTTTCCCTAATCACATTCACCTGTAATATTCAACAGCACGAAATGACAGTATTGTTACTAAACCACAGATAATTGCCTTAATGACAGTAAATGACTGGAAAATACCCCATGGAAATTACAGCATCTTCTAAAGAGGCCTCCAGCCTCCCACATGCACAACAGTAATTTGCCCTATTTTACTAATGTGCAGTCTACATTGAATCACAATTATTTTTGTACAAGTATTTCCCACCCCTCATGAACTTGTTGGAGTTTTAAGAGAAGTAATTCTTCATTCATCTCTGCTCCCAAACATATTCCTTGAAATAGAGTTGATAATCCCTAAGTGCATCAAATAAAAGAGGGAAAATGGAGCTGAGGGATGGGTCAGTGGTAGGCCTTGCAGGAACAAGTTCCTGGGTTCAATCCTCAACAGCAGAATGAAAAAAAGAAAGAAGAGAAGGAGAAAAAAAAGGGAGTAACCAGACTATAATCAGATTATTTTTTAGCCTAGAAGATAAAAAAACAAGATTTTTTTTCTTTACTAAATGCTGTTATCCTTCCTAAATTTAAAATTAATTTCAGAGATAAGCTGGGAAATAAGCAAAAGTCTTCCTTAATCTAGATTTTATTTTTTTGTGAGCTTCTTAGATGAAAACATAAAATTTCTGATGAAAAAGCCTTAGCATTCATTTTCACAGTGATAAATACAATAAAATTTTAATTATTCCTATTTAATGTTCTGGCAAAAACATGTAAGACACCCTATATGGATAACTCCTTCTTCTGTAGAGGCAGAAGTGGGGCATTCTTTCTTATTCCACAGTGGAACGACAACATGGGGTCAGAAAGGTAGTATATTCCTCCAAGTCCCTACCTATCAAACATATTACGAATACAAGTAAGCTCCTGTAAAGGACTTTCCTGGTCGAGAAAAAACATTAGGTCACAATCTATTTCAGTTCAAGACCAGCCTTCTATTTCCCCTTTGTGTATGTAGAGTATTTGTTATAGTGTTGCTCAAAGGAATGTCCCTTTGTGATGGGAGAAGGAGGGTCATCAGGAGCAGGTAAATGGCGGCTTCCGTTTATCAAGCCACCATGGTAGGCTGGGAACGTGAAAATATCATCTCCAATTGTCATAAGGAACAAGGTACCAAATCAGGGCACCAGCAATTACATAATGTGCCTATATTCACACTGGAAGACCAATCTAGGACACAGAGTAGTAAGTCCACATGATGTCAAAGCCCCTCTTATTTCTTCCCCAGCACATTCCTTTTCTGAGATGTAGCTAGAGAAAGTGTACATCCCCTATTGCTTAAGATGTAGCCAGGCAAAGTGTGAACAGCATGGGCAGGAAGGGAAAAACTAAGAACAAGTTTCAAGTATGCAGCCACTGATACAAGCACTGCAAAGCAACATCTAGATGTGAGATGCATAATGCTTTCCTTAGTAGGAGACAATATAAGTCTCTAGTTCTTATCCATGAAAACCTGAGGTACAGGAAAGTTAGTACCTGCTGTGATGTCAGCTAGGAAATTCTCTCCAGTGTTTTTCCAAAGGACCACTCTCTCAGAATCTAGCTAGACAAACTAAAATTTCACACTTTGCGGGGGGGTGTTATTTTTAAATCTCGTGAAGATGGCTTTATTAGTCACTTCCTCAAAGGAGAGGACCACACAGATCAATTTTTTTAAAAACCTACAAACAAATGCTAAACTTCTGCAAGTACTTGTGATTCATTGCACATTTCATCTACTTCTGTTCTTCTTTTTGGGCTTTCCAAGCATATGGAAAATACCAGCTGGTGTGACCTACCAGAGAGTTCACAGTAAATGGCTGCTCCATGCTGTCCTTCTACCAAAGGAAGTTGTTAACTGTCTCTTCTCAATCACCTCATCTGTTTCAAAGACAAAAATCAAAGCTAAGATTATTTGTTGAGAACCCAAGTCTCAAATCCCAAACCCCATGTTCAAAGAACATAAACACACTGAAGTAACTTACATAACTCGAGTGTTTAGAAAGGCTTTTGGAAATCTATTCCAGAAAACATAATACCATGGGTTGTTAGGGTTTCTTGAAGTTGACCTTTAAAAATAGAGGTGTGAAGGGAATTCATATTTAAAGATTTGCTGAGTATTCTTTTATTTATAACTCTAAGCAAAGCTATAAAGTAGTAGTTTCACTTTTTTCAAAGGGAGAAAAAAAAGCATCATGTTTAAAAGCAAGAACGCCGGGACCATGGACTACTTGGAGCCAGGATGAGTTTAAACTGAGCCTTGGATCTGTGGTAGGCAAAATTCTAATGGGCCTATGATACCTGCACATTGGCATCTGTAGGTTTGTGTAATTCACTCCTCTTGGTTGTAGATAAGACTTGTACTTGGCTTCTAACTGATAATACATGGCAAAGGTGACAGGGTATTACTCCCATGATTAGGTTACATTATGTTTCAAAGGTAAAGTGATATTGCAAACATATAAGGCCATTTATCAGCTGATGTGAAATTAATCCAAAAGGAGGTAATCCTGGGTGCTCCTGACCTAAAGAGGTGAGAATTTTAAAGAAAGGAGATGCTCTTCTGCTGGCCTTGAAGATCCATGAGTTCTGCTGCTATAAGAAAATCAACTCTTCCAGTAACCACATGAACTTCAAACAGAAGCTCATACTTTCTGAAACAAAGTAAGCTGTGCCCAAGATGACTGACACACAAAGAAGTGAGACAACAAGTGTAGGTTGTCTTAAGTCATTGAGTTCATGAAAATGTGTAAAGGAAATAGAAAACCAATATGCTAGCTGTATGACCACAGGTAAGTTACACATCCTTTCTGTGCATCTGAAAAATGGAGAAGTAAAGTACCCATGTCATATGACTTAGCATATAAAGTTCTTAGAATAGTTCCCAGTATAGTCAATATTTTATAAGCGTTAGCTATTATTAGAATCTTTATTTTATAGATGAGGAAATTGCAGCTCAAAACAAGTGCCTGAGTTCAAATATTAACTCAATGTATGTATGTTGGTCCTTTCCTTTTTATGCTAATGTAGGTCACATACTGCATTATCACTTTCTACTTCTAGCTTTCTTGTGTTCCTTATACTTCACTGTAATCACTTAGGTGACTTTGGATACCTCTTCACTAAGTTCTTCATTTAGGAAACAGAGGAGGAGCTATATTCTCCTTAGTTATAACATTCTGTGACTCCAGAATTCTCAGAAATAGATCAGTCAATTCCTCCCTGCTATTTTCTGGCCCAAATCCATGGCTGAGAACCTCTTCAAGGAGGTCACCCTGTCTCCAGGTGTTCTAGTCTTTCTTATTGTCTCCGGCCTTCCCTGGAATAAAAACTCCAAGCCTGCAGGTTACAAAAATACCCAAGAAAGAAATGATCACTGAGAGAGTCACAGTTACAGCATGAGTTTGAAAATTTAGGCACCATTGAATATGGACAATACCAACTGGGGAATTACTGCTTTTCAGCTAGAAGAAATAAACTGGGGGGTGGGGGGGGGGGAGTTAAAGAGACAAGCAAAGTCTTATGGGAATCAGGAAGGAGTCAGAAACAGAAACAAGGAAATACTGGTCAATGGATGATTTTGGCCTTCTAAAGGGTAGAATTATTTCCTTTAAAAGCTACTCAGAGCCAAGCATAGTGGAGCACATCTGTAATTCCAGCACTCTGTGAGGTTGAGGCAGCCAGATCACAAATTCGAGCCCGGCCTGGGCAACTTAAGGACTTAGTGAGACCCTATTTTAAAATAAAAAATAAAAAAGCAGGAGTGGCTACAGATGTAGCTCAGTGAGAGTGTTCAATTCTTAGTACAAAAAAAAAAAAAAAAAAAAAGTTACTCAGGACCCTAAACAGAAAATAATTTTAAAAGTTGGAAAAATGATAAAATCATATAACCTAAGACCTATTTCAAATGCAGATTTGTGGGATCCACCCACCAGGATTCTGAGTCCATCTATTTTAAGCCCAGTAATAGGTACTGTTTTTTAGAACATGGCCCAGGGATTCTGACACATGAGGCCTCCAAAGCAGTATTTTGAGAGGCATTGCATGTGACAATGTGTCAAGGTGGATTCTTAGTTTCAGACAAAAGCACTGACTTTTGAATTCATGGAAAGATAATGGGAGGATTACATATTTTCAGGAGGGCCAGAGAAACCTGGCTTTTGGGCTGTAGTTGCAGGACTACTCCAAATCACTCAGAAGCACTGGTCTGGTGAAGGGGCAAAAAGTTTGGAAACTGCTGCTCTAAACCAACCATGCAAACAAACAGCACAAAAACTCATGATGCTATGTCAATTTAACCAGAAATAAAGTAGGCTGTACAAATCTAAAACATGAGAAATGAATGGCAAGTGTTGCCTTTCATTTGTGCTAACCAGAGCCTTGATAAAATAATCAGAAAATTTTAACTGTGAGTACAGCACAATAAGAAATATCTACTTCACAGAGCCTGAGATCCACAAGTGCAATGGCAGTGGGCTAAAGAGCCCACAGCACACAGCTGTCCAATGAAACCCTGGTACTCCAGCCTTCCTTTGAGTGAGTGGCCCTGTCACCATATTTGGGCTGATAAGGTGTGAGCAGAAGTGATCCAATCAGTGTCTGGACCCTGCCCTGTAAAGGAAGGGACATGGCCTTCTTCAGCCGCCTTTCATTCCCATCAGCTGGAATGTCACTCAAAGGTAACCCCCGGAACATGGGGAGGAGCCAAAGCAAAACAAGAAGGAAAAGGAGCATCTTAGTTTGCTTACATCGCCCATGGGGGAGAAACAAATGTCCACCTTGCTTAGTGCTTTGAGTTGTTTATTTGCTTCAGCAGCTAGGCCTGCATCCTGACAAAGGCAGCGGGTGCAGCCCGTGCGGTTAGATGCATCCTCTGACACCCTCCCTTCCCCCAGCCTCAGCACCCTCTCTGTCCCCTTCCTCACCTTTCCCTGGTACAGGAGGTGCCAGATCTAAGCCCTAGCACCCGGACCTTACTTGTTCCAACAGTGGACTAACCAAATAGAATGCTAAGCCTCTGATAAGGAAATCAAAGCCATTTCACTTTTGTTCTCCTTTTCCAGAAAGAGGAAAAACACACAGCTTAAGTGTGCTATGACGATAAGCAAATGATCCTTCAGGGAAGGAAGCAATCGTGTAACATTCACCACACGGAGAGCCTTCAGCAGCTGGCAGGGCTGCTGAGGGGAAGACAGGCAGGAGATAACTGCAAGTGCTAAAGACAAACATTTCGATTTGGAGAATCAGAAACGCACTGAAGTAGAGAGTCAAACATGGGATGTATTCAATGTCAACCAAAAATAAATTGTAACATTTTTTTTAAGAAGAGGATCAGCGTGCTCTAAAGCCTCTCAGTGGACAAGCCTGGCTAGGAGCTCAGCTCAGTCTACTCACTGGGGATCCTTATGCTCCTCCTGCACAAAGGGCCCCACTTCCTGCAAGCACCACAGCTTGCAAATGACAGGAAAACATCCACCAGGAAGGTCTGATTTCCTTTCAGCCTGCTCTCTAGCTTCCACCCCCAGCAGAGCCCACATTTTTTGAGGCTTGATAACATCTGAACTATAAACAGATGTGGTATATTTAACCCGTGAGATGCCTTTGGGGGGTTCTTTTTTACAGTTCCTGACTTCTTGTTTTTATCCCTAACCTTTTTTTCCCCATAGACGCAACCATTTTTTTCTCTATAAACTGATCTTTTACGGAGGTCTCAGGGAGTATCTGCTTTCTGTTCATTCCAATGCACAAGAGTTTGGGCACCAGGTGTTGGAAGCACATTACATTCACAATGAGCACAGGGAGTCCAACCCCTGACCCAGAAGCTCAGCTGGGCTGACAAGAAGCTGCCAGAACCCAGTGAGCTGATGATGCACCCAGAGGGGTGTGGGTTACTTTCCACACAAACAGCAGCATCCTCTTTGCTTTTGGGCCCCAATTCAATGTCTCTAAGTCTCAATTTCCTCAAGACACTATGGAAGAAGCTCTAGGATTCTGCCTTTTAAAACAAGTAGCAAACCAGGGGTGGTGGCCTATGCCTATAATTCCAGTATTTGGGAGGCTGAGGCAGGAAGATCCAAAGCTTAAGTCCAGCCTGGGTAGTTTACCAGGACCCTGTCTCAAAACAATAAATAAAAAAAGAGTTGAGGATATAGCTCAGTGTGAAGACCCTGGGTTCAAGCCTCAGTATACATACACACACACACACACACACACACACACACACGCACACACAAATAATGCCAAGAATGAACAGAGAAAAATATTTGACTAACCACAGTGCTTATTTTGTGACTTTTTAAGCCTTTTTTTCTTTCTTCCTCCTTCCCTCCCTCTCCTCTCTCTTGCTCTGCCCCTCCCCCTCCCTCTCCCCTGCCATCCCCTCTCTCTTCTTTTGCAGGTTGGGGATCTCATCCAGAGCCTCACACATGCTAGGCAAGTGCTCCGAGCACTCAGCTCTACCCTTAGCTCAGCCCAGCTTTGTGACTGTCTTTCAGCTTTAATTCACTAATTGTTTTTGTTTACTTTTTAAAACTTTGTTTATAGCTAAGCTCAGAATCCTGACCCACTTTCACACATAAAGCAACATTTTCCAGAACACAAAGACTACCAGACAGTGAGTAGTCTCCTCGGCGACTAGACACCCCACAAAGTGCTGGTGACACCATCACCAGGACTTGTCCTTTCCTCTCTGAGTGCCACACTGACCTGGATAAGCAAGTATCAACTGCCAGCAGCTGAGTGAATCCAGCAGCCCTCATGCCACTTCTGGAGTCTCATAACTTACTGGCCAAACCACAGCCTTTCTTTTCCCCACTGGGTTACAGTCCATGTTTTCCAGGAAGTACACAGTATGGTTACTTAGTGGGAAATACATAAAGAAAATTACTACAATTTAGGCTGTGGACTGGAGTTACAGACTGGGGCCTGCTGTAGGAAAAAGAAGCACCAGGCCTCGTCCTTTTTGTCCATTTTGAAAGATTCTAAAAATTCAGACACAAAAACAAAAAAAATCACTTTTATTTTCTTAGAAATATCTGATTATCTATAAATCAGAAATGTGCTGTGGCCAAGAAGATAGCTTATCTATACCAAAAGAATGGTAAGATGAAACTACAACTTGTACAACTATAATTTATCAATTTAAAATTAAAAGTTTTTAAAATTGAGACTATAAAATTCAATAAATAAAACTCAATAAGTAACTCTGAATGTCAAAGAGGAAATCTCTAGAGAAATACAAAATACACTGAACTAAATGAAAATAAAAAGACATCAAAATCAGAGCAGGCAGCAGGGATCATCCCTTTAGAGAAACTTAATATTAGAAATAACCTTTATTGCATATTTTCTATAATTTTAAGTGCTACATATGTGTATCTGTTAAGTGTCAGGTTCTCGACTCTTATTCCCAGAGGTACATAACAAGGGTAGGTGTTCTGCAACAGAATGCTTTACATTCAATTAATTCACAAAAATGTGGTTGCTTCAGAAAAATGAATTAAACTTTAAAGTAGTTCTAGGCTATGGTGGGGGCAATCAACATATGCTTTGGGCCATAAAACAGTTACTTTTGCATAGTGCAATACAAATTTTTCTTTATGCTACTACCAGGACAAAGTGGCTGGGTGCCCTAAGTACCCAGTTCACTACAACCCCCCAGACACCTGCTTCATGCTCGCCAGCCAGGACTGTTACAGACATTTGCCTTCCCAGTTTCCCTTGGCTGGTGGGCAAGTGACTAGATCTTGGATAGTAGAACTGGAGGGGAAGTCCCTTGAGAGGAGTGTGTGAGAGAGTTTCACCTCTAACACAAAAGCCATCCTAAAGAATGTGTCTTTTCATCAGCTAGACACGCATCTTCCTGTAAGTCTGGAAATGCAGCAGCCATCTTGCAACCCAGCAGGGTCAAATCCAAGAAGCAGCTGTGTGTGGAGGGCAGAGCCCAGGAGCAGGAGGAGCTGGGCTGCTTCCCCAGACCTGGAGCCGATCTTACCCTACGACCTTTCTCCTCTGAACTGCTATGAAGATAATAAATGTGATTATTTATAGGGTTCTGTAATATACGGCCTAATTGATTTCTCTGGCAATATAAAGAAATCTAAACTGTATGAATCCCATGATAAAAGAAAAGAGATGGCTCTGAATAACTAAAACAGGAAAAGAAATCAAGAATTGATAATACCAATATTAAAATTTTGTGAGATTTAACCAGTGAAGAGAATGAGGCCTTTTGGACAGCTAGATGAAACAAGCAATAGCAAAATAGCTATCATAATAATATGTACCATTAACAGACAGCTTTCCTTCCCCAGGTAACTGAAATAATGCATTATATATGTGGCCTCACATGGCCCTAACAGTAGTCTTTTCAAATAAGAAGCAGAGCTGGAGACAGTGACACATGCCTGCAATCACAAGTATTTGAGAGGCTGAGGCAGGGGGATCCCTAGTTTGAGGTCAGCCTCTGGCAATAACCTGTCTCAAAATAAAAAGGGCTGGTGAAAATACCATTTCCATTATCCACTCTTTATAGATATGAAAATTTAAACCTAAAAGACATAGGAAACTTGACTAAAATGATGGAGCAGTGCTCAAAACTAGTCATGCAGCAGTACCGGCAATTCACTTTTAAAGGTATCAGTGAGGGCTGGGGATTTAGCTCTGGTTCCGCCGCCTGCCTCGCAAGCTCAAGGACCCGAGTTCGATCCCTGGTACAAAAAAAAAGGTATCAGTGAATCTCAGGGGAGGGTTAGATCTTTGAGCCTTAGACAAAATGGTAGCATTTACTGTAGAAATGAATATTTCAGTTCAGAATGACAAATATATGATTCGGTCTTCTCCCTGTCAAAGAGATGAAAGGATATTCATCCCTTCACTTTATTCTTAAGCATAATGATTCAGGGCCTGTCGACTGACCACCTGGTATATATAGTTAAGAATTTCAAATGCATGATGATTCTACCAAGACAAACTCAATTTAGAATATTTGCTGGGTTTTAATAGAATTACTAAATTTTACAATGTCTAAAAGGGATTACATGGGCTGGGGATTTAGCTCAGTGGTTCCACTGCTTGCCTTGCAAGCACAAGGTCCCAAGTTCAATCCCCGGTACCAAAAACAAAAACAAACAAAAAAACAAATAAAAGGGATTACATGTGCTCATAAATGTACTAATTTAGGATTCTGGTATTAAAAGTGTAAATTAATATGCATTACAAAACATTTAGTAAACAAATTCGAGATGTCAAGGAGAAATTCATACTTGTACATAGATATTTTATAACATAAATCTATATGGGATACTAATTTTGTTCTACTGCTGTTGAAAAACTAAAAATTCAGAGGGGCATGGTGGTGCATCCCTGTAATCTGAGCACTTTGGAAGCTGGAGGATCAAATGTTGAAGCCCAGCCTTGACAATTTAGCAATTCAGCAATGTCCTGTCTCAAAATAAAGAACAAAGGAAAGACTGGAGATTGTAGCTCAGTGTGAGAACTCTGGGTTCAATCCCCAGCGCAGCAAGTGAGAGGGGAAGGAGGAGGGGAAGGGAGAGTGGAAGAGGGAGGGGAGGAGAGGGAGAGGGGGAGGGAGAGGGAGAGGAAGGAAAGAAGAATGAAAAGCAAGTAGACTAAAACTTCCGGGAAATTATGCATTCCAATATAAACCACCCAACTATAATGTACATTTTAATATACTTTCCCTTTTTATTCCAATTTACTTTTAAGAAAACAGTATCGCAAAGATAACATATTTTAATGAAATATAATAAGTCTTAAATTAATTTTTAAATGGCGTCATTTTCTTGCCTGCCAGCTGCCTAAAGCTCAGAGATGGGGTAAGTCCACGGGCATGATTAATCACTGTTATTTGATTTTCTGACATTTCCTAAGAGCTGTTCTTCAACACATGAATTTAGTCCAGCACTACTACTCAAAAGCAGAAGACAGCTGTCCTGAAATACTTATCCATGGCTTCCTCAAAATTCTCCCACCACAAAAATCTTCACTGTTCAACATGTTCCAGTGATGGGTCCATTCATGTTTGGTTTTATGCTACAGAGTATCTTCAGTGCAGTGGACCTAAGCCAAAAAAGAGCAGTGTACTTCTATAATGGTCTCTGGGAATCCATTTTAAAACTCTTCAAGAGGCCCTTTCCCAGCAAAGTCATTAGAAAGTGACCCTCTGATGTTCCTGTTTGCTTCTCACTCCCTAGGGTCTTCCTTTCCTGTAACCAGAGGGCTCTTGACTGTGACCTGCTGTTTCCTAAGCTGGGTTCCTGAACCGCCTGCACCACAATAACTCAGTGAGGGAGAGAGCTGCTGGCATCAACAAATTTTTAGACCCCACTGAGTCAGAAATTCTGGGAAGGGGAAGGGTATGTTTCAGGGATCTCTCCCTCTCTCTCTCTCTTTTTAAATAAAGCAATCCAGGATATTTGTAAACTTGAGACACTGGGTCAAATAAAATACTCTTGACAGTTACCAACAACCTTCTAAATGCCTGGCCTTCATCCGCTGAATTTTCTCTACAACAAGGGCTTTTTATTTTGTTGCTATGAAACAGAGGTGTTTCTTTTTTATTCCCTCACCCCTCAATCTGCACCTCAAATGCTAATTATCCATCTTTCCTCTTAACATCTTTCCCTTTATCATATACAACACATTTTCTTTTTGTCTTGGCTTCAGATTAATTTGAGTTTTGGCAGTGTGCTATCAAATGTCCTCACTTCCACCAGGCTACCTGACTGGGATTTATCACTCAATATGTCCCAAGGAAAAATACCTCTTCCCCATAAATATTGCCAGCTCCAAATAAATGCACTTATGCATTCATTTATTCAACATTATTTATTGAGCCCTATTTTTTAGTAGAAGCAAATGATACAGTGACGAGGAAAGAGACAAACATACCCAATCTTGTGGCCCTTACACTCTGCCAGGGCAAAGGCTAGAGCCGCAAAGTAAAAATATTAAACAATTATCCACACAATAGTTTAGTAAGAAGAGTGGCAACCGCAGGAAACAATAAGAACTAGGCATTTTCTAGTAAAAATACATCAGAAATAATCATGTGGCCTCCTTGATCCATCAGGGGACATATGTCATGGATTTGTCTGATTTTTGGTGATGTTAACGTTAACCATTTATTTAAGTCACACATATCATTTTTTTCTCCTGTAAAGATATTATTTTTCTCAGTGTAATTAAAAAGTATTTTGTAGATAGTTATTTTGAGACTATGCAAATATTCTGTTGCCCAATAATTTTAGCAACTAAAGATGATTTTTGCCTGAAACAATTGTCATTGTGATGCTTGAAAATGATGACTTGTCTATTTTTATCATTCCATGCACATTTATTAGAGTAGTTAGAATTTATGACGAAAAGTTGTTTTATTTTTACATAAAATTTTTAAAATATCAAGTGGATTTATCTCTCACACACACCAAAGCCTGAGATCAAACCTAGGCAAGCACTCTACCACTGAGCTGCACACCCAGCCCAGATCTTTTCTAAGGTATCTAGATTCCTTAACATTCATTAAACACTATTTTAACAAAAAAAATTAAATATGTCCATTGTCTTTTCTTCTAACACATCTATGGTTAGACATTTTTAGATAGTTTCTATGGATGTGTAATTTATTTTTGTTAGGAATAGATGGACTCTTTCTAGCACTAGGCCAAATGGCTTCAAGTTGAGCCTCCTCAAATATTTTAACTTCCCATTTAATTCTCAACTCTGGTTCATAAGGTGATATTTGCTCAAAATGGGCACTTGGGGGCTGGGGATTTAGCTCAGTGGTTCCAGCGCCTGCCTTGTAGGTGCAAGGTCTCTAGTTCAATCCCTGGTAGCAAAAAAAAAAAAAGAAAGAAAATGGGCACTTGGTTCATATTTGTAAATTGAAATAGTCTAGGAGTAATGGATAAAACTGCAGAGAGGAGAGGAAGTGACAGCCAGAGAGGAGCCAAGTGTGCTACAGAGGAATGAGGTAGCCCAGATCTGAACCGAAGATCTTGGAAAGAATAGCATAAACAGCTACTGGGAGGATAGTCTGAAGAAAATATCATGGAACTTGGATGCTAAAGGGATGCAATAGGGTCAGTAGCATAATTAAGCAAAGGTACTGTGAATGTCAGGATCTAAAGGAACTGGAGATGACAATGCTTCTAACTCTACCATTAAAAGGTGAACAGTATCAACATCCAATCAATGACACAAAGCACAGCCAACCCTGGAAACAGCCACGCTGCAAGTGCCCCTCTTTCAGCACCACATCCCATCTACCACCTACATTTGTGGGTTCTGATTCACTCTCCAAAATATTCCTCAAATGTGAATTCTCTTGTCATCTTCCCAGGAGGCAGGCTAACCGAACTCCCTTCTCTCTGCATTGCAGAACAGCCTTCCAACTGGTCTGTTTCTGTCTTGGTCCCTTTTAATTAACTGCACATACAACATATACAGTGACCTTTAAAACTTAATTCAAATACTCTCATTTCTTGTCTTAAAACCCCTTAATGGCTTTTCATTGCTCTTAATATCATAGAGTAGTTCCCCCTTACCCACGGCAGGCATGTTCCATTGTACCAAACTCTATATATACTGGGGTTTTTTCCTAGAAAAACATACCTATGATGAAGTTTATAAATTAGGCAGAGTAAGAGAGTAACAGTAATTAATAATAAAACAGTGATAATAAAACAATATAATGTAACAATTATAATAATAAAATAATATAATATAATAAAAGTTAGGTGAATGAGATCCCTCTCTGCCTAGAAACTTTTATTGCACTGTATCACCCTTCTTCTTGTTGACTGCAGGTAACTGAGACCACAGAGCTCAAGGGAGACTACTGTGTGTCCCAGTAGTCTCACAGAGCTGGGCAGGACCAGGATGGCCCCACAGCGGCCTTGCTCCACCCTTACCCCACATGCGCATCTCTTGGTTGCAGTGTTACACTGTGCAAAGTCAATGCAAATGGACCCCACCCTCAGATCACACTTTTGCCTCCTACCCATTTTCTGGTAGCAACTTCACTCTTCTTCAGAAAAGATATTTTTGACCAACACTGCACAAGGTCACATCCTAGGTCATACCCTAGAAACATCAGATAAGCCCAAATTAAGGGACTTTTTACAAAGCAACCAGCCAGTACTCTTAGTGCCAACATCATGAAGGAAAGACTAAAGAATCATCCTAGATTTAAAGGATGAAGGAAACAGGTGTGATTCTGGATTGGATCCTCAACCAGAAGAAGGAATTTGGTGAAATCTGAGTAAGACTCTAGCTTAGAAAATAACACTGTATCAAAGTTAATTTATTGTTCTGATAGTTACTATGGAAATATAATATATAATATAATAATATAATACTTAGAGAAGCTGTGTAAAGGATGTACGAAAGTTCTGCATACTCTTTCCAAGATCTTCTAGGAGTCTGAAATTATTTTAAAAGGAAATATTTTAAAATTTCACATAATGCCTTTAAAAATCAATAAGTAAAAGGGCAACAAAGGGAAAAAATGTTTGCATCATTTGTAACAAGTATACCTGTTAACTCTAAGCTATAGGAAACATTTTCAGAACAGTAGGAAAGAGGTAAAGAGTAGAATGAAAATGAGCAAATGACATGAACAAATCTTAAAAGAAATATAAGCAGCTAAGTAAAATGTGGGGAAATGTTTAAGTTCACTAATAATTATAAAGCTGAATTTCAAACAAAGGGTAACTCAGTGGTAGAGCACTTACCTAGCATGCACCAGACCCTGACTTCAATTTCTAGCACCAAAAACAAACAAAATTTTTAAAAACCCATGAATTTCAACATGGCAATTTCATTTATTTGATAAAATTTACATGATTAATCATAGTGTATATTGCCAAAGATTGGAAGAAAAGTTGCCAGTTTTTTTTTTCTCATAACATGCATTCCTGCTGATGAATTCCAATTCTAAGATAATCCTATAGATTGTCACAGCCATATATCCCCCTCCCCACACACACACACACTCTGCAGCGTGTTTTAAAATAGTAAAATTTTGGAAATAAAATAAATAACCACCAAATCATTTCTCATCAGGTGTGATGGCACACACACATAATCCCAGCATTCAGATGGTTGAGGCAGGAGACTCACCAGGAGTTCAAGCCTGGGCTCCATACCGAGTTCAAGGCCAGCCTGAACTACATAGTGAGAGCCTGTCTTACAAAAAAAAAAAAAAAACAGGGTAGGGGGAAGGATCATGTAAAGTAAAGGCTCTCTTGGGTAGATGAAGCTATTAAAACAGGCTTATATGTTTGTGTACTGAACACGAAACTGTCCAAGTTCGAGCATTAACTAAAAAGAAGTTACAAAATAACAAATAACGTAGGACTCCATTCTTGCAGTATGCACGCATATGTATCTAACTGATAGTGGCATTTGGAAGAAAAAGGTCTGGAATAGCACACACTTTTTCCCAATTGTCCTAACAATGTCTTGAGATACTGTCTTGAGAGACTTTCATTTTTAATTCATTCATTGTTGTACCATTTGCTGTAAATATGTATCACTTCATCAAATTATACTTTTTGAAGCCATGAAATTTTGAGTAAATTGCCACAGATTTGAATCCTAGCTTTGCTATCTGCTACACATGCAATCTTCGCTGGCTAAACTGGGTAGCCACTGGAAGGAGCAATTCACCTGCTGCAGACATTCAGCTGGAGAACCTACTGCAAAACCTTGCAAAGCGGGTCTGGCTAAATTCAGGGTCCCAAGTCTTCACTTTTGTTCTCTTTTGCCTTTATGATGCCAAACCCATCAGCTGTTCTCACTATACACAGTTCCATGACCTTCTGTTTCTGGATCAGGTACTCTGTGGCCCTGGTCTGCATTAGTCAGTCCTGCTCAGAAATGCAGGTGGTATCCTAATGGTTAGTAGAGGGAGTTTAAACACCCTGGCCTGCTCTTGAGGACCCCAGGAGCCTGACCTTTTTCCCTTTCTGCATTCATAGCTTGTGTTTTCTCACTGCTTCCTCTGTCTTTCCTGACTTTTCTTTGATCAAACCAATGTCTCTCTCTTCTCCAGTATCTGTCATTCAGAAGTGTAACATGATCTCTAAAAATTCCTAGTAACCTGTGTTTTTTTTCTGATTCTGACCATGGAAGAGCAGGTATTATTAAGAATATGAGAGGTAGAATATCTTCCATCGTAAGAACTTCAAGGCTGCACTGGAGTTTGTATTGCAATGTTATTATGTGACAATGTCTATGGGAATCTGGAAGAATACTTGCTTAAAACATAAAAATAGAAAGAACTTGAACATAAAGTTAGATTTAACCCTTAATTCAATTTTTCTCAAAGTATGGTTTATTGCGAACCATTTTAGAATCCTCTTAGAAGACTTCAATGGAAGGCAGCTACACTCCACCCACCCCTCCTTGGTGCTGGGATAGAGGACATTTGACTTTAATTTTAGGCTAATTTGAGAATCACAGCCCTAGTTACTGTTCTAAACTTTTCAAAAATATTACACTTGTCAAAAAGAAAAATGACTGCATATGCCATAAAGATATAATAGTTCTATTTCTCTCAAGATCTGTACTTTGACTTCTTGGATTTTTCATTAATTATAAAATTAAATTCCACACCCACTAGTGATTCCAATTTTATTTATGTAAGCTAAGCGCTATATAGATTCCGTAAGCAATTTCTCTGTTCTATTAAGGAGAGACATTGACAGAGGAAGTTCTTATCCCAAGCCTTTCTTTTCTAATCTCATTCCATCTACCATGTCTGCTTTTCCCTACAGTAAAAGATAACTTATCTCCTGAGACAATTTATAAGCCAACTTTTCGAGGACAAAACACGTTGGAAAAAGAACTACAGGCAAACCACAAAACACCTGGAGACTGAAGCACGGACCCACAGCCCTAAAAGAGTTGAGTTTCTTCCTAGTCATTGAAATGCACATTTCTAGTGTTAAAAGATATGGCTGTAGTGATGTGATAATGACAGCGAAGTCACAGTATTATAGACAGCTAAATCAGACCGAAATTAATATACAGTCAGAGAGGGACTAGGCCCTCAAGGAAGTCAGCAGAATTGTGTCTGGAGGTGCAAAATGAGGATGCAGTGATCAGGCTCCCATGCTGTCCTGAGGGACAAACAGTAATTTGAGATTATACTGTAATTAGCTCTACCTGGTCCAGGAAGTCCAGATAGGCATCAGTCATCCACGGTGGTGACCAGTGGCATCTGGACCCGTCCATTTCCAAAAATGCCTTTGTTCTTTCTATGTACCCTTGTCATATGACTCATTTCCCTATTGGACTAATATTAGCTAAGAGGCTATACCTGTAATTCTATAGGTTGATTGTAGCTTGATCCATATTGTACCCACGTAGTGACTTTCGTGTACAAATTACCCCTGACAAATGGCCTCAGTGAACACCTACTTGGGACCCCTCCTGGAAATCCAGGAGCTATTCTTCTTCCCCTTATTTCCAGTAAAACTCTCCAAACTTCCTCGTTTGTGATTTCATTCCTCCATGCTGTGAGACCATGAACTTGGCACATTTGGCATTTAACATTTTGGGAATTATATTTTTTTCATTTATCAACAGGGTCATTACTGGTTGGAGTTTTCCTTCTGCTTTCAATTAAACATGCACAGTTGACTGCTCCAGCCACTGGAGTTCGAAATGTAGAATTCCTAAGAAGAACTGTGTTCTTTTCTGAACACAAGCAAATGCAAAACAGGAAGGCAGAGTTCAGAAGGAAGGCACCAGAAAGGGCTAAAAATGAGTCATTCTGGCCTCCTGTTTCCAAATTAACCCATTAAATCAAATCATCAAGTCAAACCACCAAAATGAATATTTTGTGATAAGTTCCTTAACAGTTATCACTTGTATGAGCCTCTGTTGAATCCTTGGTTCAGTTACTTGGATGTTATTAAACATCAGTACTACAAAGATTTAAAAAACAAAACACTAAATTCATCAAACCTCAAATTCCATCACCCTCAATCAATTTTAAAGTCATGAAATTTAAAAACAGAAGTTATTTTTTTTTTAAAGAAGAAATGGAACTTCTGAGCTAAATCATAAAATGTGTAATTTATACAAAAGGATAAATCAAAAGATGCACAATATATTTTTAAAGGTGAAATTTCTTTTCTTCAGCTAAACTCAATTCATGTTTTAACCATGAACTTTTCACAATACCAAGAAAAACTTTCAATTACTTGGAAAAACACAATACTGTGGAGCTCAGTAGTAGAGCATGTGCTTAGCATGTCTGAGGCCCTGTGTTTGACTTCCAGCACTATGGAAGAAAAGGAAAGTGAGGAGAGCGGAGGGGAGAGGAAGGAAAGGAAGGGGGAGGGAGGGGAGAAAGAAAAAATAAGAATGAAAGGAAAAAAGAAAGAGGGGAGGAAGAAAGGAAAGAAAGGGAAAAGAAAATAAATGAGGAAGGAAAGAAAGAAGGAAGAATAAATATCTTTGTTATGTGAACAAAAATTATAAGGATTAATGTAATAATCAAAATACTGAAATTAGTGATGGCAGATTTCATTCTAGAGACGCTCAGGAGGCCAGGCCTGGTGGCATACCCCTAGAAATCTGTAATGTTGGCTACTCTGGAGGCTGAGGCAGGAGGATCCAGAGTTCAAGGCCAGTCTATGAAACATTTTTTGAGCCCCTGTCTGCCTAAAAAAAATTGTTTTTAAAGTCTGTGGGTGTAGCTCAGTGGTAGAGTGCTTGCCTAGCATGTCAGAGGCCCTGGATTCAGTCTCCAGTATGGCAAAAAAAAAAGAAAAAAGAAAAAAAGAAAGAAAAGAAACTGTGGAGGAATTGACAGTTTTCATTCTTCATTGCCACAACTGGCTTCACACCTCTCATTAAAATTTCAGCTCTTATAATTAGACATAATTATTCCAACAAGTGAAAGGCAGATAAAAGTTACTTTGCCACATAATATTCTGAATAAACTGGATAAAAAAAATTTGGTTAGAATGCCATCATTTCTTTACTATAGCTCATAAGAAGGAGAGAGATGAGACCACGGAGAGAGGCACAGACATTTCTCAGAACCCTGACACACACCGCAGAATGCACACACTCTTCTAAGGAGACATATCCATCCTGCCTCTGGCAGGGTCACTGAGAATAAGGACCAATACATGTGCTGTACATCTCAACAGTATTAGGTAGAAAAACCAAAAATAACAGACTTTTGAAGTACATGTGAAAACATAAACTGAAATACTTATTAATAAAGAAGGTGATGGAAAATATTATTCACAAAATACCAAAATAAAATATTAAGAAAAAAGAGCAAAAAAATGGGCAATAATATGGGTACTAATTCTGTATTGGAGGTGGCAATATTTGGAACCATAAACCTCCATCAGAGCAAGTCTGCACTTCTTTTACTCCAATCTGTGGTGTAAGAGACAGGAATACATACAAAAATGGGAAAGCAGGTGCTGGAGTCAGATTATCTTATGCAGTCTCCAACTCTATCAAATACCAGCCTGCAAACACTAAGTATTTACCTAGCCTCTTCTATCTCATTTTTTTAATCTACAAAATGGTACCTACTGATAAAACACTTAACTTTTTGCCAGGAAATGTTTTAAAAATTTTTATCTTTTAATATAACCTAGGCTTGAAATTGCTATCCTCCTGTCTCAGCCTCCCAGAGTGCAGAAATATAGGCATTTGCCACCACACCCAGCTATTTAAAAGCATTTTTCACAAACCTATTTATTCATGTACTTCTCTTCTAGCCTTTTGAGAAAGAAACTAATATCCCCATTGAAGCATGAAGAAACAGAGGCTCAAAGAAGTTAGTAACCTGCCCAAGGACATACACAACTAATAAGCACCAAAAAGATCTCAAGTTCTTAGCCACTCATGCATCCTTTGAGGTGACATGTTAAAGCTCAGTACTGTCTCTGGCATATAGCACATATCCAATAACTAACACAAGAAATGTTAATAAATGTTTGCCAAATATTCACAAGATCCTGTGAGCTCAGCAAGTAAAAATGCTGTGATAACTGGTAACACAGGTGGACTGTACAATATGTTGATGATCGCACGTGTGCCCTTTTCACTTACAACAAAGAATCCCCATGTCTGACTTTCTGAAATTTTCCTGTCTCTATCTCAAAGTCCCTGGGATCTTATGTCATTCTGTTATCAATTGCCACCTCCATTCCCACTTAGTTGGCAAAGTGCTCTCACAAAAAACATTTTCATCACTTACTCCCTTTCAAGAACCTACACCTTGGGCTGGGGATTTAGCTCAGTGGTTTCGCCACCTGCTGCGCAAGCTCAAGGACCTGAGTTCGATCCCTGGTACCAAAAAAAAAACAAACAAAAGAACCTACACCTGGCTACCACATCAAATTAAAATTCTACCCCTGGCTTCCAAGAGTTTTAGTAAGTCACAGAAGGAAAAATGCCCTTAGCTTTCATTCAAGTGCTCGGATGTCCAAATAAATACTTGATACGAATGACCACATTTCATTATAATAATAGTGGTGTCTGTGTTACTTCCAAATGTTGATGAGTAATTTTATTTTATGTATGTTTTTTTGGACAAAGTGCAATAAAAAATTGGACGTTACATTTTACTTCTATTCAAAATGAAATAAACTTGATCAGAGAAGTACCTAAAGGGAAGAATATAAAAATCTGCATTATTATTAAATACAATGTTAACATCTGGGTAAATTTTAGATAGCTTTCTAATCTTTTATCTTGAAATTAGATCCTGAATCACAGAGAGAACCGGTAATGATTGCAGGTAGAGCTAAAACAAAGAGAAAGCAAAACAGCTTAATATTTCAGATCAAATAATGTACTCATTTCCAAAAGAGTACCTTGAAAAGTTAACCAAAGCAAATCAAAACATAGGAATTACTGGTGCTTTTAGTAAAAGGCTGCTTTTAGTAAACACAAGTTACTGAGTAATCACCAGTCTGAATTAATGTCTCTAAGCTAACCACATCAATAGACAAAAATAACATACTTTCATTTGAAGAGAATCAAATGATACATGTTTTGAAGACTTAGCAACTTTCCAAATGTTCAACTGGCCCTTCCATTTGGCATGAGGAGATGCAGGATTGTACTAGAAGTTCATCTGATTTGCTTAGAAATGCAAATGAGTTTTTGACAAAAGCCACATCTAGATGTAGCTACATCCAGACCATTCCATAGTTGAATGTTCTGATGTCAACTCAGAATTTCTGAATGTACACTCACATCCAGTTGGAAAGTTCACATGTTCAGATAGCTGGAATAAGCAAGTCTACAGGTACCAATGCAGTAGTTTTTGTTTTGTTTTTAGAGAGACTGCTATTGTTCCTTCACTTAAGACATTTGGTCTTCTTAGCTAAATAAATATCAAATCTTATCTAAATAAATATCAAAGAGGCTTCAATTTGGTGACTTTTATGACTAAAAGCAAAAAATCAATAGAAGTCAATGTAGTTAGTTAGGTCTGGAAGATAAAGACGTTCTAGAATTTGTTATTCATTTGACAAATATTTATTGAACAGCTGTAATCTATCAGCCCCAAGGGATGGAAAATGATTCTAATATTTTCAGGGATGACCATGAGTCATTTCTCATAGCTTCCATTGAAAGCTGCTTATAAATCTTTCACAGGGTCAAGAAAAAATTATGACATTAGAAAGAATCACAAATCCAGTGAAATAATTAAAATGCCTCTAATGCCCAAATGCATCAGCCAGGAAGGCCTCTGGCACTGACTAGGCAGCATCTGCATTATTTCCTCTCTTATTTGGGGCCAAGAATTACCAGACTTTTCTCTAAAAGGCAATCTCTCATTCCCTGGGTTTTAGCTGTAAGTAAGCCTGGGAAGAGTGCTTAAAGGAAGGATATGATTAAGTTGAGTTAAATCTTGTGTGCTGAAGGTAAGAAGATGTATTACTAACAATAAATACTTTAACTAGTTTTATCAGTCCTTTCTAGGAACCAATTCCAGAGACACCTCTCTCTCCAGGAGCAAACCTTTCTGCTGAGGGTGTGGGTCCTTTTACTGCTCTCTCCAATCTCCCTGAGGGGCAATGCGAATCGGGTATTCAAAAGTCATGAGGCACACAACTCACTGTGGGTATGCGTGAACAGAAAGTGTGCAGCCAGTTCATTTTTCCAGGTAATTTCCAATACTACGTCATGACTTAAAAGACTCTCTAATGGAGCTAATGGTAAATAACAAGCATACTTTTCCAAGACATTAATATATGTTAAAAATAAACACATATGTTTATAGCATAGCTACAAAATGCCCAGTATAATCCAGTTGTAGAGTACATTGCTGAAGTTCAATTTAGCATCCATACTGAAAATATAAACTTGCCAACTGAAACAAGAAGTAGAAAAAGAAAACACACACACACAAAGGAGTGGCTTAATCTCTGTAAAAAGCGCTGCCCACGGGCTGGGGATGTGGCTCCGTGGCATGTCACTTTTGTGAGGTCTTAGGTTCGATCTCCAGCACTGTAAAAATAATAAACAAACAAAAAAAACATTACTCCTCAAACATTGAAACAGGAAACCAAACATTCGGGTGTGATTTATCTGCTGAAACAAATCTGTGTACTGACCTCGACAGGGCCTTCAATCATCAGACCATAAATCAGCATTCTAATAATATCCACTATATTTCTGGAAATGCCATAAACCCCAAATTTCATTTTATTTTCAACAATCAGCAAGATATTTGGAAAGCGTGCCTCCTGGGCCTTACTTTGAAGGATGCCTGCTTCACTTGCTAAGGCACGCTGACTTTCAGAAAGCAAACCACCACCCTTACCACCACCCTTACCCCCACCCCACAACACTAGAGAGTTTTTCAATCGTCCAGATTGCATGAATTACTTATTCCTAATAACATTCTCTTTTTGGTCATCAACCGGGTGAGGTTGCTTTAGAGAGTTCTGGAAAATTTATGTGCCAGTGACATCCTACTTGGTGCGTTTTACGAGGACTGGGGCTATCAGGGAAGGCTCATGTTATTCGCGTGAGAGAAAATGTTTTAAGAGTCTCACAGACACAGCATGAAAGTAACCCCACTAGAAAGGTGCGCCACACAACCCACGGGAGTAAAGGCCAGCTTTCCAACCCTCGTCCCTCCCTCTTTACATCACAGCCAGCGCGGTGGTCTCTCCAAATGTCGACGTTGTCTCCCTCCGAGACAGCATCCCAGATGTGAAGCAGGAAAACACGCGCACCCACGTACAGGTCCCAGCCAGAGCCCCGCCCCTCCACCGGAACCACAGCTTCCTGCCTTCGGTCAAGGTGAAACTGACCCGCCGCGCCCAGGCCGGACGCAGGGCTGGCTGAAAGGAAGCGAGCGGTCGGCAAAGCGCGTCCCCCACGCCCAGCGAGCCCACGGCCGTACGCCCGGGCCACCGGGCACCAGCATACGCGCGCGCCACACTCACCAGCAGCCCTCGGCGCCCGGGGCCCGCGTGGGACGGCGACCGCGGCGGCTGCCCGCGCGCGTGCCGGCTGGCTTTGGCATCCGTCCGGCCGCAGCGGCTTGTGCTGGAAGGCGCTGCAGCGGGTGGCCGTGGAGCAGGCTAGGAGGCGCCCACTCGCTCGCCGCGGCCGAGCCTCCTCCCTGTCCGCCTCCTCAGGCCAAAGGAGATTTGCTCGCTCTACTCTCTGGGCGTCCCGGCCTCCCCTCTTCTTCCTCCTCTTCTTTGCCTGCCTCCCCAGAGCCTGGGGACAATCGCGTCCTTTCGAAGCACTCTCGGCCTGGCAGACTCTGAACCCGCAGCAGCTCTCCCTGCCCAGCCGCCGCCGCCGCAGGAAAAGAAATTGTCACTGCGAGGAGCCCGGCCTCCCTGGCCCCGGCCCTGGCCCCTGGGCGCCGCCCCCGCCTCTGCCTCCTCCCTCCCCTCCCGCGTCCTGCGGAGAAAGCTCGCAGGTGGCAGCAGGTCCCTGAGGACCGCCCAGGGCGAGAGCGAAACGTTTGAGTGCGACTTAGCCTTCTGGAAACCGCATGCCTTCTGCTCAGCCTGGGGCCACCGACACCGGGGCTCCCCTCTACTCTGGCAGTTTCTTTCACACAAATGGACAGGCGTGGAGATTTGAAGACCGAGGAGCATAGAGGCGAGAGGCAGCTGGATTTGACCCTGAAACTGGCCTCCGATTGAGTTTTGGTGAAAATCCCGCGTATACCTCATGTAGGAATTCTGTTTTGCGATTTATCTATAACTGCATACACCCACCAGAAAGCACTTTAGCTCGCTCTCTTCCCACTTTCATGTACTTGGCAAACATATATATTATATCTTTTGGATGTTATTACATTATTGTCACACAGTGTTTCTACTACCGACCTGGTACTGTGCCAGGCATTGGGTACATGTAATCTTGCTTATCTGCTACAGCCTTGCATATAAAAGTTACTTTTTTTCCCACAAGTAAGATACAGAGAAGTAAAGTTATTTACCTCAGGTTACTCACCTAGAAAGTAGTAGAAGTTGAAAGTTGAACTCTGACCTGGGGGCACAAACAAAACCAGTGTCCACCTCACATCAAAAGCTGTTTCCATTGGTTGAAGAGGTTCTATCATGTTGCACACGTTTTAAGAACATTGCTGCTACTAGATGAAATTCAGGCACTCGGTGGGCATGGTTGGGAGGCTCACCCCAAGTGGTAGAAGTGACCAAGCGTGGAGCCGTGAGACACCGGCTTTTCTAAGATGGCTTTTCCTCTGGAGAACAACCTTCTAGCTCTGGTTCTGTCACTCACCGAGGTACCTGGTCTTGGGCATTTCCTCTTCTTAGGCATCATCTCCTTGTATTGGCTTTTAAAACCAGGACCGTTAATTTTCGCAGTCTAGATTTTAAAGAAGCAATGGTATTATTTTTCTGATTGTGAATTTAGTTACACATTTTAAAATCCGGAAATTTTATAAAAATTTAGATTTTTTTTGTTTTTCTGAAAAGTAAGATTGGGCAGTATTTGGTCTGTGGTCTGTTCTATCAGTTGTCAGCTGGAGGTGAGGTAGCAGGTGTTCCTTGTAGAGTCCGAAGATGCTTTTTAGTTTTCCCTAATCCCCACCACTCCACATACATCCCCTATCTCTCTGATGTTGAGGTTGTGGTAGATGTTTGAGTTTTCAGTGCTGGCCTTAATAATATGATTTACTAAACAACATATAATTCAGTGATAATTAAGCAGGCTATGCAGATTTCTAGAAAGTATTATGAAACAAAAAACTTCCACATACATACTTATAGTGGTCATTGATGATGAATTTATGGTCTTAACTCCCTAGTATCCAAAATCCTCTCTCTCTCTCTCTCTCTCTCACACACACACACACACACACACACACAACAGCTAAGTGTGGTGACACATGACTAAAGTTTCAGCTATTTGGGAGGCTGAGGCAGGAGGATTACTTAAATGCAGAAGTCTGGAGGCAACCTGGGCAACATAGGGAGATCCTATCTCCAAAAAAGAAAAAAAAAAAAAAAACTCATAAAAGCCAAAATGGCCCAATACTCAGTGTCTCCTACCCCAGCAGCTAGGGCATCATCATGTGACCCAACTTCAGCCAATCAGAGGCTCCTACGTTGGTTTGAATCTGAATCCTGTGATTCAAAAAGACATTTTTGAAAGAATTCTGTTATCTATGAAGTGACCTTTGTGTCCTGGAACAGTAGGGCCTGAGGTAACAGGGAATAGTGCCTACCTTGGCAGTGACAGCGGTGTCTGAGTGGGTTGTTTGTGTGATGTGATCAGCTCTGATTCCTGCCCGTACGGTAAGCCTGATTCTCCAGCCACCCATGGCCTTCAAATGCATTTCTTTTTCCATTAAGACAGCCAGAAGTGCTGTCATTGTCTGACACCAAGAACTAACACAGCAGTTTTGGGGTTGGTTCAAACTCTATCTCCCTTCATTAATTCAGTTAATGCAGAGTGAACACAAGTATATTTATATAATCTTATCTTAGAAAATTTTAATGTATCCTACAAACTTCTTTGCTTTTTGAGATTCAAGCTCAATAATAATCAAAATAAATTTTTAAAAGATAAGATTCCCTCCTTACTAGTCAATCTCAATAATAGTGAAAAACAGGGATGGGGAATGTAACTCAGCGGTACAACATCTATGAGGCAAGTGTGAGTCCCTGAGATCCATTCCTGGTACCAAAAAAAAAAAAAAAAAAAAAAAGGAAAAAAGAAAAATTTCATGAGACAGGCCCAAACTCTGCCTTATGCTTATGCTTGTGACTAAACATTCCTTTATTGCTGGTTAGAGTGCAATGAAATGAGCTCTCTAATCTGGTGGTGTAATTTTTATACCCTGCTGAAAAAGGAATTTTCCAGTATGTTAGCAAAAGTTGTAAAATGTACATACCTCTCTCCCCAGTAATTAATTTCACTTCTAAAAAGCAATCTAATGGAAGGAAATCTTAACCAAGGAATACAGTTTTTCCATTGAGATATGTGTCAACTTTGAGTATCAAAATATTATAGTAGGTTTTTAATATCATTGAAGCTGCTTATGATAAAATGTTAACCAAACAAATACACAAAATTGATACTCATATAATCTCAAATAAGTAAAAATGTAGGAAAAGCTCTGGAAGAATTTATTAAAATTACTTCTCAGAGTTTACTTATAGACAATCATACTTACCTCCTTGTACTTAATCATAATTTTAATTTTCCTACAAAGTACATGCTTTCCTATAGGAAAAAGAGATATTTAGTATTTAAAAATGAACAGCATTTGCAGCCAGATAAAAATGAAGTTATATTGATCACCTAGTTTATTATAAATATTTGGAAAAGGGCCGGGGATTTAGCTCAGTGGTTCTGCCACCTACTTTGCAAGTACAAGGTCCTGAGTTTGATCCCCAGTACCAAAAAAATAAAAATAAAATAAAAATAAATAAATAAATAAATATTTGGAAAATACATGAAGATAGAAATAAGTAAGGGAGGGAGGAAGAGAAGGCAGATTATTTCACAAAGAAGAATGATGAATTAGGGAATGTGACTCCCGTCATTTCCTCAGTTGATGGCTTAGAAAGAGGGCATTGCATTCTAAATTGCTTCATTAAGCAATGCTGCATTTGAGTACTTCCTAGCTGATGACAAATGACAAAACATTAATACTGTTCTCACTGGATGAGTAATAATGAAGCCAGAACTCAGATTTTTTCCCATCCCAAGTAAGAAATCAACTCTGAGAAACTGGAAGCCTCAGGGTCTTGGTATTCAAGACAAAACTTTTCTCTTCTTGTCTCTGGTTGGCCACATCAGGTGGTTTATTGCTCTCTTTGAGGACACCCAAAAGACAAGAGCTTGGAATGGTCTCTTGCTGTCAACATCCTGATTGAATCTTATTTCTTAAAACTGCCAGTACAAAAGAAAAAGTAAGCATGACTGTATTTACTTTGATCAGGAAGCTAAAACTATGTTCATATATTCCTCTGTTGGGCGCCTGTGCATAAAGTGGCAGTCCCTGGGGTAACAGCCACTCTTCTGAACATTCTTGTCATCATCAGATGGGATAGAGTCCTTCTTTTTTCATATTTAGAATATCCTGGCTCTGGGTTATTTCTGAAGTCAGTGTCTCCAGGGAAGAACAAATACTAAAATGTCCAAATGATTTTATTGGAAGAAACATTTATCTCAGATTTTAGTGTGTGTTTAAAGTATGTACCTCAGAAATAATTATATTCATAAAAGGTCCTGTTCTGAAAATTCTGGCTTTGTTGTTGTTATAGCAACAATTTTCACAGTATGATCCTTGAAATCCTTCTAGTCTACACGGTTCAAACTATGCTCATAAAAATATAAGCATATTATTTGACTTTTTCACTCTCCCACTCCCTCCAACTCATGGGTTTGCTGTGGAGAGTTGCAGAATATGTGTGTGATGTCATGAAAGCAGACACAGATAGGGGAATCCAGTCAACTTTCACACCAGATATGAAAGAGATTTGTAAAGATAAAAAACAGGGCTGGGGTATAGGTCAGTGCAAGAGCATTTGCCTAGCTTCTTGTGCAATGTCCTGAATTCAAAGAAAAAGTTAAAGGAGGCTTGGGGTTGAAAAGTTTAAGAACCACTGACTGCTGCTAAAGAACCAGTATGTTCTGAATAACTTACTTTTTATTTGAGGACTTGTATTTTAACTAATACTAGTTTAGCCTGTGTCATTAAACACAGAAAGAAATTACTTCAAAAATGGTAACTGCAGATAAATTTGAGTGTTTCCACTTACATGTTTTTATTTTGGTTTCTTGTTACTTTCACCTTAGAAAATTTTACATCATGTCCAGCTATTCAGTGCCTTGAATGAGGTTCAAGGTTCAGAAATGCCTGAGACATTGTCCCTACCACAGTGTACAAACTGTCCTGTACCTCATCTACTTCAGCAAAGTTTTCCCACTGGAAACAGGACAGTGATGGCTCTAGATAGCTCTGGAGGTAGACATGAAGCCAAGGAATAACGAAACATTCTGAAAAGTGTAATGTTCTACTGACCATTTTCATATACAGGCATTTAATGAAAAATGAAAATTCTCACTTCAGCTGATATTATTTGACCCCTCAGATTTAAGTACATAAGGTATTAATCAATGTGGACCAAGTAATAATAATAGCACTTGAGTGTTAGAGTTTATTGATACAAAGCGCGCGCGCGCGCGCATGTGTGTGTGTATGTGTGTGTGTGTGTATGTGTAAGGATAGAAAGGTAGAGGGAGAGTGATAGGGGGAGGGGGACAACATCTACTGTGAGACATGTCCTATAACAGTCACATCTTCCCACAGACTGCTCCAATGTAACAGAAATCCTTTTATCATAGTTTATTATTGAATAGCTATTTAGTAGAGTTAAGCAGTTTCCTTTTAAAAGAAAACATACTAGATACACAAGGTGGTAGTGTACTTGTTATAGAACAAATGAGACCACTACATATTTGTACAGGAGTGAAATACAGCTCTTAAGCTTATCTATGGCTATAAAAACAAAGATAGGACTTTTTCTAAAGACAGATATTTTAAAAAAACAGTTTTCTAAATACTATTTAGGCATGTGCTGCTGTGTTTAATTCTTATGTTCATAATCTTGATATTTTTGTCCTAATTTTCTTGGTATGCATAAAAATACCACAGACTGGGTAGTTTACGCGACTGAAATTTATTTCTCCCACTCGTGGAGGCTGGATGTCCAAGATCAGGGTGCCAACTCATTCAATACCTCCTGGTTTGTAGACTGTTGCCTTTTCACTGGGACTTCATATATCTCATTGGATTAGGACCAACATGTACGGCCTTATTTAACCTTTCAATTATTTTCGTTGTTTTTTTGTGTGTGTACATGTGTTTTGATTTTGTTTTTGTTTTTGTTTTTTGGTTTGGTTGTGTGTGTGTGTGTGTGTGTGTGTGTGCTTCCTTGCACTGGGGATTGAACTTAGACTGTGCATATGCTAAACAAGCACTTAGTCACTGAGCTGCACCCTCAGCCCTGACCTTAATTACCTCCTGAATGCCACATTTCCACAGTCACACTGGGGTCAGAGCTTCCACACGAAAATTTGGCAGAGGTACAATTCAGTCCACAGCAAGGCATTTGCCTTTCAGTAAGTACAAAATAGACCTTGAATAAAGTCATACAACTTTATACCATTCTGTTAGAAACTTTGTACGCCATGGAACAAAACAGCCATGAATCTGTCACTATACACAGTCACTCATTTTTTTCGATGAAATGTTAAATTTTACCATCATGATTCACTTTGTTATATTACTCATGTTTTCAAAAACGTTAGAAAACACAAAGCACGCCCCCCTCCCCCCCAAAAAAGAGAAGGAAAAATTCTGAAAGGCTGTTTTTCTTTGACTTACCAGGTTTTTTTTTTTTTTCAGGTTGGAAGAATGTTTATCTTTCTTTGAGGTAGAAAATAGGATGGATTTCAAAAAATCAGAATCTTCAAGTCATCAAAGGGCACTAGTGACATAATTCAATCCAACTTTCTCTTTTACAGAAGAGGAAACTGAGATTTTAAAAGTGGCTGTGACTTGCTCAGGTCACTGAAAAGGGCACTGCAATCCAGTCTTGTCTCCATGTCTTTACAGTCAGTAAACTTGGTTAGCTTGCCGCTTGCTAGTTGTTCAATTTCACCTTTACTGATTGTACATCACTCTCCCAGGCATGATGTCATTGGCTTCCTTAACAATCCTGTGAGAAAGGAAGGACAAATTAGGACATAGAATTGTTTTTCTAGAAGTGATGCACAGAAAGAAATGGGGAGAGAAGACTGCAAATCTGTAAAGCACATAACAATAATGTCAGAGTTAAAGTAGAACTCAAATCACACACAGAAGTAAATAAACATCTACTACAAATTGAGGGGGCTCATTCTTTTATTTTTTTCTATTTCATATAATAAAAGAATAAGTAAATTTATTTAAGTTTGATATTATATGGCAGAGTAAACACAAAAATTTGTTGGAAGGATTGTATTTCAAGGATAAATTAATTTCTCTAAGTTTCAGTTTCTTGATTAATCAATACAATAGAACTCTAATGATGATTAAATGAAATCACATTTATAAAGCAACTAACACTACATCAGAGACAGGAAGGAGCTCAAGGAGGACTTGAGACTCCATTACAAAAAGTGGTAGTAGTATCATTGCTTGAAATGGAAAGAAGAGAATGAAGCCAAATGATAGAATACAGAGAAATGGTGATGTATTTGTGGTGCATGAAGAAGAAATGCTTAGAAATCCTGAGAAATTAACCTCATATACAGAGGTGAGGTAACAGGTAAAACCTAGACAATGAATGAAAGCCTCAAGGAGAGTAAGTGGGAAAAACCTGAGCGTGAACGATCAACTCTTACCAAATGCCTACCTGTTCTGGGCTGTATATGGAGGAGGAGTCAGGAGAGGTGGTCTTAAAAATGAGCCAGGCATAAGTGGATTTAAGTACTATTCCTTAAAGTGTAATTATTAATTATTACTGACTCTTACCTTGCCAGGCCCTGTACTAAGTGATTGGCTCACATTAGCTCACTCAGCTCTCAGAACTCTATGAAGTAGATCATATTAGTTAGTGCCTTCTTCCTTTTACAAATGAGAACATGGAGGGGTGCAGGCTGCCACTGAGCCATGGGAGGAGAGTCCAAAAGAAAAGCATGATGTACAGGGCACGTGGTACAGAGATGAGAACAAGTTGAATTTTAGGTCTCTAGGTGGGATGTTAACTCTTTAGAATTAAGGTTGAGTGGATGATCTCTTAGTCCAAACTATTCTTCTCACTTGGATCCTTAGAACTATGAACATGAGACATTTGGGTAGAAAGTGAGGCTGTTTACTTCAATGGTTAACCAAAGAGGCTTTGAAGTCAGACAGACCTGGGTTTGAATATTAGTTCTGCCATTTTGCACTTGTGTGACCACTGAGCAGGTAGATTTACTTCTCTGAATTTTAGCTGGCTCATCTTTAACAAAATTGTCTCAAATGGAGTTTGTAAATATCCGCCGAACTGGTGTACTGAAGTGCTTAGCACAGCAATCAGCATTCTGTAGGTACCCAATTAAATAATCAGCATTCAGTCAGGAACAAAGAGAATTCCCAATTAGCAAGTAGGAGTTAAGGCTAAAACAGAGGAAAATAGACATCCCTGAGCTATCCTGTAAGTTTATTTGCTCATGAAGTAGTGACTTGTATAGGGGGCAGGAGGAAGTATAATAATTAGAGGCAAAGTGTGTCCTGTATTTACAGACCATTTACTTTGCAAATTTTCCAACTTCACTTCCTCGATCATGGTGCACTCTACTTGTAAACATTTGATTACTCTTTCAGCCACAATGTCAGAGCCACATAGAGACATTTGGAATGCAGGCTAAACAAAAGGAGACGAAACACTTCTATTAGCAGCTGTTTCTTTAAGATCAGATAATAGCTTGATTGAAATCTATATTGACTTAGTTTAAAGAAGTGATTGGAATAGAAATAACTTACTCTAGCATTATCTGAGGCCCTGGAGAATGATTTGAATTCCAGAAGCTCTTGGTGATGAGGAATAATTATTACATGTGATCTTTGATTTATTTATTTTCTACTGGTTTTATTGTTTTTTTTTTAATTCTTCTGCAAAGAGCATCTAGGCATGTATAATAATAATATTTTTAATTGTAAAGATGCACACCTCTTCACTCACTACCACACCTATGTAAAAGGGCATTTTGCAAGGGATATCAGACCACTGTGTTCAAAATGACTTGGAGAGAAAAGGTCAGCAAGCAAGTGGAGGGAAGGGAAAACTTTTCCTCCACCCTCTGAGGACTCTATAATAGAATCCATAAAATAAATCGACAGGCAGACTAATAGGAGAAAAGATCTATAAGTTTATTATGTCCACAGGGGCATCACATGCATGAAAAGTGCATACCCAAAAGTCCAGTGAGTTCTAGAAGCTAACCAGCTTCTTAGCAGAGAAGGGCTGGAGGTACAGGTAACTTAGGAAAGAATAAATTATTTTGTAAAAATTGGGGCTGGGGATTTAGCTCAGTGGTGCCACCGCCTCCCTCACAAGCGCAAGGACCCAAGTTTGATCCCTGGTATCAAAAAAAAAAAAAAAAAAAAAGAATGAGCACTCACAGGAATAGCCTGTGACAAATTCTATTTGGGGTGGTTCAACTCCAACCTCTTCTTTTGTGGTATAAGTTTAAAAACTTCCCTGATTGATGAAGTTCTTAGAGATTCGTGACAACTGAGTTCCTTCTGGAAGATCTGTCTTAGACAGGTAAGGGAAATTAAAGGGGAGCCCTCCTTGCATTTGCTGATTCCTCAGTGCCCTACGTTTGAAGCAATGAGCGTACTAAAATAGATTTTGGGGTAGCATGTTCCAAGCTCCTTCACAGTATCTGGACTTACAATGGTAAAACTTTGGCCCTTTCAATATCATGTTCTTTTTTCCTCTCCCACTCACTGCATAAAAGAAAGAAAAAATAATCCATCATTGAAGGATAGAGATGTCTGAGGCTGACAGGGTGAGGTGAGATTCTTTGCTTTAGGACCCAGGTCAGCTTGCCCTAGGGTCCATGCAAGCTCAGGCCCTCCAGTCCATCTTCTCTTGAAGGAGTTTAGGCTATGCCCTCAAGGAGCTGCTTTACACAGATGTGTTTTTACAGGGCAGGTCCTGAGGCCCAAGACTCTGCAAAATCAATTAATATCTATATTTCCTACCCACACTGCCCTTTTCCTTAATTATTGTTATATTTTTGTGATACATAATAACCATATTCGTTGTGGGCAATTGGTGCAAATAAATATCACATCTTAATCATTTTACATTCCCTTCCCCCTTCCTCAGATCCAGGGTCTACCTCCCTGGTTTCTACCATCTCTCTTTTATTTTTATTTATATTTTGAGTTTTTTATATGAGAAAAATATGCAATATTTATCCTTTAGTGACTGATTTATTTCACTTAGCATTATAGTCTCAAGGTCCATCCATTTTCCTACAAATTACAAATTTATCCTTTCTTGTGGATAAGTAATACTCCATTGTGAGTAATACTCCACATTTTCTTTATTGATCTCTTGATGGAGATATAATTTATTTCCATAATTTAGCTATTGTGAATTGTGCTGTTATAAACATGGATATGCATGTATCACTCTAATATGATGACTTTAATTCTTTCAGAAAGATATTCAGATAAAGAGTAACTGGGTCAAATAAAATTTCTGTTTTTAATTTTTTGAGGAATCTCCATTCTGATACTTATAGTGGTTGTACTAGTTTATATTCCCACCAAAAATGAGGAGGTTTCATTTTTCTCCACAACCTTGCCAGCATCTGTTGTTTTTGATAACTGGGTTAAGATAGAATCTCAGTGTTGTTTTGACTTGCATTTCTCTAATGGTTGAAGATGCTGAACATTTTTTCATGTACTTATTGGCCACTTGTACTTCTTTTAAGAAGTGTCTATTTATTTCAATTGCCCAATTCTAGATGGGGCATTTAATTTGGGGGGTCTAATTTTCTTGAGTTCTTTATATATTCTAGGTATTAGCTTTTTTCCTGAGAAGTAGACAGCATTTTCCCCCATTCTGTAGGTTATCTCTTCACTCTGTTAATTATTTTCTTTGCTATGAAGAAGCTTTTAATTTGATGTGATCCCATTTGGTAATGCTTGATGTTATTTCTTGTGCTATTGGCATTCTGTTTTGAAAATCCTTGCCTATGTCTATATCTTCAAGAATTTTATATTTAGATCTTTGATCAAATTTTTATTTGATTTTAGCACAGAGTGAAAGATACATATCTAGACTGATTTTTCTGCATGTGAATAACCAGTTTATCTAGCACTATTTGTTAAAGAAGCTATCTTTTCTCCAGTATGTACTTTTGGTCCCTTTATTAAAAATCAGATATCTGAAAGTTCTATTCTATTCTATTCCATTGGGAAATATGTCTATTTTTGTGTCAATTTTTATTGTAATATAACTTGAAATCTAGAATTGTAATGCCTCCTGTTTTTCTCTTTTTGCTCAGGATTGCTTTGTCTACTCTGAGTCTCTTCTGGTTCCAAACAAGTTGTAAGATTTTTTCTAGTTCTGTAGTAAATGCTGTTGGTATTTTGATTGGAGTTGCGTTAAATCTATAAAATATTTCGGTAATATGAACATTTTGATAATATTCGTTCTTCCCATCCAGGAGCAATGAAAGTCTTTCCATTTTCTTATTTATTTATTTATTTATTTATTTATTTATTTATTTGTACCGGGGATCAAACTCGAGACCTTGAGCTTGCGAGGCAGGCGCTGGAACCACTGAGCTAAATCCCCGGCTCCAATCTTTCCATTTTCTAATGTCCTCTTTAATCTCTTTTATTAGAACATTACAGTTTTTTAAAATAGTTTTACTAATTCATATGTGTTTAGGAATTTATCCATTTCTTTTAGGTTTTCCAATTTATTGAAATATATTTTTGCAATTTTTTTTATAATCCTCTGGGTTTCAGCAGTGTCTGCTGTGATTTATCCCTTTTTAATTTTAATTGCATTAATATGAACCTTTTCTTCCCTTCTTTTGTTAAGTTGGCTAAGGATTTAGCAATCTTGCTTATTCTTTCAAAGAAATAACTTTGATTCATTGATCTTTTATATTGCTTTCTTAGTCCAAATTTCAGCTTTGATATTTATAATTTCTTTCCTTCTACAAGTTTTGGATTTGGTTTGCTCTTGATTTTTTAGGACCTGAGATACATTATTAGGTTAGTTTGAGGGGATTGTCCTATTGTTTTCATGTGGGCATTCACAGCTATAAACTTTCCTCTTAGAACTAATTTCACTGTGTCCCATAGGTTTCCCTTAGGTTTCAAAAACCTAAGATATGGTCTGCTTTGGAGAAAGTTTTGTTTGCTGCTGAGAAAAAAAATGTCTGTTCTACTGTGGCTAGATGAAGCATTCTGTAGATACCTGTTATGTCCATTTGTTTGATAGTGTGATGATATGTCCATTAATGAAAGTGGATTATTGAATCCCCCCACCATGATTTTACTGGCATCTATCTAACCTTTTGTATCTGTTAGTTTTGGTTTATGAAATTGGATGCTCCAAAATTTGGTGCATATATATTTACAATTGTTATCTCTTCCTGCTGAATTGTTTCTTCTATTAGTATGATTGACCTTCTTTGTCTCATCTCATTAGTTTTGGCTTGAGGTCTACTTTATCTGAAAATAAGATAGTTACTCCAGCTTGCTTTCAGCCTTCAGTTGTAGGGAGTGTGGTTTCCTATCTTTTTATATTCAATCTAGGTGTTTTTTGAGAGTGGAGGTGTGTCTCTTCCTGGAAAAATATGATAATGTTTTGTTTTTTGCTCCAATCTGGCAGTCTGTGTCTTTTGATTGGAGAATTAAGACTATCGACATTGAATGCTATTTTTGAAAGACATTTACTCAATCTTGTTGTTGAGGAGAAACTGTTGCATTATTTTTCCAGTGCTTTAATTTTTTCCTTTTGTCTAACTACTCTCTCCATTAGATGTTTTCTTTCTTTTTGGCTCTGTGGTGATGTTGGCCTTGCTTTTTCTGTCTAGGATTCTCTTAAGTACTTTCCACAATGCTGGTTTGGTGCTCATGAAGTTTTTTAGGTTTTATTTGTCATGGAAACTATTTTCCTAATAATTTGGAAAGATAATTTTGCAGAATGTAATTACTTTGCTTAGCAATTGTTTTCTTTTAGGGTTTGAAAAACTTCACTCCAAGGGCTTCTTATAGTTAAGGTTTGTGATGAGAAATGTGCTATTATTCAGATAGGCTTGCCATTATAGATTACGTGCTGTTGTCCCTCTCACAACTTTTAGCATTCTTTCTTCATGTTAAATTTCTGGGATTTTTACTATAATATGCCATGCAGAGGTTTTTTTCTGGTTGTGGCTATTTGGCATTCTATATGCCTCCTTTATCAGGATTTTGAATTTTTCCCTAGATTTTGAAATATTTATATGATTTCATGAATAATTTTTTATACCTTTGGTGTTATCATTTGACCTTTTCCTTAACTCCTGTAATTTGTAGGTTGGTTTTTGAATCATCCATCTTCCATGTTGTCTTGCTTTTAGGATAGATATCCCTAAGTACATGATATACTATATCAATTCTGCCTTCAAATTCTGACAGTCTCCCCTCAGATTGGTCATTGCATTTGCCCATATTTTGATTGAATTTTTCATATTGAGAATTTCTGCTTGATTGTTAGTGTGAAGGGGTCTTACATGTTCTCTAATTCTTTAGAAAAGTGGGCATTCTCATCTTGCATTGTCTTCTTTAATACAATCAAATTTTGTTTGTGTAGTCATTAAGCTTGTTGAACATTTTATTAATTAGATCCTTTATTTATTTACATACCCCTTAATTTTCAGTTAACTGAGAAGCCTATGGATTTGCTTATTAGCTTCTTCTTTGATCTCTTCAAATATCTCAACCATTTGATTTTTGAGTTCTTTACCTGAGATTTTCTTCACTTCAATGTCCATAGCAGCAGCCTTTTGGGAGTTAAGAATTTTTGGAAACATTTGTTTCTTTGTTTTTTTTTATGTTTCTCTTGTTTTGTTTTGTTCTGTGCTGAGGGGTGAAGATCAGTTAGGGTAGAAAACTCTGTTGCTGCTGTGGAGATTTCTTTAGTTGTATATGTCCCCCTATGATGTGACCCCTGCTCTGGTTGTGTTTTGGTGATCATGCAGCTAAATCAACCTGCTCAATACAATAGAATCATCCTGGTCATTGTATTACAAAGACAGAACAATTATTGGTTATATTA
Source organism: Heterocephalus glaber (assembly GCF_053883595.1). Lineage (NCBI taxonomy): Eukaryota > Metazoa > Chordata > Mammalia > Rodentia > Bathyergidae > Heterocephalus > Heterocephalus glaber. The sequence goes on along the minus strand of NW_028258320.1, from coordinate 38,198,439 downwards.
GCATCTACAGAACCAAACACATATCAATCATGTAATTTAAAACTTGTTTTATTTCACATCTTTCTCCAATGACTCAAGAAGACTATGAAAAATTATTGATGACAAGCACTTAGGGGTATAGAGGATGAGAGAAGAAAAAAGAAGAAGAGAAAAAGAAAATAGTTTGAAAGAAAGAGAGAAGAGAAAAGAAACAACAGCAAAGGAAAACAGAAAAGAGAACTTTGATGATTTTCTTTTATATCTGTGATGGAGGAAGGGGGAGGGTGACAGTGTGTGAAAAGTTGTTCATGGGGCAGGAAAAAGGAGGGGAAATATAATTGGAGATTGAGGAAGCTGTAAGATGGTTGGGACCAATTCATATGCTAGGAGAAAGCTTGTGTTTCAATTCTCCATACACAATTTTTGCTGAGGCCTAGCCTGATGTGACTATGAAGATACTATCCAACTAAAGCACTAATTAATTCTTCTTTTCTGTTTCACTTATAGAAATGCCCCATCCATATTTATCACATTATATTATATATCAGATAAGAGGAGAAAAAGAAAAGAAAATAGAAAACAAATACATATAAAGGCACAAAATTAACGAGCCCCCTACTCTCTGCCACCCTGGTTCCTCTTCTCTCTCCCATAAAGTCCAGCCAGTGCTTAATGTTTCCAGACCAAAATAATCCACAGTATTAATGAGCCCTCTGAGTCCTATTTATACTTCAGTCTGAATGTGACAAGTGTGCTTGTTCCACTTAGTTAAAAAATGGAGTCTTTGACTTGTAGGAGTTATGGGGGGCTGAGCTTCAGTCCTGTGATTGTGGCTAGGAGACCAATGCTGAAGCTGGTTCCCCTCCAGTGTTTCCTTCTCTTGCCTACCAGTGGGTGAAGGGAGTTTGGTTGTCTCTGGGGACTGCAGAGCCTGCCTGGAGCCTTCTTTACCCTCCAGGCTCTTAGCAGAGCTGCTTGTGGCACTTGACAAATGGACACCAGATGGCTCTCCAAGTAGTAATTATACTGGGTGTGACTTTTTAGAAGCATTTACTTTCCTTCTCTAATTTTTTTTAAAAAGTGAGCATTACTTTTTTACTTTGAATAAAATAAAAGTGACATGTTTAAGAAAGAAACAGTAATGATCATACTGTATTTTATGGCATGTGAGAGTCCCTCCTTTTTTAACTGACTGGTAAACCAGAAGATGATCTGTAAGAGCCCCTCACACTCCAACAATCTGTGATTCTTTACATTAATAGAGAGTGCAGTGTGATATTTAATTAACAGGATGTAGAAGTGGGAACATAAAGCAGCTCCTCTTAGGAGGGAAGAAGATGTCATATATACAGTTAACTTTGGAAAATTATAAGAAAAATATATATTTACTAAAAGAACAACGGAAAACATTTTAAAACAAGAAAATCAATATTAAATTGTGAACTGCATAGGCAATCCTTCAAGTATAACCTTTAATTTTTTTATGACTTTCAGCATTACAGTGGACCCTAACCAGGAAATATTTAAATGGTATAATGGTTAATTAATACACATGTTCTTGTACAAATCAATGAGCAAAAATTATATCTTGGAGGAACTAAAAAATAATATTCTAAGGGACATTGTTGCAATGTAAGCAGTCCACAAATAATTAAACTCATTATTGGTCCTCCTAGAGTGAAGTTTCACTATATAAAGACAAAATCTCCAAGGTTCTAGAAACTTACAGGCCAGGGATCCAAGCCTTTCAGAAGCTGTATTATCTGGGGATTTTACCCAAGGTCCAGCCCTCTGGAAGACATAGATATACGCAGACCTGCTTCCTTTTTCCTTAAGAGTGAACTGGGATATACTGTAGTTTATCCCCATTGTTGATAGAAGGCAGCTAAAAACAACCAAAAAGCAAAGAACAAGAAATGGGGGTCCAGACATTTTCCAGTATGTTCAGAAATGTCCAGTGCATTGGTAGTTATTCTATATTTCTCAAATTGATACACAGTAGAAACTCTTAGGATTCTGTAAAAGGTTAGTTCCAAAGGCAGAGATCCATAATATCCCTCTGGGAAAGATTTTGAATGCTAGGCTCTCTTAACAGTATTGTTTGTGCCACTTGACAAACAGACACCAGATGGCACTCTAAGTAATAATTTTACTTCTGCTTCCTATGTGTGTGTGTTTTTGTTGGTTTGATTTTTTTGTATCCGGGGCAGGATCTCGGGTCCTACCACTGAGCTAAATCCCTGGCCCTGTATTTTTAATTAGTACATGTTTGTAGTACATGATTACATACCCCTGAAAATTTTGTTTTCCCTTTCCCTTTCCCTCTCTTCCCTCTCCTCTCCCCACCCCCTTCTCTCTCTCTCTTCCATAGTCTGTTGATACAAGGGAAAATCAGCATACATCACAACCTTGCAGGAGTAGAAGAGGCATATAGTCAGATCCCAGTTTTTCCCATGGTGCTTCTCAGATAAGATGGTTTCCTATAATGTCATGGATGATTGAGGCATGGGTTAAAGCATATGCTAAATGTGACCCAGCTCTTCCATAATAGCAAGTGAGACTAGTCATCACCACATGGGAAAAGAGAAAAGAAGCAAGACTGAGGATGAGAATTCTTTGAGAGGTTAGTGACTTAATGGGAGTAAGGAAACAGCACTGTGGGGAAAGACTCCTAGAAAATCACCTTTGTTGGGAGCTAATGACATATTTAAATCCATCAGTTGTTGAGTATTTTCCGAGCATGTCTGAAGCCCTGAGTTTGATTCCCAGGACTGAAAAAGAACTATATTAAAATGGTATTATGAGTATATATTATTTTGTTTCTGATATCTTTGTTCAACATCATGTTTGTGCAACTTATCTGTATTTCTGAAGGCAACAATATTTTTTTATTTTATTGCCATGTAGTGTTCTATTACATTAATGTACCAAATTTTATTTTTTCATTCCACAATTGATAGAAATTGGGTTTGTTCCAACTTTTGTTTATTGCAAATAATCCTACTTGAACACTTTCTGTATGTCTTACTGCAGAAGTATTTACATTTTGGTTGTCTATATACCTAAGAGAGCAAATTGTTAGTCATAAGCTATTCATGGGTACAATTTTAGTAGATACTTCCAAGCAATTTTCCAGAGTGGTTGTGGCAATTTATATTCCTATCTACACTGGAGTTAAATTTCGAAGATCATCAACTTTTGAATGTCCATAGAATTTTCCATCTTTGATCATCAGATCTTTGTGTGAATGGCTGAGTCTGTGGGCTGAACATACATACAAGAAGATAGCACATGTCTTGGTATCAGCTAAGTCATCCCTCATCTATCAGATCTTTCCTTCTCCTTCCCTCTGTTCTTTCATAGCTGAAATTCCTCATTATGACCCCCTAAGGATCAGAATTATAAACTAGGAGTCAAAATTAGATTCAAACCAATTACAAAAGCTCAAGATTGGTGCACTGGGTATTTAGTTTATTGGTACAGCACTTGCCTAGCTTGCAGGAAGCCCTGGGTTTGATCCCCAGCACCACAGACGCGCGCGCGCACACACACACACACACACACACACACACACACATCTCACGGAGAACTCAACTCACTATCTTAGTCATAGCAAATATTGACTTTGTATGTTTCTCTTAAGTTTCTGGACATGTATTGAAATATGGTGATAACAGTGAGAAAATACTAATTTTTAGTTTTTCCTCATAGACATAAAATAAGAGTACCCACAAGTAAAGCAGTAAATTTTTGCCTCTTTTTATTTTCTATTTAAATTTAAAATATAAAATGCACATAATATTGCACTTTATATATTTTATATTTTTCTACTGAAATGATTATTTTAATTTTTTAATAAAATGTAGTCAAAGAAATATGATACATATCATTTTAAAATTATAAAATTTTTGGTGTTTCTAAATAAAGCAGGTTGAATATTGAATATTACCCATAAAAATAATATTTATAGTATTGTAATTGATTGACATAATGTTTCAATTTGGCCTCCCCACCTCTATCCAGTCAGATAACAGACCTGCCTTCATTGCCCAGATAACCCAGATGGTCTCCAAACCCCTCAGGGTCAACTGGGACGCCCACACCCCCTACTGACCCCAGTCTTCAGGAAAAGTACAGAAAACTAACCATCTAATTAAGGCCCAGCTCACCAAACTCTCCATACAACTGAAAAAAGATTGGGTCTCCCTACTCCCTATTTCCCTCCCAGGATTAGAGCATCCCCCTGAAAACCCATTGAGTATAGTCCCTTTGAACTGCTGTATGGCCACTCCTTCCTCCTGGGCCCCAACACAGACCCAGAAACTAGGCCCTTAGGAGACTACCTCCCAATCCTCCAACAAGTCAGGCTGTATTTGTGGGGCTTCTAACCTCATCTTGCCTTCCCCAAATGTCTATCCTGCCTGGCTGGCAGGCAAGTCTTAATGAAGGACTTACACTCTCCATCTTTAAAACCCAAATGGACAGGTCCCCACATGGTCATCTACTGCACCCCATCATCCTGCCCCCACTAAACTCCCTGAAAATCACAACAGTCTCTCCAACCTCCCTTTGGCTTACTAGGATACCCAAAGCATAGATGTCCTCCCTGTGCCTAGTCTGTCTGTCACTTTACCCATTTTCTAAGAGAAATTTGCCATGACCTCTCATGGTTCCACTCCCAATCTAATTCCTTAGATTCCTTCCTCCTCTGGATAGAAGACCTCTTTTTCCAGGGAGCCCTCACTGACTTCTCTGCAGACAAAATTCACCTTCCTCACTTGTTCACCTTCTTTCTCATCCTCTTCCTGGCCACTCCTCCTGCCTAAGCACCAAAACCACTTCCCTATACATAACCCACTACCTCTCCATATGAACTGTCATACTGTTTTCCTACTTGCTTATATACCCCTCCCCCTTGCCTTTGCAGCAGGTCTAACCACAGTTCCCCCAGCTGAGTGGAACAGCACAAAGAAGTGTCTCCTGTCTATTATTTTCCTCTTCCTGGAAGGACTCATACTCATACCGCTATGCACACTAAAGGTCACACCATAACAACCTGCTACTTCATCCCACACCTTTCCCTGCCTTTGGTTACACTTCACCTCCTGATTTGCCTCACCCCACTCACCTACCCAAACCCCCACCTTACCAATCCTCCCCAACTACCTGAATGACACCCACATGAGTATCTATTTACTACTTCAAAATGCCATCCCCCAGCTAGCAGACAGATGCCATCTCTCCATGTCAGCCTCCTCCTCAAACGTAGAAGCCACACTAGTCCCATTAAAAACATGAGTCACAACAATACCTCCTATTTTCCTGGCTTTAAGGCCAGCCCCACTTACATTACCATTGAGGAATACTGAAAAAACCAACAATGGTGGCATTCCCACTCAGGGTCACTTACTCCCTCCCAGAATAACTTTCCTCCCTTCAAACCCATAGCCAGAGATACTTCCATGAGCTTCCTGTTCTGTCTTGCTAGCATCATGGGGCTAGGCCCCGTGGTAGGACACCTTGCCCCAACACTCTAACTTTACTCTGTCTATCCAAGCCCCCCAGTCACTGAGATGAATCAAATGCAACTCAAACCCTGGATCAAGCTGCTTACCTTTCGAACACCAAGCCACACAGTCCCCCCTACCCCCGCAGGAGCTATTTGAAACTATGAAACCCACCCTATCCACAAAAGGTCTCCTAGATGATAACTCTCTTTTCTGCAAAGGAAAAAGATCGATCCTCTCTAGAGCAGCCCCCTACTCTCTGCCATCCTGCTTCCTCTTCTCTCTCTCCATAAAGTCCAGCCAGTGCTTAATGTTTCCAGACCAAAAAAGTCCACTCAAAGAGATTCCCGTTAAACCAAATCAACTTCTGGCTGTATTGGAAAAACAAAACAACAAATGCTTTTTACCCTCCCCTGACTTCATATAACCCTCCTCTCACCACCACAGTCTTATCCTGTATCATACAGTACTGGCACAAACCCAACCAGACTTGCACCTTAGCTTCAAATATGAAGTAAGCAATACCTGATGTTTTCCCTGTCATTTCCTGGTTGTGCAGCTCCTCAGCTTATGATGCTTGCCAACCAACTGGACAGGTACCTGCACCCGAACCTACCCTAGTCCCAGGATAGACATAGCACCAAACAACAATGACCAGATTCCAGCCACTAAGAACAGACACTGCAGACAGTCTCCTTCTTAATCCCACTTCTAGTAGAATTAGGAATGTTCACAGGAATTGGCATAGGAGTTGCAGGACTCACAACCTCCCTAACTTACTATGATTCTCTCTCCCAAGAAATAACAAAAGGCTTAATATGCATTTCAGACAGCCTCATTACCCTCAAAGCTCAGCTTGATTTCCTAGCTCATGTAATGCTCCAAAATAGGAGAGGACTAAACCTTTTAACTGCCAAAGGGGCGGGGGGTGGGGGTGGGAGGGGAAATCTGTTCCTTCTTAGGAGAAGAATGCTGTTTCTATATAAATTAATCAGGAATTATCCAAGAAGTGGTAAGGCACCTTAAAAAAAAAAGCCTATAGCCTAGAAAAACAAAATACACCCCCCTGGAGGGGCTTATGGGGTTCATGGGCATCTTGGCTTCTGCCCATAATAGGCCCCCTGGGCACAATTATCATGATCCTCCTCTTGGACCCTGCCTTTTAAAACTCTTAACAAACTTTAATCAAGGTCAAATCCAGGCCATCACAACTAGGCAGCACTTACTAACTTCCCACTACACAGCCCTGCCACAAGACCCTATACACTACCCCTGAAGAAAAATAATTTTTTTTTTTTTTTTGGTATGGGGGATCGAACTCAGGACCTTGTGCTTGCAAGGCAGGCACTGGAACCACTGAGCTAAATCCCCGGCCCCCCAGCAAAATAATTTTTTAAATTAACTAACTAAACCAATACCTCCCCTCCCTTTCCCTGCTTCTTTTTCTTTGATAGGATGTCCATGAAGCCCACCTGGCCACCCTTGAAACAGCCATGAGAAACTATGCCCAATCTCTCCTCTCCCTTCTCCCCCCTTTCCTCTCCCCTTTTCCCTTTTCTTCTATAACAGAAAGGCAGAAAAGTCAGAGCCCCACCAGGCAGAAAAGAAAAACTTCCCAGGCAGTGCAGTTGCACATCCTGCAAGGCACAAAGGACAACAGGAAGCCAAGGCTAGGGTTCCAGATAAGCAGTCTGCCCCACGCAGCACCTGGGCGTCCAGATACTCCTGGAGACCACCAGACTTCCTCTGCCCCAGAACAAATGACCTCCTCCTCTCCAAGACAAAAATTTTTCACTTCTTCTGGCACTACCCCTCCCCTACCCAAACTCCTCTGTGAAGTTTCCCCTCACCCAAGCCCCCAGGATCAATGGTCTTGTCGCACTTGACTTGCCTGCATCCAGGGTGAAAATAAAACCTCACTTGCTGCTTCATGTTTTGCCTGCTCTGGTGGGCTTAGTTGTGCCTCAGTGTGAAACTTGGGGGAGAGGGGTAGGCAAGTTTGTGTCCAGAAGCAGGACAAAGGCAGTTAATCAAGTAGTGACAGTTTTGCAACTCAGCATATCTTGCTGGAACAAACCCCCCAGAATCATAAGAAGCAAAGGATAATAAAACCTTACTTACAGAAACAAAGTTAACAACAGCCATTAGGAGGGGGGAAGTCTGAGGGGGAACTTCTTAAGGTTGGGGAGACTTTTTTTTTAAGTTCTGCTTCAGTAGGACCACCTACAAACGATGCTGCCTTATGCTATTTGCCCCTGGGTTAATGTCAGGTGCATTGTATTTGGAGAAAACATTTTAATAATTATGGATTTATCTACTATGTCATTTAGGTGGTCAGCATTAATAATGCCAGTGTAGTAATACATCAAGACAACACAGCAATAGTGAGTCAAGTTAATTTTTAAAAAGCTTAAGAAGCCTAAATCACAATGATTAGTGTAGAATATCATGGTCTAGTAGTGCTCTGGGGGCCAGAGTGAGGCAAGTTCTGGAAACCAAGAGTTCATTATGGCAGCAAGAAGCCTCTTGCTTCTAGTAACTAAAGATAGCATGTTAAGATGAAATGAGCTCCAGTCTTTTTGAGGCAGCAGAAGTGAATAACAAAGCAGAGGACTGCAGAGGCAAACAGATCTGAGTTTGGGTCTGGGCTCTGATGTTTTCTGTCTATTGATCTTAAGCTGATAATTTTACCTCTTAGAGTGTTAGTTCCCTTATCAGTACAATGGAGGTAATAATACTGTTGACCTCATAGGGTTATTACGAAAGAACATTAAATGAAGGAATATGGATTATGTTTTTGAGATGTGTCCAATGAACTAACAATTTTATAATTATTATCTCAAGGAATTATAATGAGGATTAGACTAGACAGTATGTGTTATGCACATGGGAGAAGGTTCAACATTTAAATGCTGAATAAATGAGAGCTATTATTACATCAAGAAAATGCTAGGCAGTTACTGAAATTGATACTGAAGATGATTTTATAACATGGAAAGGTGTCACTATATGCTGTTAAAATGCAAATATAGGGTCCAAAAAATATTGCATGAAATCTCATTTTTGTAAATAAATACATTAATTGTGTACACAGCCATAATAAAGAGATTAAAATGATATAGATGCAAAGAGAAGGCACATAGTATAATGGTTAAAGTTACTGATTCTGAAACAAAAATCTACTGGCTTTTAATTCCTTTTATTACATGTATTAGCTGTGTGACCCTGGGCAAGTTATTTAAGGCCTCTTTATCTCAACTTCCCTGAGTTTTAAAAGAGGATTACTATAGTACCTAGCTCATAGAATTTTTGGCGGTATTAATGGTGTTAATACATATAAAGGGTTTAGACTCTTCCTCAGCACAATAGACATTATCTGTATGCTTCAAGATTGTGTGTGTGTGTGTATTCTTGGAATTCTTTTCTTCACTATTTTTTGAATTTAAAAGTTCTTACTTTAAAGACTAGAAAGTCAAATGAAATCAGTTGATACGCGTTTCCTATTTTTCTCATTGTCCCTCCTTAAGAAATCTGTGTGGATGCCCCCCATTGTCCCTCTATGAATTTTTAATACCACAGATATTATATATGCATTTATTTTATATATCCATTTATAGTATATCCAGAATACACCACCCCAAAATATGCCACATTGGTATAAAAATTATTCATGGGTTAAAAGAATAGAAATTGCCAAATATTGAAGGTCAAGGCTGTATTTTACAGTTTCAGAGTGAAATATTATAGGAACAGTAAGGCCTCAGAAGGTAGTTAAAATATATCATCTCTTCTTCTAAAGTTAAAGACAGTAGGAGTAAAATAAAATGATTTTGCAAAGTCTTAAAATAGGTAGCACTTTTCACTCTAAGTCAGAGTAATAAACTCACACTCTGAAGAGTATAGTTTATCTCATATCCTGAAACTGACATCTGCAAAATAGAAAGGTGTACAATTTAAATCATTAAGACAATTCCTGAATCACTAGAGGAGTAGTAAAGAGTCTGTAGGTTATTCTCTACAAAAATAGTCATCTACTGCAATAGGATTTATCAGTAATAGAGTTACCTTCTAGTTTCCTTTTAAAAAAATTTTACCAAGAAATAAAAATAAGCTCTTTTGTTCTGGATATGAGATCTCTCAACTAGTAAGAAACCCAAATCACAACATTCCAATGACAATGGGACCTTGAGTGTGACTTGTAATCTGTGTTTCCATTAAAGCACATGATAACAACTAACCCTGTGAGTACATAGTACAGCATGACACAGAAACAGGACACATCATGGAACTAAGTGTTGCATAACTGTTAAACAATTAAGTGACTTATTTTAAATCTAAACTTACAGTGCCAATATTTTTATTTTAAGGCTTCACTTACATTAGTTAATTCTTCATTATTATAAATTTCTCATTTACTGAAAAGCTCAAATTTATTTACAAGTTGATAAAAATTTCAAGTCTTGAAAACCTTAAAGCAAGGGTACATTAAAATAAAAACTAGACCTGTACTGTGTACTCAAGCAGACAAAACTGCCAGCCCTTAGAAGTGACCTTAACATTGGTTGATTTGCAAACATAAGCAAAATTTAACTTGGGGTATTTCTTGTAGATTCTCATATTAAAGAAAAATGAGAGTTGGCTGTGGAGGAGCACGCCTGTAATCCTGGCACTTAGGAGGCTGAGGCAGGACGATCACCATGAGTTTGAGGGCAGCGTGGGGTACATAGTGTGTTCAAGGTCAGCCTGAATTATAGAGTGAGACTCTGCTTCAAAAAAAAAAAAAGAATCTTAAATCTACCCCAGAAACTGTCAAATAACCTATATAACTAGAGACTTTCTTGCAGAATGGACCAAAGAGACAACTGTGGAACTGTAACCAAGGGCCTATTTTTTGACTTTCTTGCATTCATGTCCTGTGGAAGCCTTCTCTTTGCATTCCCTCCAAGAATTTCCTGGGCCTTTTCTGGTTTGGAGCTGCTCAACTTTGTGGGTTTTTTTCTTTCTTTCTCTTTCTTTCTTTCTTTTCTTTTCTTTTCTTTTTTTTTTTTTTTTTTTTGAGACAAGCTTTCTCTATGTAGTTCAGGCTGGCCTTGAAACTCACTATGTAGCCCAGGCTGGCCTAAAACTCACAGGGATCCTCCTGCCTCAACCTCCTGAGTGCTGGGATCACAGGTATGTGCCACCATGCCCAGCTCAGGAGCTGCCCAATTTATGAATCATTGTTTGCTGAAATGAACTCCTTAAAAATTTTAATGTGCCTCATATTAGTGTAAAGCAACAGTTATTATTCCAATTTGGTCTCTGAATCCTATACTGAATTTTCAACTGACAAACAAAATAAAAAGCATTCACAAGCAAGAGAATTCTAGAAAGGGTGGCTGTGATGCAGTGTCTAAGACTCAGAAGACAGACATTCTGATGAGCAAATTACATATTTGATTAGGTGACAATTGTCAACATTAAAACTTTTTAAAAGGCAAAGAAAAAAGTTTCTGTGTTATTTAAAGAAATAACCTTATATAACCAAGGACTTTATGTAGATGGGGGGGGGCTTTGATAAGCTATCTGAACTTTTCCATTCTTACACTGAAGATTATTAATCTATAGTTAGTGGTACTCAAAATCTTAACATCATGTGTAACTCTGCTTATGATTGGATGTCCCCACAAAGCCTCATGCAGTCATAGGTGGGACTTTTCAGTGGTGGTTGGATCTAGAGTGTATAATGCTGGGAATAAGGATGTGTGATTACTAAATTAGTCCACTGATTGGTTTGGCATAGTTCTGGGAGAGAATATTGGGAAGGCCCACCCTGGGTGTAAATGCTACCTACCCTAAAGCAGTGTAGCCTGGTTAGAATAAAAGAGACAGAAAGAGGGCTGCTGTCATTTGGCACTTGCTGCTTGCTGCTTTTGCTACCTCCTGCCTTCTGTCTTCCATCCCATGGACTGTTTCTCCCCTGTGATGCCCCTCTGCCATGCAACCTTGCCTTGGAGCCAGCCAGCTGTGAACTGAAACCCCTAGAAACTGTGAGCCAAATAAACCTTCCCTCCTTTAACTTTGAGTGTTGGGTATTTTGTCTCAACAAGAAAAGTAACTAAGACAAACCCCTATTCTAAAATTCCAGAACCAAATAATAAGCTTCCTGTGGAATCTCCACTTGTATATGCTACAGATATATAATTTAAGCAAATTTGTGGAAACCTGAACTGATCATTTCTCCCCAACCCTTCCTTAATCTTGCTCTTCAGTGTTTTGTATTTCAGTGAAACACATCAAAATCTATCAAGTTTTCCAGCCAAATATATGCATATTACCCTTTTTTCTGCCTTTTCTATTGTCTTTTTGTGTTTATGGTACTCAAGCTTTAACTCAGGCCCTTGCACATGCCAGTTAAGTGCTTTACCACTGAACAGCAACATCAGCCCCCCCTTGTGCCTTATATCACATGGATAATTCCTATCACTACTAGATTTTTTTTTTTGGTACCAGGGATTGAACTCCGGTCCTTGTGCTTACAAGGCAGGCGCCGGAACCACTGAGCTAAATCCCTGGCCCTATCACTACTAGCTCTTAATCACTTCCAGAGGACACTTAGGGTCCAACAAAGAAAACCATACTAGTTATTTAATCAGGGCACACTTAATGTAAGGAATTTGTTCAGTAGATAGTGGAGGACTCAAAAGCAGAGTATTGAAGTAACAGAGATAACTACAGTAGCAGCTACCACCCCTTTGAATGAACAAAGACCAGAGGCTAGTGTTATTAAAATTGAGAAAAGGGTTCAAGATTGTGAAACTCAAGCCTTGAGAGGCCATTTTCTAGCTGCTGCTGGAACCTACTCTCTCATGGGAAAGACTACATGAAGGTGGGTTGGAGGAGAAAGACAGCTGGTTCTGCTGCCTCTGAAGGGTAACAGAGGGCTGGTTCTGGAAGTGTGGGAATGAAGCTGGAGTAGTTGCTGTTTCTAGGATAAAGGGCTATTGCTGGGATGATGCTGATAGGATCAACAAACATAGGAATGAGAAGGTGTCTCTTCCTGCTTTGCCTTGTGGCTTCTGAGGCCAGTGGCACTGGTGCAGGTGGAGGTTTACTTGAAGCTTACTGAGTGCCCATGTCAGCATCACAGAACAAAATACAATAGAGATGCACATATGATGCCAGGAGATGGAGGCCTAATGACTCATTTTCAGTACAATCTGTTATTTCTACCTCCCAAACTCTAGAATTCATTCTCTTGTGGCTGCTCTCTAGGCTTGGCTACCGTTATCTCTCAGTGGACCTGATGCAAAAGTGTCCTACTGCTCTGGCTGTTTCCTCTCTTGCCTTTTTTATATCCATTCTTCACACAACAGCCAGATTAAACTTTACTATATCAGTAAAATTCTGATCACAATATTTGCCTTCCTATGGACCATACTCCCTGAACCCTCTTGGAGGAAGTTTTTGGGCTATATCACTAGACAGGGTCCTAGGAGGTTCCCACAAAGTGGAGATGGGAAAACTTCACTCACCCACTCAGCAGGTTTGCTGACATCACAGAAAATGAGTTTTTAGAACATGTCAATAAAATGCATAAAGCTGTTTATTAGGCAGAATTTTAAAGGTACAGATTCAGAAAAATAGAATGTGGGCCCCTGAGAGAAAAAGGAGATGTGTAGCCTTGAGTTGGGTATATTTATGGGGATTTGGGGATGTCCTTAATATGGGTTATCTAGAATGCATATTCTAGAATGTCAGTTTTGCTCATTTGGTGACTATGTTAAAATGCAAACCATTTACTGTGTTTAAAGCTGAGATATGTGGTCCTCTTAATGCTAGTGTGCTTTCTGAGTTTGGGGGTCTAGAGAAGACAGCGTAATTTACAGGTGAAAAGCACAGTCTGGGAGCCTATTTTATAGGTTTATTGTCTTTAAGGCACTTAGGATTTTTTATTGGAAGGAGGAAAAAACTGCAGTATTTCTTAAACAGTAAAATTTTAATATTAAATATTAAAAAATATTTTAGTTTCTTTGTCTCCTTTCTATCTATATTTATTCCTTTCATCCTACCTCAGGAGAGATCTTCCTGGAGCCCCTTGCTCCTCACAGAGAGTTGGATGCTAGCCAGCTGAGGTTGGCGACTTCTGTAGCCAGGATCAAATGGATGATTCCAAATTTTTTTTTTTTTTTTTGGTACCGGAGATCTAACTTGGGTCCTTGCGCTTGTACAGCAGGCGGCGAAACCACTGAGCTAAATCCCTGGCCCTATTTTTTTTTTTTTTGGATGCTTCCAAATTTAAGGCCTGAGTATCAGACTCAGAAGTTATTTCTTGACCTAAGACATTTATGTGTGAAAGGCATTTCCTGGAACTTCCTTTTCTTGACCTGTCTTTGTTATTACAGGCTCAATTTGCTAGAGAGCAAACCCTGAATACATCTTTGGAAACTGTTTGCCACTCTTTATTTTGACAGTATTTCTGACTAGATTTTTTTCTATTACCATAATTGATCAAGTCCTCTGTCTCCACCTATTGGTAAACTTAGACCAGGGTCTCTCTACCTTAGCATGATTTTGGACAAGATAATTCTTTATTGTGAGAAGGTGCCCTGTGCTCTGTAGGATGTTCAGCACCATCTCTGGGCTCTGCCCATAGACACCAGTAGCAAGCTTCCATGCCCAGGTGTTACCACCAAAAATGTTCCCAAGCACTGCTAAATCTTTAGCATTCAGTTAAACAGCATAAAAATTTTTGGTATAGGTATGTCCCATGCAATATTTTGGAAATTTATTTGAAATTCAAGATTAACTTATATTTTTATTTGCTAAATCTGACAGTTCATCTGGGGACAAGATCACCCCTGGTTGAGACTCACTGGTCTGGAGTTAAATGCAAGTGTTTTACCAATTGCAATGAATCAGTTGACTTTTTATTGGTTTGGTTTTAGAGTTAATATCATATATTGAAACCGTTAATCTTTTGTTAATATAATGAGTATTGTTCCTTTAGAACTGAATGACATCAAGAAAAATATGTAGATGAATACATTTTGTACACTAGAAAAGTAGCAATAATAAGTAACACAATTATATGAAACCTTACTTCCTCTAATGTAGTTTGGTACCAAAAGCATTTTTCTAATAACACCTTGTTGTTAATCCCACAGAAATTAATCTTTTGATACTACACATTTTTTTTTTTTGGTACCGGGGTCGAACTTGGGACCTTGCACTTGTGAGGCAGGTGGCAGAACCCCTGAGCTAAATTCCTGGCACAGAAATTAATCTTTTGAAGATGACCAATGTAAACATATCACAATAACATATTTAGAACTTAGCCAATATAAACATTTTATAATACCAGAGCTTAACCCTTTGATGATAAATAATATAACCAATTTATAATAGTATATTGAGACAATGTTTGGTGGGGTGTGTCTCCCACAAGGTTATGAAAATTAATGGGGTACACATTAGTGAACAAAGATCAGAATAATTATTTTCTGGGCAGTTGCTCCTTTATTCACCAAGGGGAGTCCCATTTAGCAGTCCTAAGGGTCTCTATTTAATTACTTTGAAAAAAATATTTTTTTTGTAAAGACCAGATTGTAGCAATCAATACATTATTTATAGCCAATAAAAATTCTTTGAGTTATTGTTAAAAAAATGTAGAATCCAATGAGATGAAGTGTGATCCAGATAGCAAATTAAAGAAACCTTTAGTGTTCACTCAAGAGGGAAAGAGCTTGGAGAACCTTAGCAAAGATTAGAAGAAGCAGTTAAGAGTTCAGTCCACACAATTTAGTTAAGAGACAACAAGGGGTTACAAAAGATTTGCATAAGAGTAAAAAATTTGCATAACAATAAAGTACCTGAGGAGAAAACAGTGTTTTCTAAGTTGATGGGAATGGACTTAAATGTGTTAGGAAACTAAAGAAATGCAAAATAAAACTAAACCAAAGAGGAAGTCAACTGCAAAGTTGGTGGGTATTGCAGATTTCCATTTCCTCCCAAAGAATTAGCTAATTCTTCAACTCCTGGGAGGTTGGTCTTAGACAACTCCATAGAATAGTGGAATATATGATTTTTGTTATAACTACTGCAAAAAATAACTCAGAATATCAATCAGTGGACTAGGAAGAACTTCACTATATATATACATGCAGGACAGGCCTTGGATCCTGTCCCCTAATCTTTGGCCACTAAAGAACCTCAACTGATTGGAAAAAATCATATCAGTTTGCTTGACTTGCTTGTACCATTTATTTTATGGATGTGTGTGTGTGTGTGTGTGTGTGTGTGTGTTTTGAAGGGGGTGTATTTAAATTCTGAGAAAGTTTAAGACAGTTCTTTGATATATTGGTGTTAAGTAAGGACAAAATGTTTAAATAATTAGCCATGTATGTACCACACAAAATGTTTAGTGTTCAAGAGATTTGACCTATTAGCATGCTTGACCAAATAAATTGATGATTTGCTTTAAAATTATAAACAGAGTAATTGATTTTAAACTTGTAATTATTAAATTAAATGCTATAAAATAATTTGGATAACTTGGTAAATAGTATTAGAGTATTTAAGACAACTTAAAATTTCTTATACTACCAAGTTGAGAATTAGAATAGCAGTCACTGGGGGCTGTAAGAAGAGTAGGGGTAGAAGTAGTTGAATAACTGTACTGAAATACAATTAGATAGGAGGAATAGGTTCTAGTGCTTCACAGCAGGGTCTGGTGACTATAGTCCACAACAGTTTGTTGTAAATCTTATAAAGAACCAAAAGATAAGTGTTAGAGGGTTTCCAACATGACAGAATTATAAAAGTTTAAGGATAGAAATGCAAATTACCCCAATTTGATCATTATACATTTGTACTGCATCATCACTTTATGCAATTATCCTTTAAATGTGCATAATTATTATGTGTCAATTAAATTTAAAAAATAAAAAAGTGCATTTAATTTATTAGTTTACAGGACTGTTTAAACAGTTGGGAGGTATTACTTGTCAGTAATAACTTTTGAGAAATCCGAGTATTTATTATTTCTCAATCCTTTGGCAGGCACATATGGCTTTCACAAGTGTGTCTATTGGCCTGTAGCACCCCCCCCCCGACCAGGGATTGAACTCAGGACCTTGTGCTTGCCAGACAGGCATGGCATCACTGAGTTATATCCCTGGCCCCTAATGCAGCCTTTCTTAATGGGCATTGAAAACCAGATTTCAATTATAGGACAAGTCTTAAACACTGGATCCTGTTTTGAGCCCAGAATCCTTCCTGTCAATTTAGTAACTTTCCACTCCCCCACCCCAATTGTGCTTCCTTCTTTCTTGTACACTACCACTGGCAGAGCAAATATGACTCAGAAACTGGCTCCTCAGGTTGTAACATGCAATGATACACCACTTGGGTCATTACTCAGTAAGCCAATGCCTTTGTTTCTCAGGTAGGTCTCTGTAGAAGGAACCTATTACTCTCTGCATTGCTGGAAAACACTCAGAGGTGTGGAAGGACAAGGCTTGCCACAGCTTAGGCTTCTAGGGAACTTTCTCTCCAGAAGAACTTTGATTTTAATCAGAAATACCTTGGAAAGATTCAAGAAGCCCTAGAGGGGAAGCAGGCCTGTGAAGGACCAACATGGGAATCCTATACTCTGAGGTAAGTTATGTTTCTGAAAGTAGAAACCCAAAGGTGTTAAAAATTACTCATGCTTTTCAAATATCATTTCCTATTCCTATTAGTATGTCTCCCTTTCTTCTCTTTAATTTTCAAGTACTAAGTCAGAGTAAATAAAGTCCTGTGTGCTGGTATTTTGGGTATTTTAAATATTTTAGTGTAAACTGTTTTACAATACTAAAAAGTTAGATCCAAGTTGAGAGCAGCATGATACACATTTCTCAATATCCCAGTGTTTTTAAGGTTAATTTGGACCTCACAAAATGGAGTTTAAGTCATGATTTTCTTATGCTAAACACCCAAATAGAAAGTGAAAATTGTATCTAAGTGGATTTTTTTAAACATCCAAAAGATTGGATAGTTTTTCTATGGAGCCGCATAAATAGAGCAGCAGGTTTCAGTTTGATATGTGAAAAAAATTCACCTCTAGCGATTTTAATAAAGACCATCACCAAATAGAAAAGGGATGAAAACAGTATATTTTTGATACTTTGAATATTTTTTATATATGAAAAAATACTTTTTCTGTACAGAGAGTAGCTTGTTAGAATCAAATAAAATTTTAATGTTTCAAATAGTACAGAAAGTGGTGTTTAAACAAGAGTATAAGAGGTGTGATGAAGTTATGATTTATTCCCTTTCCTCTCTGACACAATTAACTAGTTAGTCTGCATTCCATTCTAACACGCAAGGGAACCTCCGATGATTTTAATCTTCTAGCATTAAAGGCAGTCTATTTGCTCTTACCTCTAATACTATTTGTGTGTGTGTGTGTGTGTGTGTGTGTGTGATGTGTCTTTCTATGCTAAATGTGAAGTTTGATCATTTTATCATTCTAGGTACACCTTGCTCAGTGTTTTTAGTCTCATGAAGAAACCATATATATGAAAATAACAAAGCATATAATGTCTTAAAATGCTGTTCTGTCGTTCTAAACTTTAGATTGCCTAAGTGACTGGGTGAGGAACTTGTTTGTGATACAGTTTTAAGGGCACCCAAGAGTCTGACTCAAGTCTGTGGTAAGGTCCAGAAAACTACTTTTTAAGAGATTCTTACATAGGTGATTCTGATGTGGGTGATCAGTTTACCATCAACCTGAGAGAGAGAAATACTACTCTACGCTATTGCTTTTCAATTTTTAATGTTCATGTAGATAACCAGAAAGGCTTGTTTAAGGGTAGATTCTTATTCTGTAGAGCCAGGTGAGGCCTAAGATCATGCATTTCAGTTCCCCGTTACTCATTCTTCTGGTCTGTGGACCACACTGAGCAGCCAGGCTCTAGCCCAGGTTCCAGGAACAACTATATTTTAAAACAAACAAAAGAACCCTAGAAGAGTATTCTGATTTTCTGTTGGTTGTGTGTCAATTTGACAAGTGGTTGATTCAAGGCAAGGTAAGGCAAGGCATGCTCAATTATGTCTAAGCATCAGTGAGAATTTTCCCAGAAGTAGCATAAACGTTTCACTTTTCAGATATATCCAGTAACTTGGAGTTTTCTATGAAATTTGAAAAGAAATACAATGACTCCACACACACCTTAAAAAATCCTAGCTTACCTAGAAGCTCATAGGTAATTATTCAGAGCTCATAATTAATATTGAATCATGAATAGTGTAAAGTATTGTTGAGATAAATGCTTTTGCCCTGCAACACGGTATCACAAAAGGAAGTAGATTCTAGGTCCTCCCACTTCACTCTGTACCCCTGTCCATTTACTCTGGTATCAGCAATATGAAACATATAAGTCACCTGAGAGTCATAGTCATTTAGGAAGAAGATGTTTTTCCTTTTGGCAAATCATTTCTCAGTTTGCAGAATGTGCCTTTGTTGTCAAATTTTGATACCTTAACTGATACTGTGCTATGAAATGTCCAGGATTACAATAATCTTGACTTATGCTATGGATAAAAGTGCTGAGGAGACTAGTGCTTTTGGAATGTAATGAAGGTTTGGTTGTGTTTTCTGTGTGCAGGTAGGAATTATATGTGTGAATTGTGGGGGAAAACCCTGGTCTCGTCCTCTGGTATTCTGATGCCGACACTATTAAGGTTAGAATTGCCTTTTTTAAAAAAAACTTCTGAAAAAGGTAAGAATTGAAAGTGCTTTCTATTTGGGAACCTAGAAAGGACTGCAGTGAAAAGATTTGCACACATACTAATTTGGAAGTCTCAAAACTGAATTTCTAAACATAAATTAAGGTAGTCATGTTAAAATTCTGCTAAAGTTTTCCATAACACATAGAATTAAATCCACAGTCCTTACTGTGGATTGCAAGGCTAATGCTCTTTGGTCCCCATTGCCTCTTAAATTTCCTGCACTGTCCTTGGTCATGCAGCCATACTGACCCCCTCACTAATTCCAGAACACAGCAGTTAGGCTCCCATGTAAGAGTCTTGACACTTGAGTTCCCCTTGTCTGGAAAGTTTCTAGCCATAGATCTTTGCTCAAATCTCACCTGCAAGAGATCTAAGAGTAGTCTTGTTGTTCTTTTTCTATGTATATTTTACTTCTCTTTAAGTATTATAATTCAACACACTTTCTAGTTTATTAGATTATTTATTGTACATTATTTTATTTTGAGATCCTTAGGTATTATAATTTTTATGGTTCCTAATGTGGTTGATGTTGTATACGAAGGTATAAAAATATCTTCATTGCTTTAAATGTCAGTTTTTAAATATTCATCTACCTTGCAGAAAATTATATAGTTGGGGCTGGGGATGTAGCTCAGTGGTGCCGCACTTGCCTAGCAAGTGCAAGGTCCTGAGTTCAATTCCTGGTACAAAAAAACCCAAACAAACCCAAAATAATATAGCAGGTAAGGTGAGTGTTGTAAAAATGTAAAAACTACAGACTTGTTTTTCTCTGAAGAGCATGCCAGAATCATAAGACCAAGTACATCCAGGCATGTTGGCACGCATCACAATCTAACCCTTTGGAAAGCTGAGGCAGAAGGATTGAAAGATTGAGTCCCACCTGAGAAATTTACTGACTTAGTGAGACCCTACCTCAAAATTAAAAACAACAACAAGAAAAAAGAGATCAGAGGATATAGCTCAATGAGGTTGTGGGACTGCATAACTCTGTAATCATAAAACTCCCCTAGCCCCAACTGTGATTGAATGTGAGTAAATAGATAAAGATGCTTGTTAGTTCCCGGACACTAGATAAGATCTGTATCAGCCATAAGGTCCCAAAGTAAATTATTCAACTCTTTGTTTGAAAACTAATGTTCTGGACACCGCTATGTATAGAACAATCTACAAAACATCTGCTGACCACCAGTACTTGTCAGGCTAATTAACATACAAATGTAAGACCACTAACCTTTGTTCCCTCTTCTGTAAATTTCACCTGTTAACTTCCCTGCAATCCCCTATAAAAGAGCCTGGACTCTGGGCTGATTGCCTCTCTAAGCTACTTTGCTTTGGGAGTGCCATCTGGCCAGACTAAGGTCTGTTTTATTTTCCAACTTGTCCGGTGTGTTCCTTCCCAGGTGTTCTTCGCTGCAGTCAGTTCCTCGGAGCATTTGGTAAGGCCCTTGGTCTTACATTCTGGAGGCACTGCTGGGATCCCTGGGTGTGCTTCACTACAGTCAGCTCCTCAGAGCATTTGGTAAGGCCCTTGGTCTTACATTCTGGAGGCACTGCTGGGATCCCTGGGTGTGCTTCACTACAGTCAGCTCCTCAGAGCATTTGGTAAGGCCCTTGGTCTTACATTCTGGAGGCACTGCTGGGATCCCTGGGTGTGCTTCACTACAGTTAGCTCCTCGGAGCGTTTGGTAGGGCCAGCGGTCTTACAAGGTCATGGCTTCAATTCATAGTACCACCAAAAAAGAAAAAGAAAATGGCCAAGCACACAAAATTCTTCCAATCTATATCCCTTGGGAGAAATTCTTGAATATAGGTGATTCATAATTTACAACAGAGCAGCTTTCATGCTTTTGTGATTAAATTTATTTTAGGTACACTGGATAGCAAGAATCAAAACTTATCTTCGATATCAAAGTAGCACAAATATCCCTAGCACCAATGTCTATACCATTTTTCAGTTAATTGGCATCACTAAAACAAAAACATTAAAGGCTGGAAAATAGTCTCATTGCCTTGATGCATGATTGGACCATACGAATCTTCATAAAGTAAGCAAGCATTTCTGCAAAGGCGATGCTGTTCTGAAACACTCTTAAGATCAGGTGTGAGAAGGACTTTACTGAGGGTTTTAGCTTTTCCCCCTTCCCTTCTTCCTTCCTCTCTCTCTCTTTCTCTCTCTTTTCTCCCCCCCCTTATATTCTAATACTGATGATTAAATCCAGGGCTTTTGCACTGAGCTACATCCCCTGCCTTTTTTGACTTTGAGATAAAGTCTCACTGAGTTACTAAATGCCCCAGGCTGGGTTGGAATTTATAGTCCTCTGGCCTCAGCCTCCCTGAGTGCTCAGATTACAGGAATGCTGCACCATTTTTGCAGAGAATCTTCCATGAAGATGAAGGTGAGGAACAGAGGCTTCTGTGGTGCCTCTGATAGAAGTAGCTTCTCTAAGCAAGAAATGGTGACTTCTGGGATGTAAAGTCAGAAAGTCATTAGATATGTGGATGGAGAACCAGAAAGAAAAAAATGCTATACTTTTCCTTTTTTATTTGCATAGAAGAAGGAGTTTATTAATGATTTTGTTAATCACAGCATGTAAAGAAACAAATTATCAGAAAGAAAAATGTAGGATTAATTTTACAAGTCAAATAAAAGCCAAAGACTATTTAGTATCATCTCCTAAAAATTTTTAATTGAAAAAGGAAAAAGTAATCTTCTTTTCTCAAAAGACATTTCATTAAGGCAAAATTTGCTTTACTTACGTAATTTTGCCTTAAAAACCGTAACTCTTCAGGAACTTTTATGCAACATGTAGGAGATGGCTAATGAGCAATGGATTCCTTCTGCTGAGCTGCAGGCTAAGTTCCACTTGGCCTTTCCTCACTTGGGAAGTTATGGAAGTGCTCTCACTTTTTACAGGAAGCCACACTGGAATGTGGGGGTGGCTGGGGGAGCTATGCTTTTGGAAATGTCCAGAATGGCACAAGTGGTTTGTAAGTTTCTGTTTTATTAAAATAATATCAAGTATTTTTCCAGCTGTGAACTTCATTATACGTGAAGCAAGGCAAAACATAATTATGTCAAATAAAATATACAGTATGTCATCAACATGCTGAGTCTATCATATGATACCCATACACACTTCTTAAATTTTAGTGCCTAGAAAAATGAGATGGAAAGGGATAGGTCTCCCACTACCTCAGCAGCTATTATGTATCATAGCTGC
Source organism: Heterocephalus glaber (assembly GCF_053883595.1). Lineage (NCBI taxonomy): Eukaryota > Metazoa > Chordata > Mammalia > Rodentia > Bathyergidae > Heterocephalus > Heterocephalus glaber. Next base: position 38,175,980 of record NW_028258320.1, on the reverse strand, counting down.
CCTCTTCCTATCTTGCCTTGTCCCCTCCCCTGTGTGATGTCATGTCAAGATGGTTGCTCCCACCAAAGAATAAACCCTTTTTCCCAGTATGCCCCTGTTCCCGCCTAGAAAGTAACCTAATACTCACTCACCTCCTATCAACTAGTGATCACGGGGCTCCTCCATTCCGTAGTCACTACCTCACTCAACCCCACCTCAGCCCCTACAAACCCCACCCCAGTCTCTATAAAAGACTCTCCCTGCCCCACCCATATTGCTTTTGTCTCTCCTTTGTTCAGAGACAGCTGGGCAGATATAGTCCCCTAATAAAGGCTTGTTGTGGCCTGGTCTGGTCTTGGTCTTCGGGCCTTTTACCTGACAGAAAGTGGACAGGGGTGACATTTAGCATCAAATTCTTGATTATTTTTAAAGCAGACATTTGGGTAAGCTAAAGGGTACAAAAAGTTGTTCCTAATATCCCAAGTTTCTGGAGTTCAAATGTTCTTACCTAATATGAGTTTCAAAGTTGCAATATTATGTGGTGGCTCCTCTTCCTTTACAGGGCCTGTTTCTTTTACCTTTGCAAGGATTCTTAATCTTCACTGTCATCAGAATCACTGAGGAGCTTTCAAATAGCACTGATGCCCTCACCTTGTTCCTATAAATTCTGATTGAAGTAGTCAGTAAAGTACAGACTGGGTTCTCATGTAATTTCTAAACATTGACCCCTTCCCTAAGGTCACTTCCCAGCCAGATCAAGTGGATCAATGTGTCAATCAACAGGTGATTTTTATCCATATTATAAGTGTGCATCCCTCTCTCAGTCTAACCTCAGGAAAGTTGCAATCTAGTTAGAGAGATTTGAATTATTCCACTAATGAAAGGCCAGTGACCTGCTGGAGAAACTACTTCTTGATGCCTGGGGGAGAGAGTAAGGAGAATTCTTGGGCTTTACAAACACTTAGCATAATTTGAAAGACAGAGGATTGCATACAGCTCCCCAAGGGTAGGAGTGAGGAGACTGGCCTGATCAGAGACCAGAGAACATGCAAAAGAGCAGTAGTTTATGCATAGTTGGCCCACCAAGAGGGTCTTTGTAAACCTGGTAAATATCTTGGACACCTCACTGTCCAGGAAATAAAGAACATGCTCGATTTCAATAACAATAAGTGCAGTGCGATAGGGCTGGGGATTTAGCTCAGTGGCGTCAAGTCCCGAGTTTGATCCCGGTACCAAAAAAAAAACCCCAAAACAAAAAAAACCAATAAGTGCAATATAATAAAAGACAAGGTGATATGATATGAAGTGTTTTGGGCTGGAAGATGGTTACTTTGGGTGGAATGGCCATGGAAGGTCTCTCTGAGGTGGAGACATGTAGGCTGACACTTGATCTGAAGGCCAGCCATATAGCTTCCAAGAGTGCAAATACCTGAAGACAGAAATGAATATGGAATGCTCCAGAACAGGTGGAATGTTATGAGCAAAAAGGAAAGTGATAGATGAAGTTGAAGGGAAAAACAGTTTATCTGTGTCTTAGTTTTCCAGGTTGCTCAGGGCCCAGCTGTGGGAAGCTCTGTTCCCAGGTTGGTGGCTGTGAATTCACACACACTCCTTATAAAGAGTCTTCCTCTTTCATCTCCTTGTCTACCACTCCGCTTTCCTCTGCGTCTTCACTGAAACATGGCTCTGGTCAGGCATTCTCAAACTCTTTCTCAGTGATCACTGCTTCAGTCTATTCATTCCACTGCCTTTTTTTGATCATAGTTCAATTTCTTAAAATCTCTTTCTTTTGACCTATTCTCTACCTTCTCACTTCTGTCTATTACACTCCAGAACCCACTTCCACCTTTCTGAAGCAAGTTCCCCTTTCTTTCTGCACCTCTCCCCGGTCATCCTCAGTGAGCCTTAATATTCAGAAGCCTTCATTCTCCCTTCTTGACCTGTTTTAACTCCAGCTCAGCCTCCCAACACAGCTATTCTTAATTTCTTGTCCCTGGACAGAGTTAATTTGTAACATCTTCCATTATAAAATTTTTAAGCAACTTTTTTTTATCATATTGAAAAGTATGTATATCAACAAGTAAGAAAAGCAAAATAAGCAACAACACAATTAACAGAATAGTAGGTACAGAACAGACTAGTTTTCGGTACTCTGAATTAAGCACCTGTACCAATTTCAAGAGGGCTAACAGCTGTCACACTGAAAAAAAAGCTCTGGTTCATTGTAAATACATGATTTCTGGGAAACTGGAAATGACATTTCACAGGATAGTAAACCAATGACCCAAGTCATCACTGGGTTGGAAAACTGGCTTGGGCTTAAGAGGGATTGCAGTGAAACAGCATTGTCACTCATCAGTTTCCCCAGAGATTGGTTCCGCCACCAAACAGGACTATATAAACCTCAGTAGTACAGATTCTCATAACACAAGAAAAGCGTGCTAAGCCCCAGTATTCCTTGGAGGTTACTTAAAAACTGAGCTTTCATTTTCTTCTTTTGCTCTAAATTAAATGCAAAATAGTTTGTACCCTAGAAAGAATATTTACAGTGACTTGCTCTTTTGAAATTTCAAACAGGAAATCTTTTATTTAGAAAAATGACATGGTCCTAAGTAGCCTTAATTGTTATCAGAGAAAGAAATTCATATCTGTGCCATATAAGTGTCAGGTAAAAGGGCCAAAAACCAAGACCAGAACAGGCCACAACAAGCCTTTATTAGGGGAATAGATCTGCCCAGCTGTCTCTGAACAAAGAGAAAAAAGCAATATGGCCGGGGCAGGGACAGTTTTTTATAGAGACTGGGGTGGGGTTTGTAGGGGCTGAGGGGGCGTTGAGTGAGGTAGTGACTAGGGAATGGAGGAGCCGGTGATGTCACTAGTTGGTAGGAGGCGAGCGAGTATTAGGTTACTCTCTAGGTGGGAACAGGGGCATACTGGGAAGAAGGGTTTGTTCTTTGGTGGGAGCAACCATCTTGGCATGATGTCACACAGGGGAAGGGGCAAGGCAAGATAAGAAGAGGACAGCTACTATACATAATAGCTGCTGAGGTAGTGGGAGACCTATTAATAAGTACTTTTGTCCTTTTGAAAATGTTTTACCCTGTTTTTCTTACACATACCACATACACATAAAAGATCAAATTGAGGAATGCCCTGAAGCAAATAATGACATTTATTTTGGCAAGAATGTGTGCAGTTTGGTACAACAAAAATAAGCTATGACATTTATGAACAATTTTCATTTTAATATGTTTCACTAGATGCAGGAAGCAATTTTTTGAAACACAGTTTTATGGTTTCCCAATATCTCTTATCTTTTACTTCTCATCTAGAACCAGGCTGGGTCAATTATATATGGAAAGAAATGATAACTTATGACCAGACAGAGTCTCATACTAAAAGGGATCTGCATTACTTGGATCTCTTTGGACACCAAGTCAGAGAGTTAATAAAAAACAGAGGATAGAGAGAAAGCAACTCATACTATGAACAGGACCCTACCTAATTCATTGCCTGTCTGGCAAATCAACTGCAACAAGAAAGGGCCCTGTCTGTTAAATGAGAGGTAAATAAATGAAACTCATGGGGTGGACACCAATGCCTGCTGAGATCCTGTATGTCACCTGGCAGAGGAAAATGAGACATATTCCCTTTTTGTTTACAATGTACAGCTACTACTATGACTCAATGGTGCTATTTCCTGTTTCAGCTCCAGGGCTGTCAGAAACAAGGAAAGGGGATGTTACCAGAACCCCTATAGTGGGTCCTGGTCTCCTGTGAGCCACGACAGCACAAGATGAATTAAAGAATAAAGACAGGAAACAAGACTTAGAGAGGAGGCTGGGTTCTGGGCCTGATCATTGCTGCTCTGGGCAGCAAAGATGAAGGCACCCAAGCTTGCTACTATTTATTGGGTTCATAAGGAGTAACAGATGACTCAGAGAACAGTGATAATCCTAAATTGACAAGGATTTTAAAATCTGAGGAAGTATCAGAAGTCTAGGAGGGTGGTAGTAATCCTAAATTGACAAGGACCTTGTGTTGATGAGGATCCCAGGTCGATGAGAAGCTTATGTTGATTAGGACAGTAAGACGAGCAAAGGCATTCTTACAACAGTAGGTGGGATGAATTAAACTGATAAGGAATCTGTCCCTCCCAGGTGAAACCTTCCTTTTACTGCTCAGTTCTCAAGGGACCAGGATGTCTTCAGCTGATGTAATCTTCCCCTTGAGTGTCACAGCATTACAGGACCACTGAGGTCTCAGATGTGACCTGAGCCAAAAATGGAGTTATATTTTGGCATGTCATAGTCAGCCTGTAGTTGCCTTGCGAAGACTAGGCCTAATCATAATTTAATTGTGAAATGATTTTCCCTCAAAATTATATAGAATGGCTCCTGACACACAGCACCAAAAACTAAGATTTCAGGCTGGAGAAAATACCTTGTTTTCCTTATGCATGAGAAGAGGAGCACGAAGTAGAGAAGATAGAGAAAAGGGTCCTTGGAATTCCCTGAAGAATCTCATAGGTACATGAAAGCACATGTGTGAATGAGCAAGATTATTTCAGTTTTTAAATATAAGGAGACAAGATGATGGAGACGATGTCTATTACCTTGGGTCATTCCTAAAGACTTAATTAGACTGTGTGCATAATAAGCCTCCATGGAGGAACTACCATGAGTGCTTTCACGTATTTGGACATGTATGATCTTTAGGACTTAAAAACATCTTCAGGGAACCTAAACTCTTTAGGCAAATAACTAAAGTTGAATACTGGTGAACTACATTTTGTACAACCTTATTTATGGGTATGTGCAGCCGTCTTTCAACCTCATATTGGTCTTGGCATTTAAGATTGCAGGAAAAGCCGTAATAGCAGCATCCCTAAGAATTTGCCCTTACCTATGACTCTTCACTACCAAGCAGGGAGCGTGATATGGGTGACACTGCAGCTTATCTGGGCCTTGATGCTGGAGGGTGGCAGAGGAGTCATCCCCAGGGCAGGAATACAAGCTGGGAAGCTCCCCTCCCCTGGTTGCTGCTACCACTGTTGCAGAGAAGCAGATAGAGGGCAACGAATTTGGCATTCAGAACCATGACAATGTGTAATATAAATGAAGAATAATGGTCCAAAATTCAAGAGCTGGACTGGAGATGGTGGGTTAGTGGTAGAAGGCCTACCTAGTGCAAGACCTTGGGTTCAATTCCCAGCACTGCAAAAATAAAAATAAAAAAATAAAAATTCAATAGCTATTCTGTTAGTTGCTCCATCATTGTTTCTTCCCCTTCTGGCACTTTCAGAAGGATTAATTTTATCATCCTTCTTGGAGATGAGAGCAAGGGAGTGATCTATTCTGATCTCAAGGAAGAAACATGAGTAGTATCTGGTTAGCTCCAAGGAGCTGAGTGCAAGTGCAAGTGCCATGGCGAACCTTTTAGAACTTTCAATGATACCAACTGCCCACTGCAGCACACTTGCCACAGGTTCACCACCACTGATCTAGAGACTCAAAGGTTAAGACTCTTTCAGAGTCAGAACACAATGAATGCCAATAGCACAGGTGAGGACCAGGGAATTGCCTCTTCCACAAATCAGCCTGGGCCTAAGCCCACCCTACTTCGACACCATTTACTTGTAGATGAGGACTTAGGGAGGGGAATTGAGGGCTCAGACTCTCCTCTAGCAGCTTTCTTTACTTAAACAAAGGGAGGAAAAGAAAAATCTCATACAGTCATTTTAGCGAACTCTCCTATTCTTTTTTTTTTTTTTTTGGAACTCTCCTATTCTTGATATGCAGCCACAAGCAGAACTAAGCAGGCTCAGGGCCCAGGGTTGCTTGGGGTGAAACACAAGTAGTTAGCATTGAGGATAAAACTCTGGCTTCCAAATCAGCAAAGCCTGGATTTGAGTGCCAGTTACACTCTTCACTGCAGCAGGAGCCAGGCAAATGCTTCACATCCTGGGCTCTTGCCTTCTTTATTTATAAAAGAGGGATCATATCTGTCTTGTAGGAAGTTAAAATGATTGAGATGTTTGTAAAAGTTCTAAAACTGCTCATTTCTCTCAGTAGGTCTTCCGTAAGTGGTAACTGCCATAAGTTTGCATTCATGTTGGAGGGTATAAAAATGGCATTGTTTTCAAGTTCTGAGTAAGTGGGAAGAGTTTTAAGATAACAGAAATCAAACTGATTTAAGAATAGACAGTTATAGAATGTGAGACCAGCTCAGAATCTTAGACATCATCCACCTATTTCTTTGTTTGAATATTCACTGCTGAAACTAGGAAAGATGCCTCATGGCAAGCTATTTCAGCTGGCTTCAAATTTGCAAATGGTACCAATACTACAGACAGGATTGAGTGAATGACAGTTTCGTTCTAGTTTTTCCCCTGGGCAGACACAGTATGCTTCTTTAGACTGAATAGGTCCAAGGAATAGATCTTGTTAGAGAAAACTGAGTAAACAGAAGGCTAGATTTTCTATCCTAGAACGTTGCATTCCTTAGCTCTTGGGTTTTTAGTTTATTTGTTTTGTTGGGTTTTTTCTTTTTTTTTAGTTTTCAAATTTTTATTAGTACATGTTTGCAGTGCATAATGATTTCATTAGGGGTATTCGTTCACGCACGTAATTCTTTTTACTTCCTCTTCCCTTCCCCCCACCCCTCTCCTAGCTCCATGTTTTGGTCCCCTTTCCATTTGCAAAAGATCTTTCTCCCTATTTTTTTATTATCTGTCTCTTATTTTGCTTTTAGATTAGTTGCACTTTGGGCTTCTCCTATAAGATAAACCATGTGAATCTGATTTATTTCACTTAACATTGTCATTCCAAGGTGCATCCATTTTCCTACAAATGCTTCAAATCTATCCTTCTTTGTGGCACACTAGTACTCCGTTGTGTATAATAAACACCATATTTTCTATTGATGGACATATAGGCCACTTCTAAGATTTAGCTATTATGAGTCATCCTGCTGTAAACGTGGGTATGCATGTATCACTGTAACATATCAAAAAGATAGCTGGCGGGTGGTATAGGGAGGTCGAATGGTATTTCTAGTTTTAGTTTTTTAAGGAATTTTTACCCTGATTTCCTCAGTGGTTGCACTAGTTTACAGGAATGACTAGTTTAGAAGAATTCCTCCCCACCCCTTGCAACCCCACCAGTTTGCTATTATTTGATTTCATGATGGTAGCCATTCTTTCTGGAGTAAGATGGAATCTCAGTAATATTTTAGTTTGCATTTCTGTAATGGTCAGAGATAAATACATAGTAATATAAAACAGAACTATCAAACATTTTTTTCTGGCAAGAAAAATAATCAGCCAGTCTAATATTCTCACAGTCCGACTTACTTGTCCTTTCTCTGGGTAGTAAGGCTAATGATTCTATTTTTGCTCTCTATCCATTATTTCTTCACTCTCTGAGCTATAATCTACTTTTCATAACCACCCTTGCCCATCTTCATTGGCTCCTTATGCTTTCATAATTATAGGACTAACTAACACTAATTGAGGACTTAGTATGAGTCAAATCTAAGCTAAATGCTTCATCTATACAGTCACATTTAATTCCTTCTGTGGTAAGCAGTAATAAAGAAAGAATAATTATTAAATGTTGAAAAAAAAGCACAAAGTGTTTAGGCAAATTGTTCAAATAATACAGCTGTTATACTTGAGATTGTAACACAGAATGTTTACTTTCAGAACTTACATTTGTAGCCATTTGACAATACCATGTCACCTATGTGCAGAATGTTGCCTGAATCCCATGTACTTGCTAACTTCCACCAGCCCTTTCTCTGCCAAATTTATGACAAATTCTTCTCCAATCACAGCTTCCAGTTCTTCAGAGACAATGTACTGAGGCTCCTGCCTTCTCCCCCTACAGAAGTATGAAAGCTGATCTCGAATAGCTGGGTGTGGTGGCTCCTGCCTATAATCCCAGCACTCAGGAGGCTGAGGCAAGAAGTATCACTTCAAATTCAAGACTAGCCTGGGCTACACAGTGAATTCAAGGCCAGACTGAACTAAATACTGAGACCCTCAAAAAAGGAAAATATAGGTCTCTGGATGATCATTAAAATCAAAATCTTTTCATTTTTTTTTTTTAAACTTTTCTTGCTTTGCCTTTAGGTCATATTTTTTTCTGTTTGTTCTGTAGCCCCACTGACCATTACCTTCTACTCCTCAACAGATATTGCTAATTCTAAGTCTTTTTGGAGAAAGAATCTAGATATATATAACTGAGCACCAGCAGGCCAGTGCCAAAAGAGGACTGATCAGTATCCTGAGAGAATAGACTGTGGATCAATGTTGGGTACAAATCTCAAATGCAAAATCTTGCAGCCAGAGACATTTTGAAAGTTAATTTTTAAGCGTGAAGTAATTAAAGGCAGAATGTATGTATTCTGCAGTCATTCTTCTGAATTTGGTCCCTGGCCTTGCTAGTTATGAGCTGTGTGACTTTGGGAAGGAAGACGATTTCCCTTAGTTTATTGTGCAAACTGAGTGTAATTCTAAGGTTGTCATGAGGGTTAAGTGAAATAACTGAAGTAGTCAATAAATGTCGGTTCATCTTATGATTTATTCATTCACTTATCTACTCTATTTATCTGTCTATTTATATCTCAACTGCCTACTATGTGCCAAACACTATGCTGGATGTTAGGGATATAATGATGAATAGGTACAGACATAATATCTGTCCTTATTTAGCTGACAGTCTAGTTGGAGAGAAGGCTGTTATTATCACTGTCTTAGTCCATTTTGTGCTACTATGACAGCATATTACATCCTGGGTAAATTATAATGAATAGAATTTTAATGGCTCATCGTTTCAGAGGTAAGAAGGCCAAGACAGAGAAGCAGCATCTGGCTAGGGCCTTTTTGCTGATCATTCCATATTAGAAAGGAAGGGGAGAGAGAAAAGAGCAAGAGGGGGCCAAACTCATCCTTTTATTAGGAACCCACTCCTGCCATAACCAACCCACTCCTGAGATACAACATTAACTCATTCATGACAACAGGGTCCTCATCATCCAGATACCTCTCATTAGGCCTAATCTCAATATCACTGCCTTGGGGATCAAGTTAGCAATACATGAACTCTGGGAACACATTCAAGCTATAGCAAACACACGTCTTTATTTACTTAGATCAAGGTAATAGATAAGGAACTTATAGGAGATGCCATTGTAAAGAGAGGCTGGGTGAGATTTTAAAAATCATGTGTGTCCATGTAAGGACAGCATCCTGACCTAATTGGTCACTGAGGACTGTTTTCAGCAGCGAAGTGACATGCAGCTGCTGTGTTTTGAGGATGAGTTGGAGCCGGGATGAATGAGACTGGGAGAGATAAGACCAGTTATGAAGTATGATTGACATATACAGTGAATGTTTAAATCTTAAATTTTTTTTTATTAAATTCTTTTATTGGTACATTGTAGGTATACAACACAATTACATTTCTCATTGGAAATTGTACCTTTACATAATGCATCTTGGTTCTTATTTTTTCCTCATTCCTAGCCCTCCCTTCACCCCCTCCACCCTTCCCTATTTACAAAGACTTTACTTCCATTTTTTCCATTTCTCATCATTTTTCCTTTCCCTTCTTTCCTTCTCCCTGCCCCTCCCACTACCCCTACCCCTTTGGACCTTTTCTTCCTATTTTGCATTATCAATTATTCATTCTAATCATTGGTACATTTTAGGTATACAATATAATGACATTCATCATTGGAAATTTGCACCTTTACGTAATCTCTCTTGGTTCTTATTTTTCACCCTTGCCCAGCCCTCCCTTCAACCCCTCCAGTCCTCCCTATTTACAAAGATTTTGTTCCTATTTTTCCATTTTCTCATATTAATCCCATTCCCTTTTATCCTTTCCCCTAGCCCTCCCACTTCCTTCCCCTTTGCCCCTTTTCTTCCTATTTCACATTACCTATTATACATTTAGTCCTTATTTACACTTTCAGTTTCTCACACCAGAGAAACTATTCTTTATTTATACATGTGTGTCCTATTTATTTCACTTAAGAGTATCGCCTCAATGTGCATCCACTTAGCTATAAATGTCTCTAATTTCCCATTTTTTATGGCTGAGTAGTACTCCATTTTATAAAAAAAACCACATTTTCTTTATCCAGTCTCCAGTTGATGGGCATTTGGGCTGTTTCCAAGTTTTAGCTATCACAAAGTGTGCTGCTATGAACATGGGTGCACATATATCACTGTGGTATGATTCTTTTAATTCTTTCGGGAAGATCCCCAACAGTGGAATAGCTGGGTCAAATGGGACTTCCAGTCCTAGTTCTTTGAGGTATCTCCGTACTGTTTTCCACAGTGTTTGCACCAGTCTACACTCCCACCAGCAGTGGAGCAGTATTCCTCTTTCCCCACAGCCCTGCCAGCATTTGTTATTGGTTGATTTCATAATAAAAGCCATTCTTTCTGGAGTGAAGTGGAATCTCAGCATTGTTTTCATTTGCATCTCTCAAATGATCAGTGATGTTGAACATTTTTTCATGTATTTATTTGCTATTTCTACTTCTTTGTCTGAGAAATGTCTGTTCACTTCAGATGCCCATTTTCGCATTGGGTCTTTAAATTTGGGAGGTCTGATCTTTTTAAGTTCTTTATAGATTCGAGATAGTAGACCTTTGTCTGAGGAAGAGCAGGTGAAGATTTTTTCCCACATTGTGGGTTGTCTCTTCACACTGCTGGTGGTTTCTCTCACTGTGCAGAAGCCTTTTAATAAGAAGAGATCCCACTTGTTGATTGTTTGTGCTAGTTCATGGGCAACTGAGGTTTTGTTCATAAAATCTTTTCCTACACTGATGTCTTCAAGGGTTCTACCTGACCTCTGTTCCAACTGGTTCAGAGTTTCTATTTTAATATTTAGATCCATTTTGATTTTAGTTTAGCACATGGTGAGAGATATAGGTCTAGTTTTAATCTTTGGCAAGTTGAAACCCAATTTTTCCAGCACTATTTATTAAAGAGGCTATCTTTCCTCTAGTGAGGGTGTTTGGCTCCTTTATTGAAGATGAGATGGCTGAGTGTGTCTGGCGTTGTTTCTGCATCTTCTAATCTGTTCCACTGATCCTCAGGTCTGTTTCTTTGCCAGTACCATGCTGTTTTTATCACAGTAGCTTTGTAGTATAGTTGCAGGTTGGGGATTGTGATAACCCCTGCCATGTCTCTGTTACCTAGAATTGTTTTTACTATTCTGGCTCTCTTCTTGTTCCAAATGAATTTTTGGATTGTATACTCAAGGTCCATGAAATATGCTGCTGGGATCTCAATTGGAATTGCATTAAATCTATATAGCAGTTTTGGAAGTATGGCCATTTTCACTATATGAATCCTTCCTACCCAGGAGCAGGGGATGTCTGTCCATTTTCTGATATCATCTTCAATCTCTCTTTTCAGAGTGCCATAGTTTTCAGAGAAGAGGTCTTTGATTTCTTTTGTTAGGTTGATTCCTAGGTATTTCAGTATTTTGGATGCTATTGTGAAAGGAATTGTTTGCCCTATTTCTCTCTTAGTGAGTCTGTCATTTGTGTAGAGGAAAGCTATTGATTTTTGTGTGTTGACCTTGTAACCAGCTACTTGACTGAATTTGGTTATTAAGTCTAGAAGACTTTTGGTGGAGTTCTTGGGGTCTTCTGTATACAGTATCATGTCATCTGCAAAGAATGACAATTTGACTTCTTCATTTCCTATCTTTATTCCTTTTATTTCTTTCTCTTGTCTAATTGCCGTGGCTAATGTTTCCAAAACTATATTTAACAAGAGTGGTGATAGTGGACATCCTTGTCTTATTCCTGATTTTAGTGTGAAGGATTTCCATTTTTGACCATTTAGTATGATATTGGCTGTTGTTTTTTCATAGATGGCTTTTATCAGATTGAGGTAGAGATCATCTATTCCAATTTTTTGTAGGGTTTTTATCATAAATGCATGTTGGATTTTGTCAAATACTTTTTCTGCGTCTATGGAGATAATCATATGGTTTTTGTCCTTGGGTCTATTGATATAGTGTATTACATTGATTGATTTGCATATATTGTACCATCCCTCCATCCCTGGGATGAATCCCACTTGATCAGGGTGTATGATCTTCTTGATGATCTTCTGCATTCTGTTTGCCAGTATCTTATTAAGGATTTTTGCATCTATGTTCATTAGTGAGATTGGCCTATAGTTCTCCTTTTCGGTTGGGTCTTTCTCTGCTTTGGGGATCAAGGTGATGCTTGCTTCCAGGAATGAATTTGGGAGTATTGCTTCCCTTTCAATTTCACTGAAGAGTTTAAACAGTAGTGGCAGCAGTTCCTCTCTAAATGTCTTGTAGAATTCAGCAGTGAAGCCATCAGGGCCCGGGATTTTCTTAGTTGATAAGTTTTTAATTACATTTTCAATTTCATTCATTGATATTGGGTTCTTCAGAATTTTTAGGTCTTCTTCGTTCAACTTTGGTAATTCATATGTATCTAGTAATCTGTCTATTTCTTCTGTGTTTTCCATCTTATTGACATATAGGCTCTGGAAGTAGGTATTGATGATCCTCTGGATTTCTGTTGGGTCTGTTGTAATTTCACCCTTTTCATTCCTAATTGCATGGATCTGGGTCTTTTCTTTCCTTTTTCTGACAAGGTTGGCTAAGGGTTTGTCAATTTTGTTGATTCTTTCAAAGAACCAACTCTTGGCTTCATTGATTTTTTTTTTTTTTTGTATCATTCTCTTCATCTCCACTGCATTGATTTCTCCTCTAATCTTTAAAATTTCCTCCCTTGTATGAGCTCTGGGGTTGTCCTGCTCTTCTTTTTCTAGAAGCTTGAGGTTGAGCATCAGGTTGTTTAATTGGGCTCTTTCTGTTTTCCTAATGTGCATATTCACTGCTATGAATTTCCCTCATAAGACTGCTTTCATTGTGTCCCATAGATTCTGATATGTTGTATAGTCATTGTCATTTAATTGAAGGAACTGTCTGATTTCTTCTTTAATTTCCTCTGACCCATTGGTTATTCAGAAGTGTGTTGTTTAATTTCCACGTGTTTATGAAACTTTTCGAGTTTCTTTTGCTATAGATCTCCAATTTCATTGCACTATGGTCTGATAATATACAGGGGATAACTTCAATTCCTTTGCACTTACTTAAACATGTTCTATGTGTGAGTATGTGGTCTCTTTTGGAGAATGGCCCATGTGCAGCTGAGAAGAATGTGTATTCTGATTTTGTGGGGTGGAAGACTCTGTAAACATCTGTTAAGTTCATTTGTTCAAGAGTTCAATTGAGTTCTAGTATTTCATTACTTATTTTTTGTCTAGTTGATCTATCTATTTGTGACAGCGGGGTTTTGAGGTCCCCCACTTCAATTGTATTAGTGCATATATGACTTTTCATGTCTGTTAGTATTTGTTTTATTTTGTTGGGTGCACTAGTGTTTGGTGCATAGATATTTATGATTGTCATTTCTCCCTCTTGGATTCTTCCCTTAACAAGGATGTAGTGTCCTTCTTCATCTCTCTTAATCAGTGTTGGTTTGAAATCTACTTGATCTGCAAAGAGGATAGCTACTCCTGCTTTTTTTCAGGTTCCTGTCACATGCAATATTGTTTTCCACCCTCTGACTTTCAGTCTATGAGTTTCCTTTTGAATTAAGTGTGTTTCTTGGATGCAGCATATTGTTGGATTTTGCTTCTTGACCCATTCTGCCAGTCTATTTCTTTTGTTTGGTGAATTGAGACCATTAACATTGATGGTTATAACTGAAACATATTGCGTTGTCTTTGCCATGACTTTTTCTTTTTGTTGGGTTCTCCCTCTTTACATTTAATTTCTTGTCATGCCAGATGGGTTCATTCTGCTTTGCTTCCTGGGGTTGTGATCCTCAATGTCTGTTCCTAGGCTATTGTGTAAAATTCTTTGGAGTGCTGGTTTGGTATTCACGAAGTTCCTAAGGTACTCTTTGTCATGAAAGTATCTTATTTCTCCATCCATTTTGAAAGATAGTTTTGCAGGGTACATCAATCTGGGTTGGAGGCTGTTTTCTTTTAGGGCTTGGAATATGTCACTCCAAGCTCTTCTTGCCTTGATGGTTTGTGTTGAGAAGTCTGCTGTGATTCTGATGGGCTTTCCTTTGTATGTGATTGTTTCTTTTCTCTGACTGCTTGGAGAACTTTGTTCTTCTGTTGAGTTTCTGGAATCTCAACAATTATATGCCTATGTGTAGATTTTTTTTGATCAAGGCTATTTGGAGTCCTATATGGCTCACTTATCTGTATGCCAAGCTCTTTTCCCCTGCTTGGGAAGTTTTCTGCCATTATTTCTGTGAAGAGATTTTTTATGTCATCTGCACTCTCTCCTCTTTCTTCATTGACTCCAATCAGTCTTATGTTATTCTTCTTTGCATCATCTAGCAGCTGCTGGATTGATTTCTCGTGTTCCCTTAAAATTTTGAAGGAATTTTTCTTTTCCTGGTCACTAATTGCAATCTGATCTTCTATATCTGAAATTCTGTCCTCACATTGGCTCATTCTGCTGTGTAGACTTTCAGTGGAGTTTTTCATGTCCTGGAAATCTATTTGCATCTGTTTTATGGATTCCATTTGTTTCCTGTGTTGGGATTCCATCATGTTCCTGAGCTCCTCTCTAGATTTATTAATCATGTCTTGCACTAGGGGCACAATTTCCCCTGTTATCTGAGAAATTATTTCTGATTTCATTTTTTCCAGATCCCCTTTTGTTGCCAGTTCAGTGGGTCCATGTTGTTGAGTATCAGATTGTTCTGCCTCATTTCCCTTTGGGGTTGCTGTAGGTGATCTGTAAGTCTGGTTTTGAGACTTATTTATGTGTTTTCTCATTTCTACTGGGGGGAGCGCTATTGGTGCCTGCACGGATTACCTCCTCTGAGCTGGGAGAGGTGGGACAGGGGCCAGGAGCAGTGTTAGGGATGGTGGCCCAAAAGCCCTTTCCTGTGGGCTGGGGGCAGCGGGAGGGATGGTGACCGGGAAGCCCCTTCCTCTGGTCCAGGAGCAGTGGGATGGTGGCTCAGAAGCCCCTACCTCTGGGCCGGGAGCAGCGGGACTCAGTACCATGGTCTGGTGGTCTGGTGTCCTCTGCTTCTTTGTAGTGTGGAACCAGGTGGCTGTACAGAGGAGTGGTGGTGGTGGGGGTCCAGTGGATTGTTGCCGGGACGCAGGCTGATTCGGCGAGTTCTGTGAGACTCGGGACCTCGGTAGGGCATGCGCAGACCTGCCTGTCTGCACTGGGCTGATTTGGCATGTTCCGTGCAACTTGGGATAAATCTTAAATATTACAGTAAAGGACACATTGACACTAATACTCTTCAAAATATACCCATTCCTTCAAACACACTTACTCCATAGTTCTTGCCACTTTCTGAAGCAGTTCTGGAAGACCTCTTTAAGTTTCTTCACTTGTACTATCCTGGTTGCCTTCATGTCCTGAATTGATTCAAAATATTTGCCTTTCATGCTCATTTTGACTTTGGGGTAGAGTCAGAAATTGCGTGGTCCTAGATCCAGTAGATGGATGAGGACACATCATAATGTTTTTGTAAGTCTGCCTTCTATTGGATGGCATTCAGTAGCAGAATTCACCCACAAAGGAGAACTTCCAGAACTGTTACAGAAAATAGCAAGAACAATGGGATAAGTGCTTTTGAAGCAAAGGAAAGTATTTTGAGGGGGGTTAATGGCAATGTATCTTTTACTGTAATAAATTTTTAAAATTTAAACATTCATCATATATTTTGATAGCTTCTTTTATAGCTAGTTTTACAATAATCTTGGTGAGGCCTATAAAGATCTGAACCAGGACATCAGCAAAGCAGATAGAGAGAGGGTTGGTATTGAAATTAATGGGGAGTCCAGTCATCAAGGTAGTTTCCCAAGTGCATTTCCTCTACACTCACGGTACCTCCTAGTTTCAGGAACTCCTCAGACTAAAAATCATGTACAACAACTCTTCCTTCAGCCCAAATAGACAAGCCTTCTTCTTTTTCATGTCTACTCTATCCACCAGCCTTTCCTTTTTTATTTTCTTTCTTTATTTTTAACTGGCATCACAATTGCTTAAATTTTGGGGTACATACAGTGTGATAATTTAATACACATATATAATTTTTAATGATCAAATTAAAATAATTAACATTTCCATCTGTTTCAGTATTTATCTTTTGTGTTGGGAAACTTGAACTCTTCTAGTTCTTATACAATATCTAACCAATTATTGTATATAACCAACAATACAAAAATTCTAATTGTTATGAACTGGAATCATTCTACTGGGATGTAGCTAGGCCACTTTCTATGGGACTTCCTTGTCTCCTTTCATTACTTTTCTAACACTGAACTCCCCCCTACTGGAAATTGAGAGCTCATAGTAACATAGTCTCTTCAGCTCTTAGATCAACTCATATATCAAATTGCTTGTGTCTCCAATGAGCCAGGGAGACTGACCCATCGATTGATTGATTGGTGCTGGAGATGGAACCCAGGACCTTGTGCATACTAAATATGTGCTCTGTCACTGGCTACCCCCAGCCGTTAATATTTGGCTTTTCAAAACCGGAAACTTTGCACCCAGGACACTGGAAGTCTAGGAAAGACTAAAGATAAGATCAGGTTAATATTTTAAGTAATACTGCACAAGTAGGATCGAGAAAGCCCTCAAAAGCACCTAGTGCTTCACTCGGAACAACTCTGACCATTTTTAGTGAAGTCTCAGGGAAGATTTCAAGGAGCCCAAAAAGAAGAACCTTGATCTTAGAGGTAAGGGGCCAGGCAGGCAGCATAAAGGACTGCAGTGGGCCAGACATAATGTAATAGGGAGTGGTGGGAATTGGAGCCACTGACACCATGCCCCAGTTATTTGGTGTCCCGTGGGAATGGGGGCCTAGTGTTATCAAGTCTACAAAATTTTTAAAGAGAGGATGGTAAGCCTAACTAATACCTAAAGTATTACAGTTTTTTAAATGTTCTAAGTTAAATTTTTGAAAAAAGAAAAATAACTCCAAGAGCACCTGCTTTCAAACTCCTCATGATAGACTATCAATTCCTATAATTAATTTTTATTGATTTATGGTGAAATTTTAAAAAAGGAAACCCAGGAATGATGATGGATGCCTGCAGTCCCAGCTACTCTTGAGATTAAGGAGGAGAATCACGAGTCTAGGAGTTTAAGACCAGTCCAGGTAACAGAGTGAGAGTCCATCTCAACTACAAAAAGACAATAAAATTAGCTCTTTTTTTCATATAGTTAAGTCTATCCAATATAGAGAACTGCTTTTTCCTCCTATGGTTTTATATATATATACATATATATATATATATATATATATATATATATGTATGGATATATATTGCCTATGTTAAATATTCTTGTTTTATTTAAAAAAGTTTTTACAGTGCTGAGAAATGAACCCAAACCTCACATGCTAAGCAAGTACTCTACACTGGGTACTCTACACTTATTTTTATATTTATGTTGAAATATCTTTTGTGAGTTATAATATTGTTTTTAATGCATTTGATTGGGAAATTAAGACCTGGTGATTTTTACATCATTTTGTTATATTTAGTTTTATTTACTTGTTATCAAAATCCAAATGATAGGACATCACTACTAAGACAATAGAAATTCACTGCAAGTATTTCAGCATTTTTTGTGGCATGGGAGATGTATTGGTTAAGATTAAAGTTCCAGAAGTCACATATTGTGAAAATGCAAAGGAAACTTTCTCCTCACTTCTTTATTTCATGATCAAGGGCACTGAAACACACTAGAGAGGAAGTGAATTGTCCACAGTCATCCAGGGAGTTAGCAATAGCTAGAATTATAGCCCATTTTTTCAACACCAGCTAACTGTTCTTTTAACTGTTCCAGTACTTCCTATGTCAGTCAGGCAGTACCCTGACACACTACTATGCCCAAATAAAGAGAAGTCTAATCAAGGGAAAACTTTGGTGAAATTGAATAGGTAGTTTGCAAGTGTGCATTTCTATTAAAATGTGCAAATCATGTATCATATTTACTTTATTTCGGGGACAGAGTCTTCATTTTAATTGTTATGAGTTGATTTTCTTTTGGAATGTTTCTTTCATGAGAAAGCCTTTGAGTATAAAGGTATATTACAAGCCTGGAGTGGTGCTCAGTGATAAAGCGCTTGTCTGACATGTGTGGGGCCCTGGGTTTGAGTCTCAGCTCTGCCACAAGAAAAGTATTTACCGGTGACATATGTAATACATAGCAATGTTAGAACCTCAGTTGAGGGGCCAGGGATTTAGCTCAGTGGTTCTGGTGCCTGCCTTACCAGCACGAGGTCCTGAGTTTGATCCCCAGTACCAAAAAAAACACAAAGAACCTCAGTTGGTCAGCAAATACACTCACTTGACTTTGTCTCTGATCTGTCCCAGCTTCTTCAGGTCTTATTTACCCACCCACTCTTTAAAACTGTTTTCTTAGGGACTAGGGATGTAGGTCAGCGACAGAGCATGTGTTTAGCATGCAGTGATAAAACATGAGGCCACGGGTTCAATCC
This sequence comes from Heterocephalus glaber, assembly GCF_053883595.1. Taxonomy (NCBI): domain Eukaryota; kingdom Metazoa; phylum Chordata; class Mammalia; order Rodentia; family Bathyergidae; genus Heterocephalus; species Heterocephalus glaber. Next base: position 38,157,428 of record NW_028258320.1, on the reverse strand, counting down.
CCAGAATTGCACACATGCAAACAATTTTGGTTGTTTATCCTGTGTGTATGTGTGTCTGTATCTTATTTCCCCACTAGATAGATACATTTCACATGGCAGAGGAAAGCTGCTCATGGCAGCTCAGCTCATAGCAGCCAGGAAGCAGAGATAGAGGAAAGAACCAGGGACAAGAAAAAGCCCTTTCAGATCACATCCCCAGTGATCCACATCTTGCGATCAGGCCCTACCTTTTTATAGCACTTTCAGTTGTGAACTCATCAACGGATTTATATGCTGTTGAATATTGGGCACCCGTGATCCAATCACCTTCCAAAAGCCCCACTTCTGAACACATGAGACTTTTGGGGGGACATTTTAGGTCTAAAACATAACAATTATGTAATTTTTATTTGTATATTATTTGTCTAACACTTGTCTTTTCCACTTTTCTGATTCTCTTGAGTCATGTAGGTCTCATACCATCACCTCATGCTGCCCTGACAGGCCCATTCTAGCTTTAGTAAGCTCCTGCTATTCTGGATGTCTATTTGTTTGCTATCACAATTCACAATTTCCTTACTTAGTTAGATTTGTAGTATTTTGTTCATTTGTCTACTCACTATTTGTCTGTTCTATGTGCCTAGCAATTTAAGAAAATGTAAATGTTCTTCATGGACTTATGCTCTTCTAACTTAAAGGCCAGGCACCGCTGAGACCCAACATCTAAGCAATATTTGCAGTTTAGATACAAATTTTAAATTATTGAGTAATGATTTCTTCCTCCTCTTTCTCTTTTCTTCTTCTTCTTTCCTTGTCCTTCTCCTTGTTCTTCTCCTCCTCCTCCACCTTTTTGGAACATAAGTTTTAAATTATTAGGTAATGATTTCTTCTCCTTCTCCTTCCTCTTCCTCTTTATCTCCTCCTTCTTCTCTTCTTCCCCTTCCTCCTCCTCCCTCTCTTCCTTCTTTCCCCTTCTTCCTCCTCCTCTTCATTATTTTGGTTTAATTATGCTTGTATTTCAAGAACTGTGTCTGTTTTTCTCCACTCAGCCCATCTGCCAGGCAGCCTACCAGAATGACTTTGGTCAAGTGTGGCGGTGGGTAAGAGAAGACAGCTGCTATGTCAACATTCAGGATGGCTTCAATGGAGACACTCCTCTCATCTGTGCTTGCAGGCGAGGGCATGTGAAAATTGTTTCCTTCCTTTTAAAAAGGAATGCTAACGTCAACCTCAAAAACCAGGTGAGGCTGTAACACACGAATGGACAGTTCTATTATAATTCCTCTCTGCCAATTGGTGGAAGTGGTGAGCGCCACTTCTTCATTGTTTATAGCTCCTAATACCTACAATTTTTTTTTTCTTTTTAGTATGACTTTGGAGGAACTGGAACTAAGGATATTTTACTGTGCAAAAAATCATAATAAAACATAGTTCAATCAACAGACATACTATATGATTGATTTAGTCTTTGTACTTTTGAAGAGGAAGAGAATGGTTCAATCCCTTGGTTGGTCAGAGCTTCTTTCTTTCTTCCTCTTACTTCCCATCCTTTTGCTCTTCTTCTCTCTCTTTCCCCTTCTCACTATTACAGAAGTAATGGGAATATTTCTTGTTAAAGAAATACTGACTTTGTGATCTATTATGCTAATGATCTGATCTGAAGAAGTTCCTATGTTCTTCTAGTATGAAGGAATGCTCAGAGAAACCTACTTATATGTGCTCATAAGCCAAGGGCTTGAAGCCTTGCAAAAGACATGGAGAATGCATTTAAGATGCAATATTAGCTAGTTTGGAGTCTTCAGAGCCAAGGCAGAGCAGCATATGTGTGTCTTGCCGTGAGCATCCTTGCAGAACTCTTCTGACTATCTGGCATCTGCATTATAATAAAGGCAGCATTTAAATTATACTTAATAAACATTAAAAGTCACTTTTTTCAATAGTTATGGATGTCCTGTACCTACTCAAGTGCATTCAATAAGCAAAACACTTGCCACTGCCAAACCATGTTAATGACCAGATCATTGGGAGTGACATTATCAGAAAATTGATCGCTACTCACTTTCTTGCATGTGCTTACTATTTTTTGTGTGAGTGGATTTTTGTTTGTTTGTTTGTGGTTCTGGAGATCAAACTCAGGGTCTCACCCATCCTTGTCAAGCACTAACATGAGCAGCACTCCTAGCCCTGGATGAGTTTAAAATCAAATCATGCCTGTGCTGAAGCTAACAGGTGAGCTGCTTAGTAGAGTGACAGGATCTCCCTAGAACACAGCTGAGCAGCTAGGAGTGCAGGCCTGGAGTAACCTACCCTGCTGGGAGTCAGACATCCATGAGTTCTTGTTTGTTTTGGAGCATGTTCATTAGAAAGCTGAGAGAGAAATGTTTGACAGCACAAGGCCAGGGCTGAAGAGCAACTCCCCTCTGTTTTGCAGAGGACAACTTCAGGCAGCCTGTTGGATCCTTTGGTATCATAAAACCATGAAAGGGACTTTAGGGTGTACTGTAAGTTTAGACTAATAGAGATTTTATCAGAGGTGGTTTTTGTTTGCATTTTCTACTTCCTAAATGTCTCTAATGGTGCTTTAATGTTTCATATTTTTTATTTTTCCCAAATAGTAGTCTTTATAAATGAATAACCTGCATAAGTTCTTTCACATTTCTTAAATCTGTTTACGAACTGTTTTCAGAGGTACTAAACAAAAAAAACCTTACAGACTAACAAGCAAAGAGTTCTGCTGGTGATTTGAAGCACATGCCTATAGAAAATGTTGATACTATGGAAAGTAAATGAATTAAAAAGGAAACAAATGTTTCTTTTTGTCTGTCAGTTAACTAATTAAAGAAAATTAAATTCTGATTAGGAAGTGGGCTTACATTGTTATCATCTTATTGAAGCACAATTTGGCAGTACAATCTGAAAAGTGTTAATACTATCATATTAGCAATTCTAATTTTAGAAACTTAAGCAAAGGACAAACTTAGAATTGTTGACAAAGCTCTGTGAATGAGGATGTTCAGGCAATGTTATTTATAAAAATTAAAAATAAAAACTTGAAATGTCCAATACATAGCATTTAGCTGAATAGAGTAGCTCTGTTAAATAGAAAACCATGCAACCATTACAATTTTATACTTAAGAATATTGAATGGCGTGGAAAGGGCAGATTCTAAATATGCATTTGTAAACTAAAAAGAGGCAATATATGATTTTATATTTGCAATATGATCTAATATTTTAAAATTCCACATATATGCATTTAAAAAGATCTGAAGAAAATATAGTACAGTACAGTAAAATGTAAATATTAACTGTGGACTATTTGATGGGTAATTCCAAATTCTATCATTATATTTTTGTTTAATTTCCAAGATGTTTATAGATAATAAAAATACTTGATATTTAGAAAAACAAGTAAGCATTCTTACTGAAGAACAGTGGCTCCTCCGTGTTGAAACTAACCTCTCCTTTCTTTTGCTCTCCCTTTCTTTTTAATGCTTTGGCTGCTATTCCAATTACCCATAGTCTGTTTTGCATTATACTTGTCTGTGTATTTTTTGGCCACCTTTCTTTTTTTTTTTTTGAGACAGGTCTCACTATGTAGTTCAGGCTGGCCTCGAACTCCTGGCAATCCTCCTGCCTCAGCCTCCCAAGTGCTGGGATAACTGGCATGTGCCACCATGCCTGGCCTGGCCACCTTTCATTATGAGGTCCTGAGGGTTCACTTTCTCTCCTACCCCTCAAAGCTTAAATCCATGTATTTGAAGAATTAAATTACTTGCATACTTTAGCACTGCTTATGAGCATGAGGGAACACGAAAAAATGGCCATGTGATTAAAATTTTCCCATGAAAAAACCACAAAATGGGTAATTGTTCACTATGGATTATAAAGGATTAACAGTAGCTTTTCATATAATTTCAGTTCTGTGTTTATACAGTGGACCCTCAAGTTACAACTGGCCTGACATACAAACAACTTGGTTAATTAGGTTAATGAAAGATTCATCTGCCTCATGTTATCTATAGCATGTACCCAGGTAAACACCCAGATCTCACCTGTATTGTCTTACAGCCAACTTGAGTTACAACCAGCGCTCAGGAACCAATGAGTTCGTCAAGGGTCAATTGTATTTCAGTATATTAGTTTTCTCAAAAGCTAAAGTGAAGGTGAGAATCCATCCTTTGATGATTTCTACAATGTACATTTACCTCTGCTGTTTGTCATTGATCCTTCCCACTGAATTTTTCCTTTACACTGAACTTTTCTGTATTCTGGTCATTGGAAATCTGAGTTTATTAACCAGACATATCCCACAGAAAAATGAGAACCCTAATAACAAAAAAGCATGAACTAAACTTTTTGATATGGTGATTTGAAAATATAAAAACTGAAATAAAAGTTCTTTTCTTATTTTTTAGAAAGGGAGAACCTGCTTGCATTATGCTGTGAAGAAAAGATTTACCTTCTTTGATTATCTAATCATTATCCTCTTAATGCCTGTCCTGCTCATTGGGTATTTCCTCATGGTGAGTACACCAGTTAGGGCAAAGGCCAATTTCATACAAGAGAGCCATGGCATGACTTGTAGAGTTTTGCTAGGCAGATGAGATGCTGTAAAGAAATGTAACACAATAAGCCCTTGGTTTGTACAGGTGATCCTGGACTTAAGATAGGGTTATATCCCAATAAACCTATCATAAGATGAAAATATGAGCAGAAAGTATATTTAATATACCTAACATACTCAGCATCATTGCTTAGCAGCACAGTATATTGTAGAGTATTAGTTGTTGACCCTAGTGATCATGTAGCTGACACTGCCCAGCATCACAAGCAAGTATCATACTACTTATCACTAGCTCAGAAAAAGATCAAAATTCAAAATTCAAAGTATAGTTCCACCATCATAAAGTTGAAAATCTTTTCAAAAAGGAAGAATTGGACAATTGTATCTTGGGGACCATCTGTATTCTATAAGCAACATTCCCAGTGCACATCTGATACTACCATTAAAGTGGGGAGGAAGGCAGCAAAAGTAGGTAACCAGGGCTGGGGATTTAGCTATGTGGTTCTGGCACTGGCCTCACAAGCGCAAGGTCCTGAGTTCGATCCCCGGTACCAAATAAAAAAAAAAAAGTAACCAATGGGCAAATAATCTGTTCGAAGCTTATTTGGAAAAATAATTTAAACTTGACTAGGAATCATTGAAAGGAAGCACAAAAATCCCAAACATTTTTTAAAAATCCTCTTTCTGCTAATTTTTCTCCTTTTTTTGTAAGAGGAATTTATGTTTTGGTACATCTTCTCTGAGTTTCTAATGTTTAAGGGCCCAACTTGATATGGATTGGAAGACAGATCTCAAGAAACTGACAAACACAGAAGATATTAATGGAGGATTTGAAGCCACTTTTCACCTTGATGAATGGAATCATGCTTGAATGGATCTTGTGCAGGGTCTTTTTCTTGAATAAATAAATAGGTAGCTGGTATAGGAATGCAATCATATTATGAGTAGAAGATGAAGCTTGAGGAATTTTTGTTTCTTTTTTCAAAAAGGGTGACCCTTCTGTGTTGACTCGTTCACTTTTTCCCATCTGGCTCCCTTGAGACTGGTTCCACCTCTGAGGGAAGACAAAGCAGATGCTTACTTTACTCCACTTAAATGAGCAAGATCCCTCACTTTTGTATTGATAGGCCATAGATTCTAGATACCCTCATTAAAATAAATTTCCGTACAAAATCTGCAAATTTAAAAATGTTATTATCTCCTTTGGTACTTAAATGCAACAGAAAATGAGGACCTCTAGTTTAATGTTTGAACATGTGGAAAAGAGTAAGAAAACTTTACTTCAGTAATAAACACATAATCTCTCTATATACCTGAAAACTTCTTGAAAAAATCAGTGTATTTATTATAGATTACCTGAATATTTTTAATTTGGGGGGGAGAAAACTATGATTCATTTACAAATCTTTTTAGAGGCTCTGAAGAAAAGCATCACAGCTATGATTAGCAAGGTTCATTTAGAGTTTGTTGACATATAACTCTGTTTTCCAAGATGGTCCGATGTTCAAAAGCTAGAGGTCTAAGCAAAAATACTGATGGTAGGGTCAGGGATTTAGCTCAGTGGTACAGTGCCTGCATCGCAAGTGCAAGGTCCTGAGTTCGATCCGTGGTACTGCAAAAAACAAACAAACAAAAAAACTGATGGTAATAAGTAGCCTGGCTCTAACAACACAAGTACACTATTTATCAATGGAACCTAAAATTGTAAATTTGTGGTGCACAAGGAATAAGCTACATGAGAGGACATTATAGGGGAGAGGACCAGAAAGGACTGAGTCACTTCAGAGAAGGGTGGAGGAGAAAGGTAGGTTAGCAGGTGACAGGAGTGCAGTACCAGGAACTTCAGGTGCTGACAGGGCTGACTCTAGGGCTGTGTTCCTGTGAGCAGGGAGATCTCTGCTTTCTCAGGGTCCTGCTGCTGGAAGAAGAAGTTTCCAATTGTCATGAAGTCAGAATCTGAAGGGACTAGAAGGGGAAAATGGCTTTCTGAGGAGACCTGGTTACTTTTATTCATTTCTTCAGTCCTTCACCACCATGTGTTTATCATAGACCAGACACTACGTCCCATGTTGGAGATACAATAATGAATACACAAGCACAGTCCCTGTTCTCATGAGAGTAGAAGTTGACAAGAAGTTATTACCCTAATGGCATAAACACACGTGAAACCACTGTGAAGCAGGTGGCACAGAAGTGATAGGTGTTATGAGAGCCTAGACAGAAGGGATTTCACTTGGTCAGGTAGGCCTGGCAATGCCTCTCTGAGAAAGAGGGCCTGGGTTGAGATATGAAAGATGAATTTGCAAGCAAATGAAGGCGAGAGGAAGATTCCAGGTAGAAGGAACACTGTGCATTGAGGAGCCTGGTGAGAACAGAAGACTTAACAAAAAGCCAGTGCTGCTTAAGCAGGGGAAATCTGGAGGTGAGAGAAGGCTTAGGGTTGTCTGCCCTAGAACCGCCATGCTGAAGAGTTTAGATTTGTTCTCAGAGCAATAGGAAGCTCCAAAGGGTTTGAGTAAGGAAGGGAAAGACAGGAACTGGGTCACATTCTCAGTAGGATGTGTCAGGTCTGCTGTGGGGTCTGAAAATAGGCTGTTCAAACAAATCCCTGGGTGCTGGGGCTGCTACCCCAGGACTACACCCTAAAAACTGTGGCCTTGATTGATACTGCAAGGAGGGAGGAGGTGGGGAAATTGTAACAAAGATGCACAGATGCATAGCAGCTTGGGGATTAACATAAATCCTACTGATTAAAAAGACATGGACATAGATGGAGAAAATATTTGTAATATAACCTTTCTTGTACTTGCTGTCTGTTACAGGTATCAAAGACAAAGCAGAATGAGTACCTTGTACGAATGCTTCTTGATGCCGGTGTCGAGGTTAATGCTACAGACTGTGTAAGTTTGTGTTTTTAGCCATTTTGAAACAATATTAAAATGACATTTACAGGTACTGTATTTGTTATGTATAAAGTTACTTGCTTTATTTTCCTGGACACTTTTACATTTAGTTTTCTTTTTTACTCTCATGGGCAGTCAGTTAAGATGTTATTTATATTTTTCCATTAAACTCATGAAAATAAAATCTTTACTGATTATAAAGCATTCGTTTTGACAATGATGAAACTTTAAGGAAAATGGAAGCTCTCATAACAAATGCCATCTTCAATAATTAAGAAGAATACATCAGAATGCCTAGGTGTAGATCTCCGTTTTCCACTTTTTACTTATGTGGGCTTTAGTAAGTTATGAACTGATTTAACTCTCAGTTCCCTTATCTACAAAATGGAAATATAGGGTACTTACCTTACAGGTCCTGTTCATACAAAGCCCTAGGCAGAGCGCTTGCATAGAGTAAGTGCTCACTGGCTGCTAACAGCTGATGCTGCAGCCAGAATCCCAACCACTTTCACAGAGCCCCTTCCTTCATGAAAGGTAGATAAGGACAAAGGTCAAGGAGAAATCCGAGAGATGGTGAGAGCAGTGACAGTGATGGGAGTGTCAGCTAACTTCTTCCCATGGAAAGTGTTAGGCTTTGTTTTTGCCTTTTACCCCCTTTAAATGATCACAATGGCACAAAAATCTATGCTACTTTTACTTACTTATAGTAATTGAATAAAATTTTAGGTTCAGTGTTTGATTGAAAAGGGCAAGTTCAAATTTGATTCCAAACCCTAACACTCTATTTGTGATGCTTAACTTGCTCTGTGTATCACTATTGTTCTTTGACAGAGAATATGTCCCTATCCTTGTTTCTATTTACATCATTTCAATTTTGATTATATTAAATTATACGGAAATGGACATAGTTTTGTGTGAGTGTGTGTGTGAAGCAGAACAAGAAAATAATGTATATTTTTCTTTTATTTCAAATAGCATTTTTGGATTAATTTGGATAATTATTGTATATCATTATTCCCTTAGATATCTTTAAAATGTGTTAGGTGATATTATTAAAGAGTAAATAGAAGATCTTTGAAATTTTTTTCATCTTCCCATTTAAATGTAAAAGATTTAAAATTTGTGTCTGTTGTCAAAATTTTTCCAGGGTACTTTTCTAGTTATTTCTGTATATTTTTCCTAGATAGAGATGCACTCTTACACTTCTATGCACACACACATGCATGTATACAGAGACACCATTTTTTTTACCAAACATTAAAAAAAAATCTGAATATTGTAATCCATGTTTCTGACCCTAAGTGTTTTCCATTGTAGTTATTTAGGCTTTGTTTATTTCATACGGAAAACTTCATAGCTAGATCTTTCATTCATCACACTAGTACATAATAAAAAGAAGTGATTATAGCATTAATTCCTATAATCTTAGAAGAATTTCCAGGGAATAAGGCCCGAAATTAATTCTATTGGTTCTGATAGTCAAGGATATTATTATTATTATTATTATTATTATTATTATTATTATTATTATTTTGGTACTGGGGATTGAACTCTGCACCTTGCACTTGCGAGGCAGGTGGCAGAAGGATATTATTTTTTTCACTTACCGTAACCATAATTTTATTTACTGATTAAAAAAATCTATTACTACATATTGGGAGTAGATGATTTCATTTATTGGGGTTAGTTTGTACATGTACATGACACATCTCAACTGTTTTGTTTTGATCCCCTTCCCTTCTATCCCTCCCTGATCCCCCCTACTCAGTTCTTGTTCCCATTTGCAAAAGCTCTATTTCCATTTTTTTCTTCAACTCTTTTAAATCCCTTTTCTTTTCCTTACCTCTCTCTTCCCCCCATCTGTTGTTCTCCTCCTCATTATAAGAAGATCTCCCCACTTCCTATTACCTATTTTTTATTTTGCTATTTGTTTATAATTTTTTTTCGTATAAAAGAAATCATGAGATATTTAAACTTGTGTGTCTGATTTATTCACTTAACATTATGCTCTCGAGGTTCATTCATTTACCTAAAAATGATTCATTTATCCTCCTTTATGGCAGAGTAATACTCTATTGTGTATAAATACCACATTTTATTAATCCAACCATCTATTAATGGGTGCCTGGGCTGTTTCCAAGATTTAGCTAATATAAATTGTGCTGGTATAAACATGGGTATTTATGAATCACTTTAATACAATGACTTTAACTCTTTGGGGAACATACCTAATAAGAGAATAACTGGTTCAAATGGAATTTCTAGTTTTAGTTCTTTGAGGAATCTCCATCCTGTTCTCCATAGTAGTTACACTAGTTTACATTCCTGCCAACAAGGTAGAAAGATTTCTTTTTTCCCTGTAGCCTCGCCAGTATTTGTTATTATTTGATTTCATGGTGTTAGCCATTTTTTTCTGGAGTAAGATGGCATCTGTGTTGTTTTCTTGGCTGATTTTTGAAAGATAATTATTTTTTGAGACAGGGTCTTGCTATATATTTCAGGCTGGCCTTGAATTCACTATGTAGCCCCAGCTGGCCTTGAAACTGTGGTGGTTCTTCTACCTCAGCCTCAACAGCGTTAGAATTACATACATGCATGTGCCACCATGCCTGGCTGAAAGATAAAATTTTGAGCACATATCTCCCAGCTATAGACTTACTTGATCTGTAGTTAGTGTTTTAAATTGGTACTAATGGAACATAACCACTATTTTATATTACATAATATGAACTTTAACAAGCTAAGTGTGGACTTATATGTCAAATTTATGATCTCATAAATATTCTGTAGTGATATGAGGACCCACCTTCTTCACATTGTGGGGATGGAAAACTATGGAGGATAATACAGTATTTGCAAAAAGGCTCATGTGGAAATTCTTTAAGGGAAAAGATGGTAAAATGATCAAGGTATTGATTGTCCATGCATATCTAATTCTGCAAACAACCCTTGACATAATTCAGCATTGGTTTCTCATAAGTTGCATTTTTCAGTTTGGAACAGAAAATGAGAAAGTGGAAGATATTAATGGTTTATAAGATGTTATTATCTATATTGAAGTAGAGCAGAACACGTTTTAAGTGCTAGAAGTAGCAGGCTGTTTTGCTTGGTTATACACTGCAAACTTCAATGGTGCTAAAGAAGCCACCCATTGAAGTTTGTGGAGAGCCTGAGGAATAAGCTGCCCCATTGGCCCTGTGTGTTTCAGTATGGCTGCACTGCACTACACTATGCCTGTAAAATGAAAAACCAGACTCTCATCCCTCTGCTCCTGGAGGCCCATGCAGACCCCATGATAAAGGACAAGGTAAGGCTCTTGACCCAGGTTCTGAGGTTCTCCTAGCAGCATAATTTACTTCTTATCTAGGTCTTGTATTGAAGCTAACTTGCCTCTCATTTGAATAAGAGTAAAACTGATTGTCCTCATCAAGCAATGAAATTATCCCATTACTTTTAGAACTGAGTGCCATTTAAAGATTTTTGTCAAGCCTGAGGTTTATATTTTGTTTTGTTTCTGTGCTAGGGATCTAACTTGGGGCTTTGGGCCTGTGCTTTACCAAGTAGCCATATCCCAGCCTTTACTGATTATTTGTGTTGACCTTTGACTCTATTGGAAGTAAATAACTATAATTTCTTTATCTCTTTAGCATGGTGAGAGCTCACTGGACATTGCACAGAGACTAAAATTTTCCCAGATTGAATTAATGCTAAGGAAAGCATCATAATCCTGTGACCTCACAAGTGGAGACACAGACAATGCTAAAGGACTGGATTCTGTTTCCATCTTAGACTGCTGGCCTGTGGGCCACCTAGCATGGATACCTCCATTATGAGATAATCATGGCTGCCATGGTTAATGTTTTTGAAGAGCCTTTATTTATAATGTTTTTTTACTCAATGGAGTTCACTATCACCATAATTGTTCATGGAAAACTATTAAACCTCTGTTAAAAATTGATATTTCAAATTCAGCCTCTCCTGAAGAAAAGGAGCAGAGTATCTGAGATTCTGTCTTTCCAGTTGTATTAGGCTTATAATGAATCAGTCTTGTTTACTTCATGCTGGGGAGAAAAATGTTCCTTTCAGGTCCCATTAAGTATGAAAAGGAGGAATCCAAGTCTGTACATTTGTATTGAATGATATGTATATGTGTGAAGTTCAGAGACTCCAATGTAAATATGCCTTTGATGAAACAACTTGAATAAAAACATATATCAATTGTTGAAGGTTGGTATGTTTATGCCATAGAAATTAGCAAACATCACAAAGCAAAGCTGTTTCTAGAAAGCCAGTTTACCAATGTACCCACTAGAAATTTTGGCATTAATTTACAAATAAAAGCTACCTTGGTTTCAACAGGACATGTAACTATCAAAATATATGTTCAAAAGTATCCTTATGGGGCTGGGGAAGAGTACATGCTTAGCATGTGCAGGGACCTGCATTTGATCCCCAGCACTGAAAATTAAAAGAAAAAAGTTACAATCTTCTTATAAATGCAACGTGGCTACTACATTTGCTAATTTTGTTGATTTTATTTTTCAATTTTTGTGTTTGTATAGTGCTCTGGATTGAACTCAGGGCCTTGCACATGCTAAAAGTGCACCACGGTAGTACTGAACCATACTTCCAGCCCCAATTATGTTTATTTTTATTGATAAAATTTATTGATAAATTTTATTGGTAAAATATAATAACTTATTGGGATAAAGTACTTCACAAAAGAGAGAAATACAACAATTATAATATAATTATGTAATAAAACAGAATCTGAATTATATTAAATAAGAAATGAATACCAAAATATTTATTTTACTTCCTTTACAAATGCTATAGAGTGGAAATATACTTTAAAACTTTGACTGGATTTTGAGAATCAAGACTAACCCAGTCATAGCTGTAGACATGAGCTAAATCATACTATATATGATAAGAGATATATTCGAAGAGTGAAAGATTTTCTATCCTTGAACAGAAAAAAGGTCTAAAAAAATTCAAATTTAGAAATGTTTATTGAACTATGTAATATCCTGAGGGAAATAGTACTATGTAGACATAGGTTCTGAAGTCTTTAAATGTCTCTAAATTATTTAAGATTCATTAGCAAAGTTCCTGTTGTGTCTAGGGCCAAAAAAAAAGTAAACTTCACACACAAGTGTACTTCAACAGTATACTTCAATACGCACCATTATACTTTTAGTAGTATACCTCTGACATACATAGTATACCTTTCACTTGATTTTAAAGTCGATTTTGCAAAAATAGTGGGGGCCAGGGATTTAGCTCAGTGGCACCGTGCTTGCCTTGCAAGCGCAAGGTCCTGAGCTCAATCCCTGGTACCACACACAAAAAAGAGAAAAGTACTTATATAATTTACAACTGTCAGTTTTGAAACTGTGAAAATTGAACAGTTTTCTAAAGAAATGAATCTAGATTTATGAATGAGTAGGGAGGATTGTCTAAGTGACTGTTACAATCAAAGGATAAAACATATGGTAATTTATTTCATTATGCTCCGACATCATAAAGTTTTCTCCCAAGATTTTAGTTTTTGGAGGTAGAAAATTGGGCCAGTATGTCTCCTAGCTACAGGCTATAAACTGTCAAACAAGCTTGGACTAGAGCTTAGGTACTGACATAACATAAACATGCTATGTGCAATGCATAACTTATGTATTGGAAAACTCATAAATATCCTACAAAATTATCTTCTCTGTGATCCAACTATAAAACTTGGCCCTATTCTGAGGATGTTTAACATATATTCATCTGTTCCACATATTGACTTTTTTTATTGTTGTTAAAGCACATTGGCCTTCCTGAGGTAGTATCCCGACTTTACCAGGAGGAAATGTCCAGCTCATTTTGTCAAGATCAACAATCCAGAGATTTATGACCTCAATGTCTGATACAACTTGTCATTTTACTTTACTCTTCCAAATCATGGCTTTAGAAAAAATAAATGTTTGAAGAGGGTTTATCCGAGTGATGTAGTAAATGTCTAGGTACTTTCTGGCTGTCAGGTGAAAAGTAACCTTCAAAATGGTTGAAGACATAATAGCCCAGGAAATCTATATTTATTATTACTGTAACTAACTGAAAAAAAAGTAAATCTGAGTTCTAGTGCCAAATGTGGAAATCTGAAGGAAAATATAACTGTATCTCTGCTCACCCTTTGATCTTTGATAGATATGGTATGTTTTCCCTTCTGGAAATCTTTAAAACCCTCCACTCTATTCCTGGTCCTAGCTCTATCTTCTATAACTTTGTTCCTAAGTCTTGTCAGTATCAGAAGTTTTACAGTGAGACCTTGCAGGTTTCCTGGGGAAGGTTGGCCTCCTCCTGCTTCATCAGGTGTATGATTTCATTGTACATCCGGTGAGGGGCATCCAGCCCCCAGATGAAGTCCACATGAGCCCACTCAGGAATATTCTTGTGATAGATGAGGTTGGTCACCTCAGAGAGCAATGTTTTCACATCTTCTGGATTTGAAAGCCAATCCTGACCTCCTGACCACATCGCTGTTGGCACTGTCATATCTCGAACATTGTACCTTAAAGGAGTTGGCTGGAGCAAAATAATAGTTTTAGCTCTAGATAACATGATAATATTTAAACTTCCCAAACTAATTTGTTTCAAATACACATAATACATAGTACATGTTTTGTAAAAAGTGCATGGTGGTGAGGTTAAAGCCACGCAGAACTCTTGAGTTTCTGTTCTAGTTCCTACTTTAAGGTAAAGTTACTTCAAATGATTGAATCTCAGTTCCTTCATCTGTAAAATGGGGATGATGTTGATAATAACTAACTCACTCAAGTATAAAAAACATGTAAATTACCTTTTTTAATTTTTTGTATGTGTGGTTCTGGGGAACAAACCAAGGGCTGTATACATGCTGAGCATGTGCTCTATCATGGAGCTACATTCCTATCACCTACCTGGTACTTTAAAAATTGAATAATGTTTAATTTTTCTTCCTACCATATATATTACAAGTAAATTACCTTTAAAAATAATGTCCCTGTAAGTGTAAGAGATAATTTCCTAAACATTTCATAGGGCAAGAATTACAGATATTTTGCAGAGAAAGGCGAGGGAACCTACTGGAAAGGCCCCTAGATCCTCACAGACATGCCCTGTGATCACAGCCAGCCCTTGGGGTGGGCCTGGATTGACTGCATCTCCAAAGACGTGGGCCATTCACACGTTGGCCTGACATCATCTAATTTTAACCAGAAGGGAGCAAAATTAAATACCTGCTCTATTCCCCATTTCTGCTCCCCTTAATCATCCACAAAGAGCTCATAGTCTTCTTAGATCCTGGCAACTCTCCTAGTCAAGCAGTACTGGAAGATTTGCCTATCTGGCTGACTCCTTGAGATTAACTTTCCATAGAATTAGCGAGGTTCATTTTTTTCTTTTAATCACAAAATCCACCAGGGAGCCTCGGCTCCAATGTTAGATGCCTGTCTTTGTCTTTGTGGCTTCCTAAGAATTTGGACTCATAGCCTTATTTAAATATGGAAGATTGGATTTACCTATGGAGTCAGTAATATTTTTTTCTCATCTTACAGATAAAAAGATTGAACTAAATGTCTTGTCTAGGTCTAAGTTGCCATGAGTCTATAACACTTTTTTATGTTTCTTCCCTTCCATTACCATTTTCTCCTGCCTACTCTGCATGGATCAGATTCTGTAGAGCTCTAAAGACATGCTATAGGAAAGAGTAAAAATGAATATATAAAGAAGTTTATACCTATGATTGAAAGTTTTCTATTCAGGTACAACCTCATAGTCTGTCCAACTTCCTAGCATTTTGTATCTAGGTTGATGTATGGCAGTGGATGTTAAGTATGATTTAAGTCTCTCAAGGAAAGATTATGCTGTATTTATTCTATAGCCTGTAGTTTTGCTTGTTTAACCAATATTTATTTACATTCACACACATACTAGTCAATAATTTTGGGGAAAGATCTTATACTTAAAAGAGCATATTTATCCAATTCTGGTTCTCTATATTTTATTTTAAATTTTATTCCATAGCACTGACTTCATATTTTAAAAGTAATAATGTTTTAACCTGTAAATCACAGATTCATTAAAAGTATAATCAGTAAGAATGTAAAGATTATTTAATCCAATAATTGTTTTAAATATAAAATGAGTCCTGATGGATTAAAGTAGCCTATAGTTGCATAGAAGCTTATAGTGTAGAGGCAAGATTAACCCAACAATACTCACTTGCTGTCTAATATTCTTATGGTGCCATGAATCAACCTCACTACCTCCATCCTTATTTGTCTGTTTTTTAAAAATAATCTTAAAGGATCTTTCTAGTACCCACTATAGATATACTCTTCCCTGGACTAAATTAATCTCATCTTGGACCTGAGATCCCCAGTTTCTTGCTCACAAGTTACCATCAGCAAAGAAGGCCTCTAATTTTGTTACAGAAGCATAGAGGCCTCTTGGCTAAGCTGTGGATCTTCCCATATTCAAATATAGTCAACCCAGGATTTTTATTTTCTGCTTGAATTCTTATATTTTATTCCCATCCCTAGAATAACCTATCACTGTGACTTCCCTCTCACACACTTGCAGAGGATCTATTTCCAATGGGTGGTATTTAACTTTCTTACATGATTGCCTTTCTCCAGATTCTTGGTCTCACTTCCCCAATCAAATGCTCGGAGTTCCCCAGAATTCACTGCCTACAGGAAGAAAAACATTTATGAAGTATTCAAAAGTGGTATTGGGTGGCAGAAATGTGCTACCACATATTCAGTTGTCAGGGAAGCAGAGAACAAAGCTCTCAGAGCTTCTTTTTCCCTCCTTGGGATAAGTCCAAAGGCATGAACCAGGAAGAAAACTGATGACAAAAACATGAACATCACACTGTCTACTCCAGGAAGTGCATCCTTGTGAATCCATACTTGGTACAATTCCAGAGGATATGATGAGAAAGTGCTCAATGGAACTGTGTCAAGTGGTGATCCTGGGAGAAAATGACCAAAATCTAATTCAATTTAGATTTGTTTTTTGTTTTGATCACACACACACACACACACACACACACACACACACAACTTTATCTCCTGGGATCACAAATAAAGTTTGCAGCACAAAGGACTCCTGTGAAATTGCTTTGGACAATTGGGGCAAACTTAGCATTATTTTTTTCCTACTTTCTTCTGCTGTTGGAGGAGCTGTAAAAGGGGAATATGGAAACATAACTTCCTCCAGGAACACTTTGAGGTGGCTACAGACAGAGAAAGGTCTCACTTGGGCTGTTTTACTTTTAGGACCCACTTTAAAGATGTCCTTAGGCCACTCTTGTTCTTCCCTCTCATCTCCTCAAAAGTTTCAATGATTGAGGTCAAGTTCACAGTTGATCAGATTGCATTTCATCTCAAAATAAACACAAAGCTCTGTACATCAAAAGGGTGTCCTTTGAGTATTTCAGACAAAATGTGCAAGGGCTCTTAGAAAAGACAACAAATTCAACATTCTTACCTGGCTCCAGTGCAGAATATTCTGCACAGATGTTCCAGCAGGAGAATGGGCAACATACACATTTGCTCGGCTCTGTAACAAAGCATGAGGGGGTCTGTGGGACACAGAAAGACTCACAAAATGTGCACTTTACCAAACCAAATCTCCAGGGTGTCAGACTATGAAATGGGAACACCATCAAATCCTCAGCAATTTTCTATGAAATAGTAATGTGCACATGAACAAAAATAAAAAGTCACTAAATGTATTCCTAGGCACCAGTATTTTTCATTTGAGAATAGCTTCTCATTAGATATCTGACTTATTTATTTAAAAATCTTTGCTACTTATATTTAGGATAAATTGAGGGTAACTCCCTGCTATATAATATTTAGGTGAGTTTGGGCAAGTTATTAACCCACTAAATCTTAGTTTACTAATATGTAAAGTAGGGATATTGATATGTTTTCAGTGTCTCATAGGCTTCTTATGAGATATAAATTAGCCTGGAACATAATAAATGCCTACCAAATGTTTTCTATAAGTCAAAGTATTAATAAAAAGGAAGAAATCCTAAGGAGTTAGAGCTATGTTCCCCCATCTGCCAGTCCTCACAGAGGTCACCCAGGTTGCAGAGAGATACATTGCCCAACGTGTCCCTCATTACTGGTGTGATCTGCATTAAATGACTGGTAGGTACAAGGGTATAAAGACCAGCCCTGCTTCTGATGTGGGACAGCTCTGAAGGGTCACCCCATCTTCACAATCATAGCTTTTTCCCTCTACCATATTCTGTTTCCTTTTCCTCCATTATCTCAAGAACAGAACTCCAAATCATTCTGTACATTAATGTTAACCTCCCTTTCAGAGTGTGCATCCCACAGAGCCCACCTGGGGACACTCAGCAACTCATAGCTGTGCCTAAGCCAAACTGAAGCTCCCAGACTTTCCATCAAAGAGCTTAAACTACAACCAAAGGGACCAGGTTGAAGGAAGAGCTGGATGACACCGACGAGTTTTCTCTGTTATCTACCAGGTTCTAATCTCTTTTTTCTTCTTTTAATTTACTATAGGCTTTCAGACCTCTTCCATCTATAATCTGTGATGTTAATATCTAGCAGTGTTTACCTTTCCAGTATCTCCTCGCAATTTGGAAACTAAACATTGCTGGGTGCACATCATTTCTCTAGATCTTCACTGGTCCCTTAAGGAGCAAGACTAGTAACTCCTGACTTAGTTAGGAACCTGGGAACTTACTTGGCTCTTACTTACCATGTTCATGTTGTTCGTGTTAAAGCCTCCCATAAGTAAGATGATATTGCTGCAAATCTGATCAAGAATCATCTGGCCACAAAGGTAAATAACAAACTGTCTGAAAAATCTGGTCTGGTACAGAAATTCTTGCTTTCCAAACAACCCCTGTGAAAATAAGATGTGAAGCAGCAGTCATTACAGTACAGTCTGGAAAACACTACTCTAACTTAAAAGTGTATGCTTTAGGAAACTAGGGTGCAAGACTTCTATCTATACACAAAATTTTCCAAGGTATCACATACCTTGATCATCATATCTGGCAACAACAAAAATTTGGTCCCAGGGCTTTTTGCATATTTAACAGTGGCTATAGGGGCCAAAGCAAAATACATTTTGATTTTTTGAGCCAGCTCTGGCATTGTGGAAAATGCAATAAAACCTGTAAGAGAAAAATATACCATCATAAATACTGAATATCATAGAACTCATAAAATAAATTTTACTTTTATCAAAATATTTTAATAATTATGTTTAAACAATGTCATAGCTCTTCTCCTACAAAATTATAAGCCCTTGATGTGTGAGGGGGTGAACCACAGCAAAAGCTCTTCTGTGTTTCCTATGATGCTTTCAAGTGGTAGGTCTCATTGATTAAATAAATTAATACAATCATATTTAAATTACTTAATACAATCATATTGACCTTGACAAAAAAATCTCATGACTTTGAGAGATAACTACACGGTAGACACTTTCTTTTTTAAAAAATTAATTTTATTGGTACATTTTAGGTATACAAAATAATGACATCATTGGAAATTTGCACCTTTACATAATCTCTCTTGGTTCTTATTTTTTTCCCCCATTCCCTTGCCCTCCCTATTTACAAAGACTTTGTTTCCATTTTCTCTTTTTCTCATATTAATTCTATTCCCTTCTTTCCTTTCCCCTACCCCTCCCACTTCCCCTTCCCCTTTGCCCCTTCTTTTCCTATTTCACGTTATCTATTATACCTATTAGTCCTTATTTACACTTTCAGTTTCTCACACTAGAGAAACTGTTCAGTATTTACACATGTGTGTCCTATTTATTTCACTTAAGAGTATGGCCTCAATGTGCATCCATTTTTCTATAAATGTCTCTATTTTCTTATTTTTAATGGGTAGTACTCCATTTTATTAAAAAAAACATTTTCTTTATCCAGTCTCCAGTTGATGGGCAATTGGGCTGCTTCTAAGTTTTAGCTATTACAAACTGTGCTGCTGTGAATATGGTGTACATATATCAATGTGGTATGATTTTTTTAATTCTTTGGGGAAGATACCCATCAGCGGAGTAGCTGGGTCAAATGGAACTTCCAGTCCTATTTCTTACAGGCATCTCCATACTGATTTCCACAGTGGTTGCACCAGTCTACACTCCCATCAGCAGTGGAGTAGGGTTCCTCTTTCCCCACATCCCCACCAGCATTTGTTATTGGTTGATTTCATGATACCAGCCATTCTTTCTGGAGTAAGGCAGAATCTGAGCATTGTTTTCATTCGCATCTCTCGAATGATCAGTGATGTTGAACATTTTTTCATATGTTTATTTGCTATTTCTACTTCTATGTGTGAGAAATGTCTGTTCATTACAGATGCCTATTTTCGGATTGGGTCTTTAAATTTGGGAGGTCTGATTTCTTTTAAGTTCTTTATAGATTCTAGATAGTAGACTTTTGCCTGAGGAATAGCAGGTGAAGAACTTTTCCCACATTATGGGTTGTCTCTTCACACTGTTGGTGGTTTCTCTTGCAGTGCAGAACATTTTTAAAAAGAAGAGATCCCACTTGTTGATTGTGCTAGTTCAGGGGCAACTGAGGTTTTGTTCATAAAATCTTTTCCTACACCAATGTCTTCAAGAGTTCTACCTAACCTCTGTTCCAACCAGTTCAGTGTTTCTGTTTTAATATTTAGATCTTTAATCCATTTTGATTTTAGTTTAGTGCATGGTGAGATACAGGTCCAGTTTTAATCTTTGGCAAGTTGAAACCCAATTTTTCCAGCATCATTTATTAAAGAGGCTATCTATCCTCCAGTGAGGCTGTTTGGCTCCTTTGTTGAAGATGAGGTGGCTGAGTGTGTCTGGAGTTGTTTCTGCATCTTCTAATCTGTTCCACTGGTCCTCAGGTCTGATTCTTTGCCAGTATCATGCTGGTTTTTTAATTTTTAATTTTTTTATTTTTGGTACCAGGGATTGAACTAGGGACTTGCGCTTACAAGGCAGGCGACAGAACCACTGAGCTAAATCCCTGGTCCAGTACCATGCTGTTTTTAATCACAATAGCTTTGTAGTATAGTTTCAAGTTGGGGTTGTGATACTCCCTGCCATGTCTCTGTTGCCTAGGATTGCTTTTGCTATTCTAGGTCTCTTCTTGTTCCAAATGAATTTTTAGATTTTTTTCTGAAGTATGCTGCTGGAATTTCAATTGGAATTGCATTGAATCTATATAGCAGTTTTGGAAGTATGGCCATTTTCAGTATGTTAATTCTTCCTACCCAGGAGCAAGGGATGTCTTTTCATTTTCTGATATCACATGGTAGACACCTTCTTGTGAACTTTTATGATTATCTCACTTAATTCTCAGAGTCTTGTCTACTTTGTTTTCTAAATAAAATTTTACTTTCAAGTGAAAGAAATTGAGAATTTAAAAAATTGCCTTATTTTGAAAGTATGCTCTGTACATGAGGGTAGCAGTGTTTTGGCTGGTTTTACTTCATTCCTAACTTTTCTGAAACACAAATCATAACACAGAGAAGGTGTTGACTAAACAGGTTTCAGTTCTTATTTCTTCCATAGATAGACTTGCTATGAGATACTAGTTATGTCAGTCTGTAACTCAGTCCCTCTACCTATAGATTTGAAACACAAATTCACCAGAATACTGCTGTTCAGGGAAGATATCAGTGGAGCCCATAGGAGAAAAGGGCTATCACATAAAGTCCGGGCATGGTGATTACACTTGAATTATCATGTACTGATTCTATTTTTCAAAAGACTGCATACTCTCAGTCTAGGCTGATATTTGGAGTTTGAGGGAAGGGGAAGGAGGGCTAAGCAGAGAAAAGCTAGAATCATATGACTTCTGACCAGTTCCCAGAAGGTAGGTGAATGCTGAGGAACACTGATTACTTCTCTGCTTTTTCCTACATCTGAGTAGACGTGCCTGCCACATGCAAAGGCAAGCCCACAAGTGACTCGTTAGGACCTCTTGCTCTCCCAGCTATAGCTTCAGAGTGGAAAGATTAAAAATACATAAATAGGACACACATGTGTAGATACCGAATAGTTTCTCTGGTGTGAGAGAACAGAAGTGCGGCAGGGGAAAGGAAAGAAGGAAAAGGAATAAATATGAGAAAAGGAAAAAATGGAAACAAAGTCTTTGTAAATAGGGAGGGTTGGAGGGGTTGAAGGGAGTGCAGGGAAATGGGGAAAAAATAGGAACCAAGATGTACTATGTAAAGGTATAAATTCCCAATGATAAATGTCATCATATTGTATACCTAAAATGTACCAATAAACTTAATGAATAAAAAAAAGAAAAAAAAGAAAGGTTAATAATACCTTAATTATATCCCAGCTTAATTCTGACCAGATTAAAATTTCCCTCAAATGTCAAGATCTGAGAACTCTATATAACACATCCCAGCAATATTTCCCTTCATGCAAAGCACACTAAAATTCTCCATATTAATAGCTCCATGGTTTATTGCCAGAAGACTCTTCTGCATTCCTTCCTTCCTCTCAAAACTCCATCTGGCCTTATCACTAGCACCTTTGTTTTCATATCAAGTTGAATAATTTACAATAGAAAAAAATATTTTTAATAGATTTCTGAGTATTAGGGTAAAAGCAGACTTACAACACCATAACCTTCTTTCTGTAAAGGGCATGGTGAGAACTAGTATCACTGAACTCATTAATGTTATATAAAATACAGAAATAAACATGTAAAAGTTAGACTTGTTTTATTCTTTAGAAAGCATCAGCAAAAAGGAGCCAACTGAAGGAATGGTCTGAGTCTCAACAGTCCTTGAACCATTAGAATTCCTGATTCATGATTCAATTTTATTTTTGACATAATAGCACTATGAGTAATGATCATAAGTGACTTCTAGGGAATTTTTATAGGAAAAGAGTCCTTGGTGACATGATTAATACCGAAAAAGGCTCCAATGAATTACATTATCCTCAATAGACACTGGCAGTCTCTACTTATATAAAACATTATGATTTATACAAAGATTGAAGTGGGAGAATTAAACAAAAATAATCAGTTATTCAGCTGGATTTACCTTCTTTGGAGACATGTTGATCTTGTGTGCTAAACTGCATGTGCTATTTGCTTTAATAAAGGTCATTTGCTAAAGGCTCCAGACTCATGTAGTTTAATCTTTGTGGTGAGTCTCAGCCTCTCTCCTCGGGATTCTTGCTGCTGGGGCTGAGTAACTTGCAGGAGTCCAACAATTTGTTATACTGTCTCCTAGAACATGTTGGACTTCCATGGACATTGGATTTTTCCCTGACAATCCTAGTTTCATTTCTGTTGCTATTCTTCAAAGCAAGTACTTTAAGTACATTATTTCCCCTACTTGCTTGAGGACAGAGCCTAAACCTGAGAAATTTCAGAAAGAGGGAAAGTGGCCACTGTAGTTCTAGGAGATAATGACTTAGTAAATGGCAAACTTATGGCTTGGTGTTAGTGTTTAATGATCACTATAAACTTTTACAGAAGCAAATTTCTTGGCAAGTCAGTACCCATGGCCAAGTCATGGCATGCTGAGGTCTCAGAAACCAAAGGGCTGGGACTAGTGCTCTGGTGTGTTGTTGGATTGAAGGGAACAAGAAGCACACTTTAGCTGAAAACTAGCTAAGATTGTCCCACTGTTGTTTTGAATTCACAATGCTTTTAGTATGACAACAGATTTTAAGGATAATCTACTTCTTTATTTTCGGGAAGATTTGTCATAATCATCTCCATTAATTCTGGAGGTGGTAGTAGTAAGACTCTTATAGGAATCAAGGAATATGTGTATATAATTCCTATTCAACTTATAGACCTCACTGTGTAGTGGTTATTCAGCAAGTGCTTTTAGTTCGTGAGTACAGGTCTTACTTAGCAGCCCCACTAACTACAATTTAAGCATCTGTAAAATAGAGTTACAAACCTTTAACCCATATTCTTGTGCAAAGATGAAGCAAAGTGATTCATTTATAATGACTGGCATTACTAGGTGCTCATAAAAACATTTATTATTATGAAGTTGGAATAATATAAATATGATATTAAACCACAGATAGCAAAGAATGCACAAAAATTAAAATGTTTACAAAACTATTTCCATATTCAGGAATATAGCCATATCCTGGTAACAACACAGCTGTGCTGCTTAAAGAATGCATATTTCTTCTAATAAGTGATTGCTCACTTTTCTTTTTATAATCCAGCCTTGACCTTTGACTCAGGGTTTAGTCTCAGGGCAAAAGAAAGAGCTCTTAGTCCCAGAGAGCTTCCTCCTTATGACACACTGTGTCTCTTAGGATTTTTCTTCCTCCTAATCCAAGCCATGCACACTTTTCCTATTGATTTTAGTCTGATACAGGGCCAGGAGAGCCACAGTCTCCATCCCCCACCAACCCAAGCTGTACCTGCAGGGGCCTCCATTTAATGTCTCTCATATATTTATTCAAAGCAAAAGGGCACCAGTGCATAATTCCAGAGATTGGCATTAGCAGGAAAAGACTCCATCACTTCTGCTTCTAATCACTTCTGCTTCTAATATGATGATAATGCTCTATTTATTGGTTATCTATTATGTCTATCATTCATTCATTCAGGGTATTTACTGAGTACATACACTCTACCAGAAACTTCTCTTACTGCTGTGCCTTTGACAAAATCCTTGCTTTTACAGATTTGACATACTTTATAATATGGAATAGTCCAGACAGTTGTAATACCTCTAAGAGAGGGTGATTATTCCCACTTTGTAGATGAGGAAACAGATTAGTGAGTTAAATAATTTACTCAAGGATATTTACCTAATGGATGGCAAAGATAATATTTGAATCCTCATCTGAGTCCAAGCTCATTCTGCCATACCACAGATCTCCCTCAATCCCTGTTTCTCTCAGATATTAGAGTCACTGGAGAGAAGAAAATCAGACCTGAGAGAAGCATGAGATTATTGGCACAGGAACAGTTGGTGCCTTGGGCTCACATTTCTTCAGAGCATACAAACCTGATTTCCTTTGAACCTACCCATGGTTGTGCCCTGTGAATAGCCGACATAGTAGATCTTTTCCTGGCCCGTTTTCTGCAAAATAAAGTTTATCACTGCAGGAAGGTCAAACCTAGCCATCTCATCATAACTACAAGGGGAAAAGACAAAGTTTTATGAAAAATTATAATCAGGTACAAACAGAACCACCTTCTTCCCAGGGTTTACAAATAAGTACGTGAAGTGCTGGCCCAGAAAACTTGTTACTATGCCCCTCACAACACTCAGGAAGGACCTGTTTCACAACTGAGATTCTTTGGTGCCCCTGGGGTCACTGGCTGTCAGCCAGCTACTGTTTGCTCCAGATGCTATCACAGAGTGATAATCGCCAGCAAGTATTGATTACACGGTCCACCTCCTAGTGGAGGGGTCCTCCTGCACTGTTGGCAGATGGTAAAGGGCCATAAAGATTTCTTTATGGGAAAATATTAAGCAGGAATCCTTCTCTGATCAAATGTATCCAGAGCAGATTGTTATCAATAGATAATTTAAGTAAAAAACATGAAAAACTTTTTGTAAGGCCATGAGAGATATTAGTCAAATTGATAGTTTTCTTTCTTTTAAAAACTGCTGCCTGGTCTCATTTCTTTCTGGAGGTATCAGCCCTTGTCACCACTCATGGAAGAGTTAGTCTCAGGCTAACCACCTACAAGGAAATGGATCTACACATCTCTTGGTCCAGTCTCAATCACTGAATGTCAACTACCATTCACATCTCATTAGTCACATCCAAACTTCAATGTGGGGAACCCAATATTCCCTGTACTTCCGCCAAGGAATCACTAGCTAATTGGCAAAATTGGGGAATATCATATTAGGATATTGATGACACAAACAAAATAATTTATCCAATTACTTGAAGCTCTAATTCTTTACCCACTTCTTCCAAAGGCATTCATGCCCACTTTGATCTCATGATTTTCATATACCTAAAAGCCCAGAACTCATCTTGATCAATAGAGAGGGTCTTGTGTTTCCGAGACCAGGTGTTTCCCCTGCTGTTCCCCATCCACACATCGAAACCAGCATCTGCCAGGATGAAGCCCAGGCTGTTGTTAGGCAGGTTGGAAATCCAGTTGCTGGCATCGCCAAGCAGACCATGCTGCAGTAACACCACTGGCCTGGAACCTGCAGACATGAGGGATGTTCAACTGTATGATTTGTCCTTCTCCTTTCTGTTATTTTGTAACCTGCAAGGGCTTTTGAGTCAGGCAAACCTACAATCAAATCTTGATTCAGCCATTTGCTAGCTGGATTATCTTGACCAATTACTTCACATTTTTGTATCTTAATTTCCTCATCAGTGGTGAAATCTGATTTTTCTTCTGACTTTAAAACATCCGAAGTAACAGCACAATGCTTGGCAAAGAAACAATTCATAACAATTCAGCTTTCATTGTTCTTGTATAATTATTATTAGGGAACTTGTCTAGCATCCTCAGAAAGTGTTAGAGGTAGTCCAGTAGAGAGTATACTATCATGATTAAGATCAGATAGATAGATACCTTAATATAATGTCTGTTCATATATACACACATATATAAAATGATGTAATGATTAAAGGTCCTTCATGTTAAAAGGACCTATATACCAGATTGAAAGGAATTCCTTTCAGTACAGGAAATTTTGATCATCAAAATAAAATTACAGTACAATTAGAGTTGTGAACTTTCACAGATACAAATAGACATCCAATTACAAACACTCATAGATGCAAACAAATGGAGAAGCTCCTGTGTCTGTTGGACATTGTCACAGTTGTGCCACTGTGTGCTCACTGTACAGTGCGGTAGTGTACAGTGCTCAATCGGAGCCCAACATGTCTGGAAGCAAGAGGAAAAGCAGTGGTGAAGTGCAGGGGACTTCTGGGAAGCACAAACCAATACCCATGGAAACAAAGGTGAAAATTATTGAGAGAATGGACCAATGCAAAAAGATGGTAGATGTTGCTCCACAATCTCCCACCTCCCTTTCTCCTCCAGATAGTAACTCTTTGCTTGTCAGTTCACTCCATGCATCCCCTAGATGTCAGTTGTTGTACTGTACTGTACCACTATTTTAGGTAACTGTAAAAGTAAAAATAATTTATGTACAGTATTTTTGTATGGTTGGTATTTTATGCTTTACATTTTATATTTGTATCAAAGGTGTATAAGACTCACTTTGTCAGACTTACCAACAAATGTGACTTACGAACATTCCCCTGGACTCGAACTCATTCTAAATTAGTAATTTACTGTAATGCACTATAACCCATTGAATACTCTAAGACTGAAGTTAAAGGAGAGCTGTAGGAACAATATCAACCACTAGATAGGACTATCCCACACTGACAGCATTAAAAGGCTGATTCCTTTAATCCCAAACTTCTTGACAATGCTACTTGACAATAAGAAAATAGTAAATCAGCAGGATATAAGAAAACAAAGCTTGATTAGTGAATAGAGGCTACAGGTAACCCTGGTACTTAGCAACTGCTGCATTTACTCAACTCCTGGGAAGAGCCATGCCTTATGTACCTGCCCCAGGGATTTAAGGTTTAGTGAAATATTTTCTCTCCATTCCCAGTCTACTCACTTATTATACAAAATTAATTGATTGTTTGATTGAATGATTCATTTATTCATTCTACAAATACAGTATTTGGTAGCACCAATAATATGCTCAGCACTCTTTTGGCTACTGTATATAACCCAGAACAAAAATAGATGAAGTCCCTACTCCTGTTGAGTTTCCACTCTGGTAGGCCACAGACAGACAATAAACTAACAAGTAAGCATTTATCACATCAGGTTCTGTCAAGTGCTATAAGGATAAGAAAGCAGGGTCAGGGGCCAGATATCAATAGGTGACAAGAGGTTGCTTTTTTTTTTTTTAGTAGAGTGATCAGGGAAAAAAAGCTGGGCAAGCTGCATTGGTGTCTGATGGAAGAGTGGTCCAAAGACAGAACTGTGAGTTCAAAGGCACTGAGCTGGAAACATGCTGGGCAGGTAGCAGCTAGTGTAAAAAACAGGTTGATTTAAAAAAGCTACATGAGTACAAACTGAAATAATATTGAATCCTGAATCTTCTTTATGCAAAAGGCCAATAGCATTTACCCAGTACTTTTTGTTATAGTTAAGAACATGAGCCACAGTGTCAAGCAGATCTGGATTTGAGTGCAACATATTGGCAAGCACTAGCACAGACATTCTGGACCAGTTACATAACCACTGTGAGTGGCAACATCCTAGGGTTACTGTGAAAATAAAATGGGGCTAATGAAAATAAAGCACTTAATATTGCACTTGGAATATAGAAATAACACAAGAAATTCTACTACCTGTATGCATGAAAGAGAATGTAGCTGCTGCTACAAACAAGGCACTACAGAATTAAAAAGGTTAGGGCCAAGTGGAAATGGGAGATGAACAGACTTTAATTAGTAATGAAAATGAATTTTTAGAAGCCAGTATTCACTGAGAATCTTACATATTTAAAGATGGAATTACAAAACCATTTAAAATGTATCAAACATTTAAAATGTGCACATGGAGCCTGGTTCTTTAAAAGTCGTTAGTGAAAAGTGAGCCAATGCCTTAAATATTTAAAGTATTCTTTGGATGAGGAGTACAGTGTGCAGTGGTGAGGATCAGATGCTGAACTGGTGTTTGCATTCTTCATGAGCAGGCCTTGGTGGGTGTGTTCAAGGGATCACTGGTGAATATTCTAGAACACTGGTATGTATTTATATAATATGTAGGAGAAGTTTTGGAAAAGGTTAAGTGGTATAAGGGGTCAAGAGGTGGATTTTTTCATGAAGTTATTTTGTAGTGTTGGGGATTGAAGCCAGAAACTCACACATGTTAAGCACATTTTCTACCACTGAATTTCCTAGCCCCCTCCAACCAGAAGGTGTTTTTTGAAAAGCAAATGTTTGAGCTAATTCATGGGTGGAGTAGGGTAGTGGTTATTGGGATTATAGGGGAACCTACTCCATTCTTTGACCTGACCAATAAATCCCAGTTTTCACTAAGAATTAAACTCTATTCTACACACTGAAATTATACAAAAGTCATGGCTGTAGGAAAACTGCTGTGCTAGGGTGACACTGGGTAAATCATACCTTTCCTCTTAGGTTGTGCTAGGCCTTGAGGAATTCTGTTAACAGAAAGGATATACCCATCTTCAGTTGTAACTTCATACTCCTCACAGGGATAGCCTTTATGTTGAATGATTTCACTCTATGGAAAAAGCACAATTTCTTTTGAGTTCAGCTCTGTATGGCTATATTCTTAGCAATATAAAAGTAAGCATAGATTCCTTGATGCTGTAAGACATAGATGAGAAAGTCCTTGCTTTTCCCCAACTAATTGTGTTATCTTAGAAAAACCAGCCAACCAATCCACCCCATTCCTCACTTCTTTTGTAATGGTGCTGGTAATTGAACCTAGGATCCTAATATAGCCAGCAGGACTCCTTTTCCAGGACAACTTACTGGAGTCCCTGGGCCACGCCTTCCCTAAGACACTTTCAATTCTAAAATAGACTAAAGAAAAGAGATTCTTAATAGTTTTAGATTAAAGCTCCCTCAGTGAATTTGAGGAGAAACATGAAAATGGATACAAGTGTGGGCACACAAAAACATTTGCATATAATTTCAGGCATTTCACATTCATTGTTGGCTATATATGACCCTTTGGTTAAAAATCTCTACTACATGTAGTTGACACCTGTAGAAACTCTTTGAAAAAAAGGAAGTTGCTGAGTTCACCTAAGCATCATCACAGTTCTTGCACACTGTCTTCATCCAGAGAAGGAAGGAACTGTTATTATCAGAGCCTGCTGATAAGAGCAAGGGAGAAGAAACCCAGGTGCCAAATATTTAGTGTAGAATACAGGGCAATAGAGCACAGTCATTAAGAGGAAATCCCTCAGGTCTCATGGCTGCCACTGTAAATAACTAAGAAACTAAGTCTCATGGAATTAGTGTACCTGTGTGCATGTGTGTATGTGTGTGGGATCGTTGCATACTTAACTTTAAATAAATTTCAACAAGCATCAGAATTACTTACAGAGCTTGCTAAAGCACAAATTGCTGGACTCTAATCTCAAATTTTCTGACATAGTAGATCTGGTGGACCTGAAGGCGGACCATTTCTAACAAATTGCCCGGTGAAGCTGATTCTCCTGACCCAGGGACTATTCTCCAGGACTCACTGTTGTGGACTACTTGGAGATGACTTGGGTGACAAGATAAATATACCAAACTCAAGAATTGAGGGCCTCCAACAGATGTTATTTCGAGGTTCTATGTAATCTGTCAAGTGAGGGTTGGAGGATGTGAATGAGGAAGGAGTAAAGGAATTCTGAGCAAGGAGCACTAAGCAGGCAGGGCCTTAAGGAGAAAGGAGACGTTGAGTTGAACCTTGAGGATTAAATAGGAGTTAACCAAGAGATCCAAACAGGAGGGGATTAGAGGCATAGACATTCCAGAAAAAACTACAGCTTCAGTGAACATTGTCTAAGGATAGTCAACAGACTATATTTGGCAGAACAATTTATGCAGGATAATAGCAGTTCATAAATTTATAGGCATAAAAATATATTCTAAAGGGTAAGATATTGCTTATGCACTTGCAAGTTTGTGCAACCATATATATTGTAAAACTATGAATATTTAACTCAAGTTTTTTTTTTAATTTACACTTTACAGTTGTATTTAATGTTTAACTTTCAAGCTGGGTGTGGTGGCACACATCTATAAACCTAGCACTCCAAGGCCAGCCTGCACTACATAATGAGACTCTGTCTCACTCCCCCCACAGCCTCTAAAACAAAAGAAGTTTAACTTTCAATCCCATCATCCACCCTTGAAAATTTAACTTAGGGAAAAGGAGACATAGATATGTATTTAAACACATCTGTATGGATGTGTTATTTACAGTAGTAAAAAATTCTGTGGGAGATTGATTAAATAGATACTACGGTGGATGCTGAGAAGCTCCACCCAGATGCCGTTCAGGGAAGGACTTGTGCTGTCTAAAGGGGACGCTGTCAGCTGTCACCCCTTGAGAAGGGCCTCAGTTGTGAGGAAGCACGGCCCCCAAGGTCACGTCCACGACCAATGACTGCTTTGTTTGGGGTATGAGACTGGTTATCTCGGCCCAGCTTTGCAAACTCTGAAGGGCTCTTCTTGCTGCACAGCTCTCACAGGGTTGGCTGAGGCTGGCCTTGAGAGGCAAGTATCACAACTAGCCTTGTTCCTATACCAGTTTCTGCTTCTTTCGTGGTTCTCTCATGGCGGCGCTCTCTCCTCCCTCCTCACCCTCTCTCCTCCTTCTCTCCACTCCTTCCAGACAGACAGGAAGAGGTCTGGCTCTATTGCTCAGCCTGGTCTTGAGCCTCAGCCTCTCAGCAGCTGGGACTACAGGCATGCACCACCAGGCTCTGAAGGTTCTCCTTGATAAACGTTCTGCATATGAGTCCTGCCATATAGTCTGTCTGATCCCCAGGGAATCCAACCTGGAACAAGTATAAACTCCCCAAAATGGAACATAACCTGGGAAGCTGAAATGATATTCTTAGGTTAAGACTTTGGGAAATTGTTCATGGTATGTATTGTTACGTAGAAAAAATTGGAAAACAGTAAATTATGCATAGCATTCTCTTTGTATTTGAAAACCAAAAAAATTCATAGATTTAAAAGAACAAGAGTGTGCATATGAGAAAATTATGAGTGATTAGTTCTGCGTATAGAGTATATTAGTGATTATGGTCCTCTGCGTTTTTCTCCTATTTTTCTATAATGAACACACATTACTATGGTAATCAGAAAAAACCAATTTAAAAGTCAACTAACCCTAACCTACCTTTTGCTCTTAGTGTACAGCAAACCCTTAGCTGCCCCAGTTACCTCACATATTGACCCCTTTGCCACCACAGTCTCTTATTCATCCTTCAGAGCTTAGGCTAAGCTCCCTTCAAAAGTACTTTCCTATGCTTCTCAGCTTAGTTCCTCCCATTCATGTTTTCTTCTTTCATCTCATTACTATTGTTACCAGTAATTGATTATTTGTCTTTCCTGCTTGGTTGTGAGTTTCATTAAGCCAGGACTTCTGAGGATTTTTACATCTTTCTGTGGCTTCATAGCACTGCATCAGTGGTCTGCTATGTGTTCAATAAGCACCTGTTAAAAATATACATGAATGAAGCCACCTGTATACCAGAGGATAGGGTAGACTATATAATCCATGTATATCAGTACACAGAGTCAAAACCAATTCTGGCTGTGTGTTGAATCGACATTAATAATTATATGAATATTCTAGTTCCCTTGCCTGGTATAATTTCTCAGTAACAGAGCCCAAATCAATGGCTTTTTGTGGTTGTTGTTGCTGTTGTTGGTTGAGTTAGTCTCCCTAAATTTCCCACATAGGCCTTGAACTTGCAATCCTTCTGCATCAGCCCCCCCAAGTAGCTGGAATCACAGCCATTTCCCCTATGTCCAGCTTTCAATAGATTTTAGTCTTGTGAAACTTGTCCTGAAATCTCAAAGTGTATAGGTGTTCAGTCTACCCAGTTGGTGGGGCTAGGAAAGTTGTCTTTGCACTTAAAGAGACTCCCTCCACCCCAGAATCAGAGGAACATGTATAGGACATTCTCAGGGCCAGAAATGTGACTTTTAAGGGTGGTAACAGCCTGGTAGCTTTCTGGATTAACCATTAGTCAATAATTTGAATGGTCAGAAGAAACCCAATATTTAGAAAAATTCAGAATATTTCTATTCCTGTTTTAGAAGCCAATGGCTTCGATAAAAAGAGTCCTAAACTTAAAGAAATTGGGCTGGGGTTGTAGTTCAGTGGTGGAACCTAGTATTCAGGAGGCCCTGGCTTCTATTCATAGTAACACAAACAGCCAAACAAAACCTTCCTCCTGTGAGGTATTAGGTAAGTACAGGGAGCATGGACTTAGCACGCAACTGCTTTTCTCATCACACCTCTTCTGCTCAGCTGGGAGGGTTTGTTGCATGGTGATTATAATTTTAGGCTTTGTGTTTAGGCAAGCCTGAATTTAAATTGTAGTTCCACCACGTACCAGCCTGGGACCTTGTTTAACTTGCTTAACCTCTTTAATCCTAGTTACTTAATTTGAAAAATGTAGATGATCATATCTTCTGCACAGGGCAGAGAGGATGAAATGAAATAGTATCTATGCAGATTTTATCACAATGTTTACTATGGGATAAGTGTTACTATACATGACCATTATGAAAAGCCAACTTAAAACTGGAAAGTAAGTCCTACCACCCACCAATAAAAATCGTTTGGGAGACCTACAGAGATGTATCGTCATTCATACATTTTACTCATAGAAGGTCTTCTTCAGCACTCAGTATCATTGAGCAGATCAGAATGGCTGCAGATAACACTAATGGTGGGTACACCGAAAGCAAGAAGTCAAAGTTGATACTTTTATAATATAAGAGAAAGTAGGAAAAGAGGAAAAATACAGACAAAATGGAAATAATCAAGAATCTTAAATTGGCCCCAAATACCTCAATTATTTCTTTGCTCATAGGATGAACCTAAGAGTTCAAAGAATAATTAAATGGTGTTTGAAACTCAAAAGGATTAAATCATTCACCCAGATTTACTTGATTTGTTTGAAGAGCCTCAAGATCTACTAACCCCCAGATTGGCATTTCTTCAGTCTAGTGTGATACTTCATTAGGATACTCTCCTAGGATGAATCACCACCATAGAAAAATGTAATATACAATGCAGATATGAACATTAACATTTAAGGCACTTCACATCCCCATAATGTTATGAAAACCTCAACTTACAATATTCATGAATGCTTCGGGGTCCACAGCTTTAGTTGGCAAATGTCCTGAGTTCACATTTCCTTGAAGCAGATACGCCACCAGAATCAGAAGCCACATCTCCACTCTGTGAGAAACAATCCAGGCTGTTGACAGGATTTCTGACATGGTCCAATATCTGCATTTATTTTTCCCTGACAATATAATAACTACATCTAAAGTCAGAAGGATCTGTAGGTTTAAAACTTGCTTATATATTTTCTAGCTTCAATTTCTTCCCTCAATTCTGAAGCAAATTAAGTAAGTTTAGTTGGTAGCAATGGAAGAATACCAAGCAAGCTGAAAACTTTGCTCTTGATGTCTCAATACCATCAAGCTCCGCCTGCTTCTCTGTCACAGTCACAAAATTATAATCACCAATCCCTCAACTTCTAGGTGTGTAAAGCTTTCTTTGATGCAACTCGGAGATTAACACATATGAGACAGCCCACAAACCCTTGTTCTTCCCCACCAGTAATAAGGATCATAGGAAGCATCTTCCTCCTACTCCTCCCTACTTTTCATATTTCTTTGATGAGTAGAAAGATATGAAGTCTGCAGAAAACATGATGAGTGCTTATAGTCTGATTCTGTAGCTTCAGTGATCATTGTCTTTTGGTTGAAGAACAAAAGTAGTCAAAATGACTTTTATTTAAAATGCCCCAACTTTAAGATTTTTTTTTTATTTTTAGGGATGATTAGGCATATTATTTAGCCCATTCCATATGTTTAAATAGATATATATGATATTAATTTTGGTTTGTAATCACTAATTTCTAGAAGATTGGCACCTAATAATTAAATCATCTGCAATAACTAAAATAATGAGTTTCAGCCTAGTTATTTTCATAAACTAAATGTCCCAGTTCAATTGTCTGTGGTGCAATATGAGCTATTACCTGGTCTATTAATAACTGAGCAGGCCAGAAAGGAAGATTTATCTGTCATTTTAAATAAAAAAATGTTTTGGAAGTTAATAAAAAAAATACTAATTGAAATATTTTTCTACTTTTGTAGTAGCTCCTCATAGCTGAGCTTTCAGCAGCCACAGCACACTGAGTTCCAGAGTTGGGGAATGCGTGGGTGAAGAAGCAGAAGCTGGAACCGGAAAGGCGAGTAGATGAGTGGTGTCTGCCCGTGTGACTCAGCCTCTCCACACAGGGCTGGCTGGGTAGTGTGAAGAGGCAGCCCTGCACCCTTACCTGGGCCAATGTGGAGTCTGGTCTTGCCCACCACTGCTGACTGCATGCTCAAGAGGAGTGACTGGACCTAATTTAAGAGCAGGGGGAACAGCTGTCCAGCTCTGTCAAGCTCCATGACTTCAGAACCAATGAAGTTAGGCAAAATGGAATCTCTGAGAAGAACTTTGCCTTGCACTGTTGACATTTTAGGATTTTAAAATGCTGTATAGCCAAAAGAAAAAAATCTCATTCAGCTTTCATTTTTAGAAATGTGCAGATACTATAAATGACTTGCTCAATATTGGCTAGATTGTGGCAAGATGAGACATAAACTTCAGATATTTAAATTCACTGCTGAGTATTATGACCATATGAATAATCATTTCAGTGTCTTCCACACCTTTTAAAGGTGAAACCTCATCCACTACAGAAAGCAATTATATCACTCTCTGTATATTGTTTCTTTAAGAAGTTCTCTTCTGGATTTG
Source organism: Heterocephalus glaber (assembly GCF_053883595.1). Classification (NCBI taxonomy): domain Eukaryota; kingdom Metazoa; phylum Chordata; class Mammalia; order Rodentia; family Bathyergidae; genus Heterocephalus; species Heterocephalus glaber. The sequence continues at coordinate 38,122,396 of NW_028258320.1, read as the reverse complement.
TGTGTGTGTGTGTGTGTGTGTGTGTGTGTGTGTGTGTATGTGGCCTGCGGACTGAACCTAGGACCTTTGCACTGAGCTATATCCCCAGGCTTTTAAAATTTTATTTAATTTTGAGACAGGGTCTTGCTAATTTGCCCAGGCTGGGCTTGAATTTGCAATCCTCCTGCCTCAACTTCCCAGAGTGCTGTGATTACAGATGTGTCCCACCACAGCCAACTTCTTCTGGATTTAAATTCAGAATAATTCCCAATGATGTCATTACAAATTTGGTAGATACAATGTACCTGTAATTGCTCCAAAATGATCAACTTCTATATTGAGTGAATATACCTGTGAATAGTATAAAGACTTATTAATGAGGGATTTGGTGGCAGTAAACAGAGTAGTTCAGAAAAAAAAGTCTTGTTTTTCAAAATGAAACTGCAAATTCTCTTGCAACTCCTTCTCATTTTTGGTTGAATTACAGATTAGAGGACTCTCAAAGTGGTGCTCCTTTACCTCCAGTATGGAACTGAGTTTTAGTGAAGTAATTTTTTCAGGCTTAAAAACCACAAATTTAGCCTGATGGGATGGTGCACACCTGAAATCCCAGCACACGGGGGCTGAGCCAGGACGATTGCCATGAGTTGGAGGCCAGCCAGTGTTACATAGTGAGTTCAAGATCAGCCTGAATTACATAAGGAGATCCTGTCTCAAAACAAAAAAAAAATATTGAAAGAAACCCCCCACAGACTTGAGGGCTTGGGGGCGTGCCACAGAACCAATCTGAGAGTCAAAATTAAAGCTCTTATCGTAATCATTGTATGATCAAATAAGCAAAATGTTTGTGCTGAGTCAAACTCACACCCCACCCCTTCTGTTAACAGGAGCCTCCGGAGGTCTTGAGGCAAACGGGTGTGGTGTAGCTGCCCTCCTAGCTAGTCAGACGGTTCTCACTCCGACTTTGCTGGGTATCTTAGTTACATCAGTTCACATGAGAAGACTTTTCATATACTGCACCCCAGTGCTGAAATATTGCCCACCATTCCACATCGAAAGAAGCAGATGTCTTCTTATGTCTGACTCCTAGCATTGGGCTACGAGTTGAACCTTAGTTCAACTTAGGAGATTCTAGTTCTTCCTTCTCAAAATCTAACTAGCAATGAAAAAATTTAAACACTATTCAGTGTAAGCAGTAATTAAGAAGATAGGCTATGGGGCGGGGGATGTAGCTCAGTGGTTCTGCTGCCTCCCTCACAAGCACAAGGTCCTGAGTTCGATCCCCAGTACCAAAAGAAGAAGAAGAAGAAGAAGAAGAAGAAGAAGAAGAAGAAGAAGAAGAAGAAGAAGAAGAAGAAGAAGAAGAAGAAGATAGGCTGTGGAGTCAGATAAAAAGGTCCATTACTTGTTGTGTATGTGGCTTTGGTATGTTTTCCTCCTTTTCCTAAGGCTCCGTGACCTTATTTGTGAGATGTGAATAGCAATAATGCCTCGCTCTCACCTAGGGCGGCTGTGAAGGTTAAAGGAAATAAGAATGCACTTTGAGAGCTTGTTTGGAGATTATAGCAGGGGAGCTCAGCTACTTGTATATCCTTGACCCGGGAAATGGCTCAACTATGTTGTGGAATGTCATCCTCTCAGACTGAGTGGGCAGCTTTGGGAGGGACACACGTGGAACAGTGAGGGAGAAAGGGGACACTCGCCTAGCCAGCCAGATCAGCCAAATCAACCCTGAAGATCAATGTGGTGACAGATGCCACAGCCAGATCTTTTGCAAATGGGAAGGGGACCAAGGGTAGGAGGGAGAGGAGGAAGAAAGGGAGGGAGAGGGGACATAAAAACAATTGAGATGTGTTGTGTGCATATACTAACTCTCTACAATGAATATAATCATTATGTGCTGCAAATGTGTACTAATTAAAAAACAAAAAAGGAATGCAGGGTCTGGTGCAGAATGAGCTCCCCTTTCATCTCAGCAAGTTTACTTTATGCACAATGGGTTCAGCTCTCTGTCCCAAAACTTGTTAGTTGAAGCAGGATATCTCTATCAACTCAGGAAGCTAGGAAATACCTGGTGTGGAGAATGGCAATCACATGCTGCATACATTAATTCAAGTGTGAATTCTGACTTCAACCCTTAAAGGGTCAGTGATCTGCATCATTCTGTTCAATATCTCAGAGCCTCAGATAATCTAACCTTAAAATAAGATGCTATAAAGATAAATGCAAAAAATCTATACAACTTGGAACCTGTGATATAGTAGGTATTTAAAGAATTGTAGTGCCTTTCTCTTTTTCTTTTTCTTCTTAAATGAACCTATGGCATGGATATAAATTTGGTGACATAAATTTTCACTTTTTTTTTCAGAACTAGGCTTAATAAAATTACTTTTTTTGAGACAGAGTCTCACTATGTAGTTCAGGCTGGCCTTGGACTCACTATGTAGCCCAGGCTGGCCTCGAACTCTGTGAGATCCTCCTGCCTCAGCCTTCTGAATGCTGGGATTACATAAGACCACATTTTGAAGCTAAAAATCACAAACTTCATAAACCATTTACTTCAGCCTTATTTTTCTTTCTCTATTACAAATTTTAGGATAAGATTATATAATTTAATAGGAAATTAGAGAATGCATATTTGAGGTAAAATTTCAGACTAAGATGTTCATCCTGCTTCTCTTTCTGACACTAATTCCCACAAACAGTCTGATGTGTATACTTCAAGGAATTTTTTTGTTCCAAATAAGCTTATAACTTGGACAGACATTTATAACTCTAGTGATAAAAATTAATAATAAAATAGATGTTATATTTACACATTTATACATATTTCTAACCTTTTATTTTACATTACCTGCAGATTTATTTACATCTGATCCTGAAGGTTAATTTACAGAAAAAATAAAAATAACCATCAAGGCATTCTTTCCCTAGAACTCCTTAAAGATAAACCAATCTCATTCCAGGGGGATTTGTGGGCCTTGAAATCCTGGCCTTTACTTCACCCAATTCATGAAATCAGCCACAGGTACTGTATTTCCTAAGGCAGTGATTCTCAAGATATGTTCCCTCGAGTACTAGCATCAGCTGGAATGGAATTGGGCGACAGATGAAAATTCAAGGACAAAGGCAGGAAGGATTCTCCCCACATTTACCTCTAGGAGTTCCATAGTGTCAGGCCTCACATTGAAGTCTCTGATTCACACTTGGCTGATTCTTGTATATGGTAAAAAATAAGGGTCTCATTTCATTGTTCTGCATGTAGACATCCAGCTTTTCCAGCACCATTTCCTGAAGAAGCTGTCCTTCCCCACTGTATGTACTTGCCACCTGTGCCAAACTGGCTAACTGGAGAGGAGTAGATTTATTCCTGGAGTCTTTATTCTGTGCCACTGGTCTAGATGTCTTTTTTATACCATTGTCATACTGTTTTGATTACTCTGCCCCTGTGTAGTCTATTTTGAAGCAGGTACTGTGATGCCTCCAGCTTTGTTCTTTCTCAAGATTGCTCCAGCTATTCGGAGTCTTGTGGTACCAAGCCAATTTAGGATTCTCTTTTTCTATTTTTGTGAGTCATGTCATTGGTATTTTGATAGGGATTACATCGAATCTGTATAGTGTGAACATTTAAACAACATTAATTCTTCCAATTCGTGAACATGGAATATTTTTCTATTCTCTGTGTGTATCCTCTTCCATTTCTTTGATTGGTGTTCTGTCATTTTGGGTAAAACTTTGAAAGCCCTCCAGCTTGTGGCTGATCTGAGTTTTGTGGCTCAGCTGCATGTAGCAGAAGCTGGGGCTCCTCATCTTCTGCCACCCCTTGGAGGTGATTTCCCCCTGGTCTGGGCCCTTCTTGCCTTGGAGCAGGTCCATATCCACGAAGGCGCTGGCAAACTCCCTGTCCAGCCCCCTCTGGGGCTGAGCTGACCCCGTGCCTGCCCGTCAGACCCTCTTCCCTGGGGGCGAGGCAGCCCCACTGAGCAGGGCTGGGCCAGGAGCCTAACACTTTCTGCTACACAAGAATCCTTTCCATTTCAACATTTTTACTATATCTTATTTTGCTTAACAGCTGCATGAAGCTACCTTATTTAGCGTTATCAAAATACAGTATAGTGATGTGATGCTGGGGAGGTAGCTCAGTCTTAGAGTGCTTGCCTAGGTTTCACAATGTCCTGGATTCAATCCCCAGTATCTGCCTCTATATCTATATCTATATCTATATCTATATCTATATCTATATCTATATCTATAATCTCCAAGAGAATATATATAATATATAATTTATAATATATATTAGCAAGTAAGTACCCTTGTACAAACATACTGTGTGGACATATGAATATTTTTACAGGATACAGTTATAGATGTGGAATACCTGGGGGAAAGGTTATACACAGTCTACGTTTTGACAGCTACTGCTAAACTACCCCCTATAAGAATGAAGCAATGTGACTTCTCATAATAGGGCATGGACATAGATGTTCCTCCATGCTTCCTTCACCAATTCTAAATTTCAAAAATCTTTTTAATTTTGCCAATCTGATGAGATCAAGATTGTTGAATTTTCCTGAGTTATAGGGAACCTTTGAATTTTAAATGTATTTTGCCTATTTAATTTTGCTTTATGAATTCTCTTTTTAATTACTAGCCTGTCTTCTATGTTTTAAAATAAAATTTAATTATATTATGATGATTTGGCTGGGGCTTTTTCTTTATCATGGATATTGATCTTCAGTTTCTATATGTGTTAATATATTTTCTTTAATATTTGGCTTGTGGTAACTTTAGTTATGATTTAAACACAGAAATTTTCAAATGTTATGGAATTAAGACTTAGAAAGTTTTATTTTTAGCTTCTAGGTTTTCTATTTTGCTTAGGCAGATATTCTTTACCTCAGGGTTAAAAATTATCTTGTTTATATTTTCAATATTCTAATAATTTTTCCATTGGATTCCAGATCATTTGAAATTTATTTTTCAGTATGGAATGGTATTGAATCTGAAATATATTTTTCTACCTAGTTATTTAATTTTACCAGAGTCATTTATTATGCCTTTTTTATTCCATTTGAATGCACGACACCTTTGCCCCTCATCTTGTATTACAAAAATCTGAAGCCCCAGAGAGATATGATTTTTCTTAGAGCAATGGTTCTCAACTAGAAGCATTCGCATTCCAGGGATAACTGGCAATGTCTGGGGAGTTTTGAATGTTGTTACTAGGGGAGTACTGGTGTCATCTAGTGGCAAAGGCAAGCAATGCTTCTAAACATCCTAAAATGCAGAGGACACTGCTCCACCACAAAGAAGTATTATATCTGGCCCAAATGTCAAATATATATATATATATATATATACTTCCTTCTGTTTAAAATTACTGAGTTTTGGTATCTGCTGACAAAGCTTCCAAAAATTGTTTGCGTATGAACTTGTCATCAGGGTTTAGTAGTTGTTTACTTTCCATGTGAGAAAAATATGACCTTTTCTCATTGTCCATCTCAGGAGCAATATTCATTCATTTCTATGAGATGAGTCCCAATTCTCCATGACACTGAAATGTTTTATTCACACCACTTTAGGACAGACAGTAATCTTCTTGATGACAAATACATGTACTAATTATGTGTTCTTTTCAGAGTACTGGTTTTTATTAGGCTGGGCGTGGGACCAAAGTTTTCATATCTGACTTTACCTCTTATAGTTCAAAAAATCAGACTCACAATCATCAGAATGACCTAATTGATGATGATGATTTCAGGTCACACCCAAAATCTTCTGAAGCAGAATCTCTAGGTTTGGGGCCAAATAATTTATATTTATTTTTTTGGTGCCAGGGATCGAACTTGGGACCTTGCGCTTGCAAGGCAGGTGGCAGAACCACTGAGCTAAATCTCCAGTCCAATTTATATTTAATGAAATAAATCAAATGATTCTGGAAATGAGCTGGGTTTGGGGGCCACTCCTGTGACACACTCACAGACAGACTGAAGGGAGGGGTGTTCGGATCTCTGTGAGGTGTAAGGCAAATTCTCCTAGCTTAGCTTCATTCCCAGACAGGAATCAGGTCAAAGAAAGTGAAATAAGAATTTGGGGGGGGGTTAAGACTTTCTCTGCATTCACTAGCAGTAAGAATATAGTTAAATGGTGATTCACAGTAACCATAATCTCTGAGATTTTAAAATTTGTAAAGAGAAACTACAGGGGTTTAGAGCATACACATAAAGGTCACCGATTTTTGTGATAGCTAATATAGTTTATGTTGGTTCAATTTCTTTCATCTCAAAGTGGATTTAAATATTCATTAGGGATCAATAAAACAAGCTTGCCTTTAATAAATACAGTGTAGCAAAGCCTAAAGAATAAGATAGTACAGATTTGGTCTACAGGATGCTAAATAGAAGAGGCTGTCCATCACCTAATGCCCCCACCCATGTAGGCATTTTGCTTCATGTGTAAATGCACAAGGATATATCAAACTGCAAAATTCATTGACTTCTGCTAGAACCTTAGAGTAAAACTTTGTGTTATCTCATATAATTGAAAAGAACTGAGATTGTTTCTAACTCTTGTTTAAAAACAATTATGATTTCACCTATGATCTGTGCAGTTTTTATCATATCACATAGCCAGACAAAATGGAAACATTAAAGTGCGAGCCAAGGTGATTATCATCAAAGTACAGTCATTTGAATTTTATATGATAAATTTATACTAGCCATCTACTACTGCATTTATTTTATATATGGAACCTGTGTAATATTTTTTGCTTGAGAAGGTATTTTGCTTCTAAAAATGTTTCACAATCACTGGGGGATGGTTGCTATAATTCCTCTCCCTCTCACATTATATCTAGGTCTTTTTTTAAAAAATTGGAATATACATACTCATATGGTGAACCTTCACAATTTTGGAAATTTTGTACACAGTAGAAAAATGGTTGTGAATTATTTTAGTCTTGCAGTATTGGGAGGAAAGTCAGGCTTGGGTGGCTTGTAAAATTTAGAGTTGAGTATCACTCAGAGAGCAGCATGAAGCACCACAAGCTCTTATGAAGGGGACTAAAAGATGGGAGGGGCTGTCCAAAGACACTGAAGTGGCTGACACAACTCCCAGGCTAGTGCGGGGCAGAAGCTTGTGGTTGCTAACTCAGCTTTCATTATGTCCTAATATTTTTGGTGGTGTGGGGGGGTGGGGATACTGCTAATTGACCTGAGGACCTTTGCACTGAGTTACACTCTCAGCCCCCACCCCTATTTATTTTGAGACAGTGTCTCACTAAATTGCCCATGCTAGGCTCTTGAATTTTGGATCATCTTGCCTCAGCAAAGCACTGGGATTACAGGAGTGCACTACTGCACTCAGCTGATCTGCCCTGATTTAAAAAGTGATTGTTTTATTACACTGTAGGAATCTAACATGTTGGACCTGGTGAAGATGTGGTAGAGCACCTGCATTATTTTACAGATAAGAAAGCTTAGGCCCAGAACAGGGAAACAAATTGTCCCAATGTTTATAATCAGCATCAGCATGGTGGAGGCGGAGGCCAGCAAGGGACAGGAGTGAAAAGAGAAAGAATGGCGAAGAAATGGGCCAAAGGGAGTCACTTTCTATGACCTCACTAGGATTTAGGGACAACCCAGTGACACCCACTCTCTCATATTGGAAGGATTAAGTGGTAAGTGTGTCTGTTTTTAGAGATTGCCTCTTCTTTATGTGTCTTCTGGCTTTTCGATAGATGCTCTGAGATTCTTGTCTGCCTCCTTCATCCTGTCGCTAACGTTGACATATATCATTCCGTCTCCCCAAAAGTTTCCCTCCTGGGTTTATTTCATTGTCTGCAGTATGTCTGGCATATATTTTCAACAGGAAAATATATGTTCTTAATTACCTTAATGCATACCAGACAGAATAAATCAAAGCAAGCCGTAAAAAATCCAGAAACATTATCAACAATTTAAAAAAGTAATATCCTTAAAGATATAGTAGAAAAGTTCTTTCCCCTCCTCCTCTACACTGCTCTTTTAGACCTTTAATATGCCTAATAAAAGATGGACAAACTGGAGGATATTAGGTTTCTTGAAAACATTTTCTCCAGGCCTGTTAGAGGGGTAAGAACAGGGATAGGTATGTATTTGATTCTGGAACCTGGAAATACTAATTGAAACCTAAAGCTACTGGTTCACCTAGCAGGGAGACCTATCTAGAAGAGATAATACAGAAGAGTGGAATGCAAAAGACCTGGGTTCAAATCTCAGTTCTGCCTTTCACCATCTATGGGCCCTTGGACAATTTTCTGACTTTCAGTGTATTTACCCACACATTAATAATAATGACGATGATGATAATAATAATCACTACCTTTCTTACAGCAATGTTGTAAGCCAAGATAAAATATGAAGTGCATAGCAGGGTCCTTGGCACAGAGAAGCTAGTTAATATGTTGTTTCTATTTAATTGTTTTTAGGATAATTATCACTTTGTGAGTGTGAGGTGGAAAAGCTTGAAAATAAAGCTCATTACTTGGAAACCGATTTCATTTTTCAGTGGAAACTTAAGAGGTTGGAACAGATGATCCTCCTCTGGAGTAGTTAGAGTTTGCTGTGAGAGCTTCAGCTAAGCTGCCCGGCCAGAGAGGGCTAAGAGGCCTTGGCTGCTGTGGGCTTTGCCTTGACAACACTTAGCAAGTAAGTACTCAGAGCTTCTCCACAATCTGTGTAAACAGCCAAAGCAGGCTGCACATATTGATTACCTGTACGGGTCAAATCCCCCAGTCTAATATCAACTGTATGTGATCCAGACCTTTCAGAAACAAAGAAAGACTTTGAAAAGAACTACATTTTTGCCATAATGAGGATTCTCCATCCATTGAGCCTCTCTGAAACCTGAAAACTCTGACCCTAGAAGTTTTTTAAAAATTCACCTGAGTGTCTCTGGGAAAAAATTTCCTCTCATTTTTTGGGGGGACTTAAGAAGTTACTACATTTCCAGAGCATCTCCTTTTTCTCTTTTCTTTCTGTAGTACACGATCAGTTCAAGAGGAAGCAAAGCACATTTTCTTGCTTATCCCATGAAATATGAAAAGACTTTTCTCTCTCCTCCAAAAGGTTACTATTTAATTTCCTCTTTGCTATGCACTCAAATTTGCAATTCATTCTCATTTAAAATATTCCTTGTTTCTATGTAAAATTTTAGAACTTTCTCACAGGAAATTTGACAATGTATATAAAAATTTAAATTTTCTTAGATCAAAGATTTTCAGAAGATATACATGGTGAACAAAAATATCGAGAAGAAAAATTGTGAAAAATTGAATATAGCATAAATATCCATGTGAGTGACATGAGTATATAGATTTTAGTTTATCCTTAAAATTTTATTCAGTCACTATAAAATTATTGTAGAGCCATATTATAAGAAATATAAAAGTGTTCATCAAATGTTTTAGCAAGGAAAATGAAGACTACTAATAAGTAGTTATTGAATAGTTTTGAATATATAAACAAACATGAATAGAAGTAGAACCAGAAAGAAATCTGTCAAATATTAACCAAGTGGGTTTCTGAGGTTAAAGATATTTATACATAGACGCTAACACAACACGCGCGCACACACACACACACACACACACACTATATATATATATATATATATATATATATGTATGTATATATGATCAATTTTCTAAAATGTTTATAATAAACAGATTATTTTCAATTAGGTGAAAACACAATAAATCATTTTTTCCTCAATTTGAGAAAATATTACCAAATCTATTTCACTCTAAGACAGTGATAGTACAATTCAGAAGCAGCAAAAGCCATAGGTATGACCTACCTCAATGCAGAGTTCATTTGCTGAAGGAGGCAGATTCAGCAATGGTGTGTCCTCAGGTTGCATGCTACAGTATAAAGGAAGGCCAAGGTAGGAGAGGAACTAGGACACTGAGCCAGCAGAGCCTCCCTTTAATAAGCCATCACCTTAGCAACCAGCTTCACTGCCTCAAGCTAAAATTCTTCTGGAGTTGCTTTAGTCTATGGATACCATTTTCCCTGTCTGCCTAGTGGAATTCACTGGTTAGTGTTTTTCCACTTATAGTGTATTCATCACTGAGTCTATGGAAGCTTTCAGCTGACACCTGGGTATTTTGCTCAGTTTTCCATTATTATTGCAAAATACCCGAACCAATCAATTCAAGAGGAAAGGTTTATTTTGGCTCACCATTTTAGAAGTTTCAGTCCTTGGTTGGTTGGTCCAGTTGCTTTTCTGTGATCAGGCAGTACATTAGGTAGGTGCACATGACAGAGGACCTCCTCACCTCATGGTAGCCAGGAAGCAAAGAGACAAAAAGGGGCTAGGGGTTAGAGTAGCCCCTTCAAGGGCATAGCCCTTGTGACCTAACTTCCTCTCACTAGATCCCACCTCCTAAGGATTCCACAACCTCCCAATAGGGTCTCAGGCTGGTGACCAAGACTTTAATATATGGGCCTCTGGGGAACATTGAAGATTTGAACTATAGCAGTGGGCTTGGTATTATGCAGCACTGACTCAAGCACATAGTGTGAGATTTAATCTCTGTGCATATTAGTTCCTTTTGCTACTTAATGAATTATCACTAACTTAGGGAGTAAAATCATATAAATCTATGCTCTTGCATTGTGGAGGGCATAATTCTAAAATCAAGGTATCAGTAGGGCTGTATTTCTTCTGGAGATTTCAGCAGATAATCCATTATTTTTATCTTTTCCTGTTTCAGGAAACCACTTTCTTTCTTGGGTTCATCATTCCAACCCCGGTTCCACTGTAACATACCTTTTTCTGACTTTGACTTTCTTGTCTCCATTTTATAAGGCACCTCTGCTTACAGTGAACCCACCTAGATATTACAGGATAAACTCACCACCTCCAGATCCCTAATCAGGAAGTTTCCTTTTCTTCATCTTCATCATCATCATCATCATCATCATCATCATCATCTCCAAGACATAGTATAGTTATACGTATAATTAATTAATTATATTTATAAGTAGAAAGATATATAAATGTAGACAAACTATATATATCTTGGAAATATATATTTAAAATAATGTAAAGAGATAAACCCCATTTTTAATGTTTCATTTCAAAACCTGGGTAATAAGTGCCAGCATTTATTTTCTTATTTTCCCTAGCCCTGTGTAGTTTTGTAGGTCTGAATTTTTTTTTTTGTATTAAAAATACAATAGCATGGAGGATAAAGAAAGATGGACAAGATAAAGAAAAACAGTAAAAAGCAAGTATCTAAAAACACTAGAGGTTATAAAGCACGGAATGACCTAGGAAATACATTAGAGATCCTGAGATAACCTTGATTACCAAACTTATAAGTCAGAAAACAGCAGAGATAAAATTAATGACAGAGAAGATGACAGACATTGGGAAAAATATATACAGATAACTGAGTTCTCCTGAGTAGATTAGAACCAAGAACAAAGACAGAGGAATAGACACACCAATAGTCAAAGGCATGATAGAGGAAAACTTGAATTGAGAATACTTATCAATGTAGATGGAAAGGGCCCACTACAAAATTAAAATCAAGGGAGATATCTTCATAACCAAAGGCTTACTAAATGTTTTAAATTATAGGGATGAAACATAACAAAGCCACAGTAATACAGAACAAGCATATAAACAGAGTAATAATAATTTCTTAAAACTCACAACAGGTTACTACAAATGTAAAAAACTAAGGTGATTTCAGATCTCTCTTTCTCTTATGATGTTAAACTCCGGAAGACAGGAGAGAAAAGTCTCCAGAACTTTGTGGTGGAAAATGTTTGAATTCTTTGTGCTAATGAAGACATTGTCAGGCACACAAAGGATTAGACAATATTTGATTTGGTGTTCTCCTGAAAATAATTACTCAAAGCATATATAAAAGATAATGGTGGGAAATGTCGAAGTTAGATAAAAGCAAGTAACTGTGGAAATGCAGATATTTATTATTATAATGTCAAAATATCCACTTAAGGAAGTTATTTAGTATCAATTTTTTTTTGGTATCGAAGCCAGGGCCTTTACATTGAGCTACATACTCAGCCTTTTTCATATTTTATTTTGAGACAGAGCCTCGCAAGTTCCTACGTTGCCCTGGCTGGGCTCAAACTTGTGGCCCTCCTGCATCAGTTCCCAAAGTTAGGATTACAGGCATATACTACTTCACCCAGCTCAAATTATTATTATATTATTTGCATATTCATACTTTTCTATCATTTACATCTGTTGTTTTTATAATATGAATAATTAAAGTATACAAACATTCTCAGGTTAAAATATACAACCATTCTCAAGTCATGTGGAGAATGTGGTTAGTAATTTTTCCTTCATCCCAATACTGATTTGTTTGCTTCTGTTTTTGGTGCTCAGAACTTCTGCACTCCACACTATTGATATCATATTTTCCAGAGTCTAGAACTAGGTTTTTATCATCTGTAGCAGTTTCCAGGGATCTTTTCTTTGGGCTGGGTGTAAAATGGCAGTACATGAAAAGTATTTTTTTAAAGAACTTATTTTGATGAAACTTATCAAGAGCAGAAAGAGTTTTAAATAAATTATTTTCCTTATGGGCTTAATTGGTTGGCTTTCTTAGCAAAGCAATTCATATACAAATTAAAATGGCAAACAAGGCTAGAAGGCACTGGAAGAAAGGAAGGAAGTTTGACCCCAGAATTCCTGCATATGGAGTTTAAGAACAATCTGGTTGGAAATGGGATGAAGAGAAACTATCAGACTTTCTTGAAGCTGCCTACTGTTTTTATAGTATTTATTCTTTTTGTATGTATAACAATAAAAATAGAAATAAGTATTTGTCTTTTACTTACACTTTATATAAAAATTTTAATAATCATATATTATTATTATTTCTACTATTATTTTAATTTATGTTGTCCTTGTAGGGGATGTGACATTGATGGAGGATTGATGGGGCTTTTACACTCTGATGTTGGTGGAAGAAATATTTCATAATCTATCAAGGTAAGAATAACGACACTGTTTTAACTCCACAATATTCCAGACAGTTCTTAAGTCACATTAGAACTCTAAAATGTCATGAGAACCACATCAATATTTTGTAGTCTCCTACCTGCCTCGCAAGTGCAAGGTCCTGAGTTTGATCCCCGGTACAAAAAAAAAAAAAAGATTTTGTAGTCTCTATAGTCAGATTAAGATATGAGTAAAGGATTGTGTAGTCATAATAGCAATTTTTACTTGAGAAATTGGTGTTTTTCTTAGGAGCAGTGCACACATCAGAGAAGACATCAACACAGAAAATTCAACTTTGTTGGAAGTATCATTTAATTTAAATTAATGAACTGAACTGAGTGTTTTCTATTTTGAAGTCACCTTGCTAAGCAGTGAAAAGTCAAGAGATAAAGCCATACCTTGGAAGCAATTCAGATGTCCTTCAATTGGCAAGAATTTAGATAAACTGTGGTTTTCACCCATTCTGTATTAGCAATAAAGAGGAGTAAACTTGATCCATACACAACTTAGAAGGATGTGAGCCGTGTGTGCAGCACGCTGGCAGAATCCTTGTCTGTCGTGTGCAAGGCCCTGAGTTCAATCACCAGCAGCACAAAAGAAAAAGAAAGTTACATATTGCATAGTTCGAGGTAGAGAACTGATTAGTGGTTTTCATGGGTCAGGTTCAAGGCGAGTTGGGAGGGTAGTGGTTTTTAATGATAGAGGGATAGCATGAAGATAATTTATGTCATACTGGATAGTTCTGTTTCTCAATTTTAGTGGTCAGAGGTCACAAGTGACCTCACACACACAAGTGAATGTGTGCAAAAGTGGTGAAATCTAAGCTCTGTGGACTGTATGAGATCAATTAAATGATTTTGACAGTGTACTACAGTTATGTATGATATCACCATTGAGCAAAACTGAGTAAGGAGTAGTACATAGACCTGTACTACTTTTGTAGTTGCCTATGAATCTGTATTTGTGTGTTTTCTAATGCTGTAACCGAATACCACAAAGTAGGTAATTTATAAAGAATGGAGACATATGTCTCATGGTTCTGTGGACTGAGAAGTCCAACAACATGGCACTGGATCTACTCAGCTACTGGAGAAAGCTGTCTTGTAACATCACAGCATGGTAGAGAGTGTCACATGGCAAGAGAGAGGAAGCATGCCTCAGAGCTTTTATAGCAAAGCTGCTCCCTCCAAAACTCAATATGAATGAACTGATCCATCCAGAAGGCACAATCCTTATGACCCAAAGGCTCCACTTCTAAATACTGTTAGCATGTGAATTTGGGAACCAAATTTCTACCACATGAAATTTGAAGAACACATTCAAGACACTGCAATATCATTTCAAAATTAAAAGTTTTTAAAAAGTTAAAAGACAAGAAAGAGATAGCTCCTGTTCTTAAGCTTCTTAAAATTTATTAGGAAAATAGGCATCCACAAAAGTTAATATTGGAGCACAATAAAAAGTGACATAGAAGAGGTAGCATGAAACATGAGATTTAGGCAAAACTTTTGCAGTATGGTGGGTGTTGCCCAGCCTTTTGGAGGTGTGGATAACCTTCCTGTGAGAGGAGGGGGAGAGAGGATCAGACTGGACAGCACCCCAGTGGGAAAACACCTGCCTTGCTCTGTGGTTACTGAATTTCAGAAAGGCCATTATGTGAGACAGGCTTCACCTCTCTGAAACTGATTATCCTGCCTATAGGAAGTTCACCAACTTCAAAGAGTCAGAATTTTCACTTCATATACATTTGTATTGATTGAAATGAATGCTATTACCTATACCTTGTTTTACAAATTATAACAATAGGATATTTAGCCTTGAGAAACATCCACCTGATGAGGCAGTGACAGGGTTGTGAGCATGAATTTCTTGCTTTTTATGATTATAAGGAGAAGAAAATATAAGGAGAAATGTTACTGAGTTTTTCACAAATTAATATTATCAAACTGTAGCCAACCTGAGGCATTCCTTACTCATGAAAGATTGGTAGATTCCGTGCCTGTGTGGAAGTCATCTTGGTATTTTAGACGATATACATATGTTATAATTGACCTCACTGATATTCTCCTACTAATCTCAATTTAATGTTTAGAGTTTGTAAAGAGATCACTTTCCCAGTGTCTCTTACATTAATTTTCCAACTAATTTTGGTTCAGGGTATTACAAATATGATTTTTGTGTTCCATTGTCATTTCTGTGTCATTCCAACTTGTATACATTTAAATATTTATATGCTACAGAGTGTCTTTTGGGGTGTCATGGTTCCCAGATTAAAATAATGACTTCTTCATTTGTGCTATCTTAAATTTGACATACCCTGTATCTCAGATTTTTTTATCTATAAAATGAAGATGACCACATATTTCATAGGGTCATAAGTTTGAAATCAGATATTTAATGTAGAACTCTTAGCAAAAGAAAAATTATTATTCAGACCTGTGATAGTTGATATATTTGCTAGCATATGAAGCACTAGCATATGATAAAAGTGGTGTTGGTAACAGTCAGATGTTCTTTTCTTTGGTACTTTGTAGTCTATTAATTTAAAGCAGAAAATTTTAGAGTGTTTATATATTTAAATATGACATACACAACAGAACAAATGTACATGTTAAACATGCCTAGTAGGATAAATTTTTACAAAATGAAAATACTTGCATCACAGTACCCAGATCTGAGAATAGGAAATTTTCTGGACTCTAGAGGGAGCATTTCTTCTAAAACCTGATTCTCCTCCAAAGGTCACCACTTTGAAGATTCTAGCACTAGAAGTACATGGCCTACAAAAAGAAAAAAAAAAAAAATGTTTGGTAAGATATGTATTCTTTTGTGTCTACTATCTTTTACTGAACAGTATGCTTGTGAGATTTATCCATTTTTAATAACTCATTCTTGTTCTTTTCTATGCTATTGTATGACTATACCAACTTTTATTTATTCATTCTTCTGTTTTTGTACCTCTAAGTTGTTTCCAATTTTGGGTAATTATGAATGCAGATGTTATGCATATTTTGTTAATCTTTTGGTGAACAATCCATCTGCATTTCTGTTGCATATAAACTTAGGAATGGAACTGCAAGGTCTTGCAGAGTGGATCTGTTGGGGTTTAGTAGATACTGCCAAAGGTAAAATCCAAAGTGTTTGCATCCATTTACACTTGTTATTTATAATTTTGAAAATTCTAATGGGTATATATTGCTATCACCTTGTAGTTTAAATTTACATGTTCCAAATTATTAACAAAGTTTGGTAGTTTGTATATCAATATATGCTCCCTTCTAAATGCTTATACAGCTATTTTTCCATTTTCTATTATGTTTCACTATGTTTTTAAAAAATCCCTTTAAATGAGTAAATTATATATTCCATAAAGTTTTCTGGATTTAAACATTACTTTCATTCTACAGCTTGGATATTTTTACTCTCTTAATCACACTTTTGATGAAAAGAAGTTCTTCATTTTAAGGTAGTCTCCTAAGCTATAGAAAGAATTTCCTATGTTATTGTCTGGAAGTACTACTATACTATTCAAATTTAGACTTACAAGCTTTAATTTTTGTGAATGGTGTGAGGTAGAGGAAAGCATACAATTTTTTAAAATATTGATATCCAATTTATTTAGTACCACTTAATCCAAAAAGCACTCCCCTCCCTCACTATACTTCAGTGTATACTTAAATTTTATTCATTTTTAAATTAATTTTATTGGTACACTTTAGGTATACAATATAATGACATTTATCATTTGAAATTTGCACCTTTACATAATCTCTCTTGGTTCTTATTTTTTTTCCATTCCCCTGACCTCCCTTCAACCCCTCCATCCCTCCCTATTTACAAAGACTTTGTTTCCATTTTTCCATTTTCTCATATTAATTCCATTCCCTTCTTTCCTTTCCCCCACACTTCCCACTTCCCCTTCCCCTTTCCCTTTACCTCTTTTCTTCGTATTTCACACTTATCTATTATACCTTTTAGTCCTTATTTACACTTTCAGTTTCTCACACTAGAGAAACTATTCGGTATTTACACGTGTGTCCTATTTATTTCACTTAAGAGTATCACCTCAAAGTACATCCATTTAGCTATAAATGTCTCTAATTTCTCATTTTTATGGCTGAGTAGTACTCCATTTTATTCCCAAAAAACCCCACATTTTCTTTATCCAGTCTCCAGTTGATGAGCAACTGGGCTGCTTCCAAGTTTTAGCTATTACAAGTTGTGCTGCTATGAACATGGGTGCACATATATCACTGTAGTATGATCCTTTTAATTATCTGGGGAAGATACTCATCAGGGGAATAGCTGGGTCAAATGGGACTTCTAGTCCTAGTTCTTTGAGGTATCTCCATACTGATTTCCACAGTGGTTGCACCACTCTACACTTCCACCAGCAGTGGAGCAGAGTTCCTCTTGCCCCACACCCCCACCAGCAATTGTTATTGGTTGATTTCATGATAGCAGCCATTCTTTCTGGGGTAAGATGGAATCTCAGTGTTGTTTTCATATGCATCTCTCAAATGACGAGTGATATTGAACATTTTTTCACATGTTTATTTGCTATTTCTACTTCTTTTTGTGAGAAATGTCTATTCATTTCAGATGCCCATTTTTCAATTGGGTCTTTAAATTTGGGAGGTCTGATTTTTTTAAGTTCTTTAGATTCTAGATAGTAGACCTTTGTCTGAGGAATAGCAGGTGAAAATTTTTTCCCACATTGTGGGTTTCTCTTGACACTGTTGGTGGTTTCTCTTGCAGTGCAGAATGTTTTTAATAAGAAGAGATCCCACTTGTTGATTGTTTGTGCTAGTTCATGGGCAATGGAGGTTTTGTTCATAAAATCTTTTCCTACACCAATGTCTTCAAAAGTTCTACCTAACCTCTGTTCCAGCCGGTTCAGTGTTTCTGTTTTAATATTTAATTTTTTAATCCATTTTGATTTTAGTTTAGTGCGTGGTGAGATATAGGTCTAGTTTTAATCTTTGGCAAGTTGAAACCCAATTTTTCCAGCATCATTTATTAAAGAGGCTATCTATCTTTCCTCCAGTGAGGGTTTTTGGCTCCTTTGTTGAAGAGGGGGTGGCTGAGTGTGTCTGGAGTTGTTTCTGCATCTTCTAATCTGTTCCACTGGTCCTCGGGTATGTTTCTTTGCCTGTACCATGCTGTTTTTATCACAGTAGCTTTGTAGTATAGTTTCAAGTTGAGGAAAGTGATACCCCCTGCCATATCTCTGTTGCCTAGGATTGCTTTTGTTATTCTGGGTCTCTTCTTGTTCCAAATGAAGTTTTGGATTGTTTTTTCAAGGTCCGTGAAGTATGCTACTGGGATCTCAATTGGGATTGCATTGAATCTATATAGCAGTTTTGGAAGTATGGCCATTTTAACTATGTTGATCCTTCCTACCCAGGAGCAGGGTATGTCTGTCCATTTTCTGATATCCTCTTCAATCTCTATTTTCAGAGTGCTATAGTTTTCAGAGAAGAGGTCTTTGATTTCTTTCATTAGGTTGATTCCTAGATATTTCAGTTTTTTGGATGCTATTGAGAAATGAATTGTTTGCCCTATTTCTCTCTCAGTGAGTCTGTTGTTCATATACAGAAAAGCTATTGATTTTTGTGGCTGATCTTGTACCCAGTTACTTTCCTGAATTTGGTTATTAAGTCTAGAAGACTTTTGGTGGAGTTCTTGTGGTCTTCTATATAAAGTATCATGTCATCTGCAAATAATGACAACTTGACTTCTTCATTTCCTAGCTTTATTCCTTTTATTTCTTTCAACTGTCTAATTGCTGTGGCTAATGTTTACAAGAGTATATCGAATAGGAGTGTTGATAGTGGACATCCTTGTCTTGTTCCTGATTTTAGTGTGAAGGATTTCATTTTTTGACCATTTAGTATGATATTGGCTGTTGGTTTTTCACAGATGGCTTTTATCAGACTGAGATAGAGATCATCTATCTCAATTTTTTGTAGGGTTTTTATCATAAATACGTGTTGGATTTTATGGAATGCTTTTTCTGCATCTATTGAGATGATCATATGGTTTTTGACCTTGGCTCTATTAATATAGTGTATAACACTTATTTATTTGCATATATTGAACCATTCCTGCATCCCTGGGATGAATCACACTTGGTCAGGGTGTATGATCTTCTGCATTCTATTTGCCAGTATCTTATTCAGAATTTTTGCATCTATGTTCATTAGTGAGATTGGCCTATCATTATCTTTTTTGATTGAGTCTTTCTTTGCTTTGGGGATCAGGGTGATGCTTGCTTCCAGTAATGAATTTTGGAGTATTACTTCACTTTCAATTTCATTGAAGTGTTTAAACAGTACCGGCAGTAGTTCCTTTCTAAATGTCTTGTAGAATTCAGCAGTGATGCCATCAGGACCCGGACCTTTCTTAGTTGGTAAATTTTTGATTATGTTTTCAATTTCATTGGTTGATGTTGAGTTGTTTAGAATTTTTAGGTCTTCTTTGTTCAACTTTGATAATTCATAAGTATCTAGGAATCTGTCCATTTCTTCTGTGTTTTCTATCTTACTGGCGTATAGATTCATGAAGTAGATATAGATGATCCTCTGGATTTCCACTGGGTCAGTTGTAATTTTATCCTTTTCATTCCCAATTGCATGGATTTGGGCCTTTCCTTTCTTTTTTTTCTGATAAGGTTGGCTAAGGGTTTGTCAATTTTGTTTATTCTTTCAAAGATCCAACTCTTTGCTTCATTGCTTTTTTGTATTGTTCTCTTAGTCTCCATTGCATTGATTTCTTCTCTGATCTTCATAATTTCCTTCCTTGTATGAGCTTTGTGTTTGTCTTGTTCTTCTTTTTCTGGAAGTTTGAGGTTTAGGATCAAGTTGCTTAATTGGGCTTGCTCTGTTTTCCTAATATGAGTATTCACTAGTATGAATTTCCCTTGTACGACTGCTTTCATTGTGTCCTATAGATTCTGATATGTTGTATTGTCATTTTTATTTAATTGTAGGAAATGTCTGATTTCTTCTTTAATTTCCTCTCTCACCCATTAGTTATTCAGAAGTATGTTGTTCAATTTCCATGTGTTTATGAAAGTCTTGCAGTTTCTTTTGCTATCAATCTCCAATTTCATTGCACTATGGTCTGATAATATACAGGGGACAACTTCAATTCCTTTGCACTTACTTAAACATTTTTTATGAGAGAATATTTGGACTATTTTGCAGAACAACCCATGTGCAGCTGAAAAGAATGTGTATTCTGATTTTGTGGGGTGGAACACTCTGTAAACATCTGTTAAGTTCATTTGTTCAAGAATTTGATTGAGTTCTAGTATTTCATTGCTTATTTTTTGTCTAGTTGTTGTATCTATTTGTGACAGTGGGGTATTGAGGTCCCCCACTACTATTGTATTAGTGCTTATTTGATTTTTCATGCCCGTTAGTATTTGTTTTATATAGTTGGGCGCACTAGTGTTTGGTGCATATATATTTATGATTGTCATCTCTTCCTCTTGGATTGTTCCCTTTACAAGGATGTAGCGTCCTTCTTTGTCTCTCTCAGTCAGTGTTGGTTTGAAATCCACTTGATCTGCAAAGAGGATAGCTACTCCTGCTTTTTTGGGGGGTTCCTGTCACATGGAGTATTATTTTCCATCCTTTAACTTTCAATGTAGGAGTTTATTTTTGAATTAAATGTGTTTCTTATATGCAGCATATTGTTGGATTTTGCTTCTTGACCCATTCTGCCAGTCTATTTCTTTTGATTGGTGAATTGAGACCATTAACATTTATGGTTGTAACTGATACGTATTTACTTATCATTGTCATGACTTTTTCTTTCTGTTGGATTCTCCCCCTTTGCATTTAATTTTTTGTTGTGCCTGTTGGATTCATTCTGCTGCGATTCCTGGGGTTGTGATCCTCAATGTCTGTTCCTAGGCTATTGTGTAAAATTCTTTGGAGTGCTGGCTTGGTATTCATGAAGTACCTAAGGTGTTCTTTGTCATGAAAGTGTCTTATTTCTCCATCAATTTTGAAAGATAGTTTTTCAGGGTACATCAATCTGGGTTGGAGGCTGTTTTCCTTTAGGGCTTGAAATCCATCACTGCAAGCTCTTCTTGCCTTGAAGGTTTGCATTGAGAAGTCTGCTGTGATTCTGATGGGCTTTCCTTTGTGATTTGTTTCTTTTTTTTAACTGCTTGTAGAATTTTCTTCTTCTGTTGGGTTTCTGGAATCTTAACTATTATATGCCTATGTGTAGATTTTGTTTTTTGATCAAGGCTAGTTGGAGTCCTATATGCCTCACTTATCTGTATGTCAAGTTCTTTTCCCCTGCTTGGGAAGTTTTTTCGGCTATCACTTCTGTGAAGTTTTTTTATGTTGTCTGCACTCTCTCCTGTTTCTTCATTAACTCTGATCAGTCTTATGTTATTCTTTGCATCATCTAGCAGCTGCTGGAATGATTTCTCATGGTCCCTTACTATTTTAAGAAATTTTTCTTTTCCTGGTCATTAATTGCAATCTTATCTTCTATATCTGAAATTCTGACCTCACATTGGTTCATTCTGCTGCATAAATGTTCAATAAAGTTTTTAATCTCCTGCAAATCTATTTGCATCTGTTGTATGTATTCCATTTGTTTCCTGTGTTGGGATTCCATCATGTTCCTAAGCTGTGCTATTTTTTTTTATCTGTGTCCTCTCTAGACTTATTAATCATGTGTTGCACTATGGGCACAATCTCTGCTGTTAATTGAGAAATTATTTCTGATTTCATTTTTTCCAGATCCTCTTTTGTTGCCAGTTCAGGAAGTCCAGGTGGTTGAGTATCAGATTGTTCCATCTCATTTTCCTTTGGGGTTGTTTTAGGTGATCTGGGAGTCTGTTTTTGAGACTTGTTTAAGTGTAGTCTCATTTCAATGGTTGGTGGGGGGAGGGATGTTTCTTGCTGGTGCCAGCATGCCTCACCTCCTCTTGGTGCTGGGGACGGTGGTACAGCAGCTTGGAAGGTTCACCTGTATACTTAAAATTTTAAATTTTAACTGTTATTATTATGTATTTCTTAAGTAGATATTACTTATGAAAGGGTTCAGGTTAAAGAGAATTTTTTTTTTCTTTTTTTGGTACTGGGGATAGAACTCAGGACCTTGTGCTTGCAAGGGAGTGGGCAGCTCCATGAGCTAAATACCCAGCCCCAAAAGAATTTTTTCTTCAATTGTCAAGTAATCATTTTCAGGCAGTCAGAAATCAAAATTACCTTGTGATACAGGAGGCATATGTACATTGCTTTTTCTTAGTGCAAGGTTTTCCATCATTTAGAGTATTTTCTTAAGTACTCTGGGTTCATAGCCTGACCTGTTTGTTGTCAGGGTGATAGCTCCGTCACCCGATGAGGGTACAGGAGGGGATGAAAGAATAATATACAAAGAACAAGAATCAGAGAATAAAGAATGATAGTCTATTACTTCTGAGGGGCCAGAAATTGATCTTTAGCTCTCTCCTGGCTAAAGACCACTTGACCTTAGCTCTGTTATGGCTAAAACAACAAGCTCTGGATTACTTGGTATGTATGATTAAACAACATAGCAAGACGGCATGAAGGCAGATGTTAGAAATAGTAGAACTAATGCACTAATGAGCCAGGCTGTAAAAGGGGAGCAACTATGTATTCTTGTGAAGGACAGGTCACAATTAACAAGGAAACTGTGCTATCTTGCAGGTCATAGCTAATGAGCCATCCGCATTATCTTAGCTAATGTTTGATTTTTGAGAATGGTTACACAGCCATAATTTCTCAGCTGCTGTGTTTCCTTGCTTTTAGAGACATCACAATCTCATCGATCACTGAGACCTCAATTGTGACCATTGGCATAGGGAAATTTATCTCCATACACCAACCAAAAGGTCAAGTAGCCATTCACATTTAGGCCTTGGAATGACTGACTCTTAATCTTAATCAATAGCTGAATTCATAAACCAGATCAATAATATTTAATGCCTCCTCAATGAGGTTTCAAGCTGGTCTCCTGCAGATACCTACATTGTAAATAAATGATCCATGTGCATAACTTAGTCAAAAATGCATGGACTGAATTATATTTCATGTACATCTAAAATTAATATTTGAATTATTTTCTTCACTGGTTGGAGCAATTATGTCATTACTATATAAAAATTTAAAAATATGAAATATGTTACTCATCATGTTATTACCATGGCAAAGTTCTACTTTTATATTGGTTCAGTTTTCATCATACACAAATATTTTACCAAATCATATAATTGTTTCAATATATTTAAATAGGTAAAATCATAATTCTACTTTTTTTTTTGCCTTGTTGACCTTTCTTTTTTATTTAAATATTGTGATCTTTTAAGAAATAAACAACAAACAAACTATACCACAAATATTCTACATAAATGTAAACAAGTATGTCTACTTCATAATTATGCAAAATGAACTTTAGGTACAAGATTTTTTAAATCATTAAATGAGACAATTAACCTAAAGCAGAAATAACAGAAGCAAATAAAATATACATTTTATAATGCTTCAATTGGTCTTGTCTTCCAATCTACTAGTTAAGGTCTGAGTATCAGAAATCCTACACTCTTTGCCAAATGGGGATATCTACTTTGGCTGTACTTAATATATATATTCACATAACAGACAAATAATTCTCTTTCAAAATAATGTAATAAATACATCACACACACATTCTCTTTCCCTCTCTCTCTTTCTCTCTTCTCTCTCTCTTTTTTCTCTCCTGATGAACCAGTCTCTGAAATGGGGAAATAAGGACTTCAAGTTTTCCTACCACTGACACACCACACATTAAAAAAAAAAAGGACTCCACTATAGAAATGAGGGGCATTATTATACATCTCTATTTTATTTATATTATGTTTCCCCCACACATGTTCTACTAAGGCTTGCCATGCCTCCTCAGACATGTCAGATTTAGTCTTTGCACTTCACCTAAATGACTCATGATGCAGCAGATACTGTATAAAGTAAAGGCAATTCAACAGTTTAGTTAGAAACTTCAGCATGGATATATTCAGCTTTGTCCAAATACCTGGGATGTTTTCTCTGTGTCTAATCCCTATACTTCACTGGTTAGTTTTTTCTGCCTCCTTCTCCAAAGGCTATAAGCACATGAATGTCTAGTCCTGTGATGATAGTTCCTGCTGTTAAAGAGCTCATACCAACCAGAGTTCAAGCAAGAAAAAGGTCAGTTTGTACTCACAGGGCATCCCACATGGGTCAAAACAGAGTAAAAGTCCATGAAGATGGAAACTACAGAACCCTGGACCTGGGGCTTGGAGTGGGGTGAAGGGAGGAGGAGAGACAGTGAAGGCACAGACACAGGAAGAAAAAGTCCAGGTTAGCTGCCATGAATATGCCTATGAAGTCATCTGTCAGGCCTCATTCTTGATTTCCCAAAAGAAAACACCCCTCACTCTGCTGGAAGACAGAACCACGGAAGGTTTTGTGTAGGAAACAAAAACCAGAGCTGTGCTACAGAATAAACTGGGTAGGACAGATGACAGGGGAGAGGGGCTGAAACTCAGAAAGCTTGATTCAGCAAGCCACATACAAGTATTTCCTATAGAAACAAACATCTGAACAGGCCAAAAGCCACAGTTCCATCTACATCAAGGCTTGGGAATTGTGGGTAAATAGGTGTTTTAGTTCAAGTTCTTGGAACCTGCTCCAATTTGAGCAAGTTAAGACCAGTGAAATAATTGCCACATCCAGCAACAATTCAAGTCTCCAATCGTGACCTTTACCTTCCCTGAGCTATCATTGCCACAGAATTATAAAGCAACTATCAATCAGTTCATTATAAATAAGTTCCTACTTGCCACTGAATCCATTGAGCCCTCATGATGGGCAAAGACCCCATCACAAGTACTAGCACATGCCTACCACCTACACTGAGTGTAGAGTGCTGCAGGCATGCTGCAAGGCAACGGCTCCTCCTCCCATTTTGGCTCACAGGAGTCACTATGTGGATGACCCAACTTTCACCAAAGCCCCCCATCATGGGCCATCCATTTCCTTTGTAGGTCCAGACTGTTTTCCCCCACTAGCTAGGGAGAGGCCATCTGAGTGGAGGAACCAGAGAAAGGAAAATCATTATTAATGTCTTGACACCCACAGAACCAAAATAGGAATTTTTTAGGACACATTCATTCAAACTATAGAAATAACTGTTCCATACTAATAATGGGACAATTCACCACACATTCACTCAATATGGAACATTTACTAGTGATCAGTTTCCAACAACATCAGATTCATTTGGAAACTGCACACTGTAGAAGGCAATCTTGTGATTTTCTTCTAGTTTTATATAGAAATACAAACTAGTCTAGGAGTCAGGGACAGTGGTACAAAATCATAAGCAGAAAGATGTTATCAAAGAATGTGCTCATTTCATATTGCAGAACTCCTATCTAGATTTTGGTTTTCGGAAATTTTCTGCTGTCTCATTTGTTCACAGAGGTTTCTTTTCTACTCCTACCCTATTCCCATCCTGCTAAAACCCACTAAATGAAGAACACCTAGGATGGATCCACATGGAACTAAAAGCCTCAATTTAATTGAGTCAGGTGCATCTACATAGTGGCTGCTAGCTTAATCTGCTCACTCACTCAGCCTAAAGCATTTAGGGACTGTTGGGATCTGAATTCTAGCTGGAAGTACTTAGTGCTTTTGTCTTTTTGAATCCAATAATAATGCTAATGTACACTATAAGTTTCATGTATAAAATTCTCTGATTCCATTAAGTGAAATTCAGCAGAGGGAACATGGACTGGGAATAGAAGACTGGTCATAAACCAGCCACATGCTTCCCTTTCCTGTAAATGAGGACATTGAGCTAGAGTATCTTCGGAGTCCTACTCAGCTGACACTCAAAGACTCCACTGAAGTTCATTTCTACCCAGGTTTGTCAGTCTGGGTCAGACAAACTACCTTACCATTTTATATTAACAATTTAAAGTGATTCTAACATATTTCTATGATACAATTTGAGGTCTCCCCCTTCTTTTTTATCCCTCAAAGATTGTTTTATCTCACTGATGCACACCATTTGAGGTCTACTGGCTAAACTAATGGCTGCTGAAATTTAAAACTGAATCACTGACCTGGTGAAGACATGGCCTTCGAGTAATCTAGCCCAAGGCATAATTGTCTGTTTTTCATTAAAAATGTTAACCAAATAGAAATATAATTATGTTAGTTTTTCTATAGATCTACTTATACTTTGCAATAGGAGATTATTCAAAAATTACATGAGAAAAATCACCTATCACCACTAAGTTAAAGACTTGAATATCAGAGAGTTCCAAAGCCTCAAACTCCTTATAGGCACTGATCCACAACATTTTCCTTGTGGTAATGGACTCCATGCAAAAGTAGCCTGGTCTTGTTGAATCATGGTTATGCACCAGGAAGTAGATTTCAAAAGATTGGGTGCTAATCATTGCTGTTACTGCCAGACTCACTCAACTACAGGTTATTTCTGAGGATGTTCCTAAGCTGGTTTCTTCCTTATGGACAGCTGGTTCCATTGGCAATGGCAGGCCTGCTGGTGTAGGGCTGCTGGTGTGACAGCTGTGGGGAGAGGCCAGGCAATTGTCCTCACCTCCACTGCTGGAGCTGTCATCATCACTTCCGGAGGAGCTCTCCGAGTCTGAGGAGCTGTTCCCACTGCTGCTGCCCATCTGCTCCATAATGTCAACTTCAGCCTTCAGCTCTCTTTTGATGTCATCCAGCTGAGATTCAGGCAAAGGGATGTCCTTCAAGGGAGAAGTTTTGGGTTCAACTGGAGGCTTCATTGGAGGTCTGAATGGCATGGGAGGTGGAGGTGGAGGTGGCTGTGACGGCTGTGGGGGCCGAGTGGCCTGCTGTTCCATTGGGGCCTGGATTTTACTGCTCCCCTCAGCTCTTGTCTTCTTGACCTGAATGCTGCTATTGAGTTTCTCCAGTACATATTCGCGAGTGTCATGACTATTAATAAGCACACAGTCTGATCAGGCCGTTTGTTCCCCTTGAACAGTTATTGGTGGCATGGATCCGGGAATATGTGGCAGTGTATTGAGACTTCATCTTCTTTGCCAACCTGAAGCTCTCCTTCACAGGAAGTGGCTGTAGATGCTGGCTTGAAATCATAGTGAATGGTGTGGAAAGAGGCCCACGGCCCCTTCTCGAAGCTCTCTCGGAGGCATAGGCAGTGTTCCTCACCATCCCGCAGTGGGTTCACCATTCCCTTCGTGGCTGGGGATCAGCGCTCTCCACTCTGTGCCTTGGCCTCAGCTCCTGTACCAGCGTCCCTCCGGGAGGAAGCGCACCTTGAACCCAGCCGGCCTGGGGCCCACCAGGGGCCAGAAAGCTTTTTATTTTCTTCTCATCACACAACGTTATACTGCATTGTGGGTATTTTTCCATATTACCACATGGTTTTCATAGTAATCCTGGTTCTCCCTCAATTCATAGTATTAAATGGATGAATGCGAGTTTTGAGTGAAGAATGGCTCTAGGAGGCAGCAGCTTGTCTTGTAGGTTTGTTAGGTGGAATAGGAATTATGGAGCTGGTTTTGGAGTATTCACAGATCATATCTTTTGAAGAGCACAGCAGGAAGAAATTAGCCTACCTCAGACTTACAAATTTGCCCCAAAGCCTTTGTTGTTCTGTTCTGATTTATTTACTAAGCAGCTGTAGTCTTTTATTTATGTTTAGAGCCATCTTGGCATGTGGATATCTACAAGTCTTTGTAAACAGTGAGATAAATTATGTAAAAAATAAATAAGTTGTTACTCTATTTAGTATTTAACCCTCTCCCCATTTGGTCCTATCACCTCTATTAGTCAAAAGAATGTAAACATGCAGAGGTTTATATATCCTGGTATGATTTACCTGGACCTCTCAGCTCTTGGAATCTGTCATATGAAAGACATAATCCTGATTGCTGCTGGTTTCAGAAAGAAAAGAACTGTGAAACAGACCTGGACCTAACCCACAGCCTTGACCAAGCCCAGGTGATCTCACTCTGAAGTATGTGAACCACTGGGTGCTCCATGGTTTGTTACACAGCATTGCTGTAATAAGACCTCTCTTAACTAACTTCAACTTAACCAGATTCCTATACCAACTAATGTTCGCCTATATTTCTGTAAAATATATTAACTAATGTTCCGTGTCTATTAAATGTTCCAAAACAATAGCAGGCTAATCTAGTATAACCATTCCTTCATAGTTCTTTCACTTGAGTCATATGCTTAGTTTCTCAAAACTATTTATGACAATTTTATTGTACCAGTTAAATTATTACATTAATTTTGAATGATTTGATGAAAAATACTTTATATTGTTTATTTTAAAATTTTTAATTAATTGCTTTAAATTTTTTTTGAAACAGGGACTAAATTATACAGGCTGTGCTATCCTCCTTCTTAGCTCAGCCTCCCAGAGTGCTGGGATTACAGGTGTGTAAATGCCCAGTTTATACTCTCTGAAAAACTCAATGAAGTCATAAAAAATAGCGATCAAGTTAGATAGTTTCTTAACAAATAAAAATTACAAAAATGTAAGAGGACTTGTGTTTAAATTGATTCTGGAGTATTTTTAGTTCCCACTTCAGTTGAAAGACACTGAAACTAAAAATTAAGAGTGATGAATTATGGGTTATCTATTCAGGAATGAATATGTGTTATTCAACATCAGAAGACCTTAGTACTGCATGCAAATATTTGTATGCTAATTTACATTTACTTGTTTAAGTTAAACTACCAAAGGTACATATGTGTATTATTTTTATGATTCCCTGAGGATCATGAATGGTTTTTCATTAATTGCATCTTCATAGAAGGTAAAGGAGTCTTCCAAGCTCACACCATTCAGGAATACAGGAACTCACAGTGGAATTTCATACAACTTTTGAATTCTGTACTGAAGAATCCATGTCTATCATCTTTTAAAGAATGAAGTACACCCATCCCTTGCACTTCCTTTGATTGTTCTAAATTAGACCTTCTGGAAGCTGCTTTAAATGTGACTTGAGTGCAAGTACAATAGTATAAATTCTAATTTGATAATGAAGACATGACAGCTGATCAGTCTAATTTCCCTTTAGAGCAAAAAAAAAAAAAGAAAATTATTCCTCATGTGCTATGACTTATTTTCTGCTGGTAATCACTAATACACTATTATCCAACAGCCTCATTAATTTAACCTTGTTTTAAAGTCAGCAGGCTAGAATAAATAAGTGAATAATTTTAGTAATTAATAATTTATCTTACCCATAAAAGTATAACAATCTCCTGGAAAACTTAAATTTTATTATTTTTCCATTCTACTGTTTTCTCTCAGGCTAGCTGATGTGGGTCAAGGTTTATTTCATGGCTTGTTTATAGATGACTTTTATAGTGACTACTGGCTTAATTTTGATTCCAGGTATGCCACAAGGTCACAGCCATACAAAACATACTCCTAAATGGCTTCCTGGGCAAAGATTTTCTCTCTAGGCCAATATTCCTATGCTAACAATTTTTTGCAAAAGTGGATAGGGAGGAAGTGGGTATTACTTAAATATATATATATCTAATATATATCATATATATATCTAATGTATATGTGTCTATACATCCATCTATATATGATATATATATGTATATATATCATATATATATATATGATATATATCATATATATATATGTATATATATATCAGAGAGAGAAAAAATCCCCTTTTAACTGCTCTCTCAATTATACATTTATCAGGGAAGTGATTACTAGACCTTGGATTAAAATAGGTCCTAGCCCTAACTGAGGGGGTAAGATCCCCAGATTTCAGATGCAGACATTTCCTAGAAGAGAAACAGTATTGAAACAATCTCTAGTTGAGATGCTAAGATAAGGAAATGTCTCAGCAATAGCAAGAAGGGTGCTGGGGTAGATCTCATTGTTCATTAGTATTTTCCCTCTTGTGGGCTTGAAAGAAAATTTTAACTGAAAAGTAGACATTCTACATTTAGAGATGGTCCTTCATCAAAGCTATGATCTTATTGTACACACGTTGAGGGGCATCGAGGCCCCAGACAAAATCAACATGGTTCCAGTCTGGCAACATTTGAAAGTAACAGAGATTTCCAATTTGAGGGAGTATCCTGGCCACATCCTGGGGTGTTACAAGGACATCTTTTCCACCAGCCCAAATAGCAGTGGGCACCTTCATAGCAGTCAGGTCATATATTGGAGGCTGACTCTGTGTGTGAGAGACAGAGAAAAATCATTCATGAGAGGAAGCTTCTCATAGCGACATGAAATTCAAATAAATTAACTAAAAGAACAGAA